>NC_073305.1:207354151-207709151 GCF_027595985.1 Sorex araneus | reverse complement strand
GAGGGAATCCACCTCTTTACCTTATCAGTTAGATTCAAACTTTGGATTTTAATTTATTCCACTTACTCTCTGTCATGTGGGCTGGAGTGATAGCACAGCGGGTAGGGCATTCACCCTACGTGGAGCTTGGATGGATTCCTTTGTCAGTGGATCTCTTTCATCTTGCATCCAGAATTCACATCAGTATAATCTCTGCTTCCATTTTCATTATTCCTTCTCTTACTATTTTCATACATCTCTCTTTCACTTATATGTATCACTTGTATCACTTGTCATTCTTTGCTCATCGATTTGCTCGAGTGGGTGCCAGTAACATCTCCATTCGTCCCTGTCGAGTACTAGTGTAGCTCAATGACATCTGCTTACTCCAGGAACACGAAGAGCCTCAAACCGTTCATTCAGGGTCTTGAATGGTCTTTATGGTCTTGAAGAAGTCTGACCATCTCACAGGTGGGCTGCCATGCGTTCTTTTGACATCCCATGGAATCCAGTCAGTAACAGCTCTAGTCCAGCAGTAATTTCCAAATCTCATTACGTGACCAGCCCATCTGATTTGTGACGCCTTAGCAAATGAGACAGTCTCCCTGATTCTCGATCGTTGACAAAGGTCGGAATTCTGGATTCCTTCTCTCATTTGAGTGAAATGTGGTATTCCAAGCATAGCACAGCTCTTTTGATTCCTCTTTGGGAGACCCAAATAGAGTTCTTATTCTGTTTTTGTTGGGCCCAGGTCTCTGAGGCATATGTTAGTGCAGGAAGAACAGTGGAGTCAAAAAGAAGTACCCGGAGCTGGAGGTTCTTTGTCTTCTTAACAACTTCTTCGACACTCCTGAAGGCATGCCATGCTGCTCTCTTCCTCCTGCGCAGCTCAGGTGCCAGGTCATTTGTCATGCTGAGTTCTTGACCTAGGTACACATAAGTGCTGCATTCAGAGATGTTCATTCTATTGAGAGCAAATGGAACATCAGAAACTAGTCAGTTTCTCATGAACATTGTCTTTGTGAGACTCAGCTGTAGTCTGACCTTTCCACACTCACGATCAAAGTCAGCCAGCATTCGTGCCACGTGGCTAATGTTTGGTGTTATTCGAACGATGTCATCAGGGAAGCGGAGGTGGTGTAGTTGCTGACCGTCTATCTTCACTCCCATTCCTTCCCATTGCAGTCATTGCATGACGTTCTCAAGGGTGACACTGAAGAGTTTCGGTGAAATGGTGTCGCCCTGCAGAACCCCTCTGTTCGTGTTGATGATCACTTATATGAGCCCTAATAACTGTATTGTCCCTCAACATTTCTTAAATCCAGAAAGAGTCCCACGCTTTGAAATCCTTAATCATCTTAGCAAAGTTCTTGCTATGATGAGTAACATATTCTCAGATCCTAGGGACTCGGAGGGGAGATATAATTCTGTCTGCCACAGACATCTAGATTGTAATAGATAGCACTTTCCCCCGCCTAATTAATAATTAATCCACTCGACATGATCCTTTATAATGAACTGGAAATATGTACACTTGGGACTGAGTCTGGCATAATCTTTACCTTCAAGAAATCTCATAATGATATTAAACATAAAAGTTAACTCCGATCCTGAAGGAGAAGAAGATAAAAATGTGTTTCATTCATTTCACAGGAGAACAAAATCACTTGGAGAAGAAGAAATGCAGAAAAGCTTCATGACAGAGACACCTTTGGAACTAGAACACAAAGATTGTGTCAAATCTGGGAATTGTGCAGGCCAGAGCAATAGGACAGCGGGTAAGTCCTGAGTGCAGAGCCAAAAATAATCCCAGAGCATCGCCAGATGGGGCCTCAAAATAAAACAAAACACAATAAAACAAAACAAAACAAAAAGCAAACTTTGGAATAGGAGGGTGCAGGAGTAAAAGGAGCAAGGGGTGGGGAGGAGAAAGCATAATAAGGGGTAGAAGGGACTTGGGATAGAAAAGGGACCACAGTGACTAAGATAGTTGGAAATGATCACTCTAGATAAGAACTGTGTGCTGAGAGTAGATAAAGGAACAAAAGTGGCAACTTCTCAGTATCTGTACTGCAAACCATAATGCCCAAAAGAAGATGGGGGTGGGGAGAGCGAGAGACAGACAGACAGACAGACAGACAGACAGACAGAGACACAGAGAGACACAGAGAGACACAGAGAGTGTGTTGTCTGCTATAAAGACAGGATATGGGGAGGATAGCGGGAAGGAAATTGGGTACATTGGTGGTGGGAAATGTACACTGGGGGAGGGATGGGTGTTAGAACACTGTATGATTGAAATCAGACCGTGATCAGCTTTGTAACTGTATCTCACAGTGATTCAATTAAAAAAATAAAATAAGAAGGGTTAAGACATACAGAATGTTATTAGGTGCTAGCCTTTGTGCAACTCTATCACTGTCACTGTCACTGTTATGCTCATCGATTTGCTCGAGCGGGCACTAGTAATGTCTCCATTGTGAGAATTGTTGTTATTGTTTTGGCATATCGAATATGCCACAGGTAGCTAGCCAGGCTCTGCCATGCGGGCGAGATACTCTTGGTAGCTTGCCGGGCTCTCCGAGAGGGGCGAAGGAATTGAACTCAGGTTGGCCGAGTGCAAGGTGAATGCCCTACCTGTTGTGCTATCGCTCCAGCCCTTTGTGCAACTATATAGGGAAAACTGCTCACACCTTTTAAATAGCTACTGGAAGACATTGTTGGAGAATTTCTCTCAAACTGTGGGGTATAGAACTGAGAAGGACAAGCAACTTATGCAAAGATGACAGAATATGCGTTGGAGCCCAGTTCCCCAATAATTTATCCATAAGGACGACTAAGGAGGAAGAGCAACTACAGAAAGTAGGTATGTATCAGAGCATTGATGAATTTGAAAGTCGGGCCTTGAGTTGACACTTCATTCTGAAAGTCAAAAGGGAGTGGAGAGATAGGACAGCAAGTAAGTGTTGGACACGGCTCGGAGCAGCAGCGACTCCATCATGCCTGGTTCCTGCTTCACGTTTTGTTTGACTTAAACCTTTTTGTTTTTCTTTAAACCCCGCTTCTCCCTGCTGGCCATCTGTTAGGGAAGGACAACTGGGCTGGAAACTCGGCCTTGGCAAATAACCTCATAACCGCTATTCACTGTCTGTAGAAGCCACCCAGACACAAGCAGGGTGGGCAGCTGCCAGAATGTTCTGGAAACATGTCTAGATCACCTATCTGTAACTGCTTGTTCGTACTATTTGAAAGTATGTTTTCTTCTGAATTATGAAACTTGCATTTTCACTTATGTTTTTGTTAAAATTTGTAAGTGCAGGCTATGATGTAAGCACTGACTATAAAATTTGTGGCTTTTCCCTTGTTCGGGGTCTTGCTTGGGACTGCGTGCCTAGGAACTTGACCCCAGCTAGCTGGCTTAATAAACTCCGCTTGTGTGTTGCATTACTGGCTGAATTCTTTGTGTGGATTTGGAGGGGGAAATTATCGACACCGGAACCTAACATATGGTGCGTTTGCCTTGAATATGGCTGACCTAGGTTTGATCCCCAGCACCCCATATTGTCCCCTTAGCACCAGCAGGACTGATTGCTGAATGCAAGTCAGCATTGAGTCCTGAGCAGCACAATATGTGGCCAATAAATAAATACCTAAACAAATAAATAATAAAAATCATGATAACTGCCAAGAAGATGGATTAGATACAGCTTCCCAGCTTTTCTGTCTACCACTTAAATTCCATTTGACTTAAAGAAAAAAAAATCACTGAATATTGAGGGGTTTTTTTCATGCACAAATCATGTATGTTCCCTTACATGCAAAATGTTAATAAAATTATTTACGGGGAAAAATAATGATCTGTGAGTTCTCTTGATCAGGTGAAGTCATGATTTTTATTTCTGATTTGCATCTTAGATCCTAGAATTTGGAGATTGGAAGCTACAACCTGTGGCATCAAGGAATGCAGAACAAGAAACCTCCCCAAATTACACACTTTTGTCTATCAACCAGGGAAGAGACAGCCTTTTAGACAGGAACTGACAACCTTATGGTAATGTCTGCTCTACTGTTGCTGAATTCCACTGGGGGAAAAACAGGGACCTACCCTATCTAAGCTACCTACCCTATACAGCACTGGGTAGGGAACTTGACCTCCATCTTTGCAGGCTGTTAGCATCCTTTCCTCCCTGAGCACATCAGGAAGATTTCAGCAGGGACTTGGAATTCCAATAACAGCAACCCAGTTATTGTAAAAGACCCTGCACCTTTCCCACTTCCCTCCTTCCAGCAAGTCCAACTCCCATGTGGATCTCCATGCAGACTTAGTATAGTATAGGGACTTCCACTTTATCCCCAAATAAAGAAATGGGAAACCCCTTTCCCTTTCAGAGCTAACACTGGGGCCTCTGTTCCAGAAGCCAGCTAAAGCAGGAAGTTGAAATAAGTTTCAGAGTCTTATAATACGTTACTCCAAATGCTCAGGTTTAATTAAAAACCACTCATCATTCCAGGAGTGGAGAAAGCATCAGTTTGATTGAAAAAAGACAGTTAATACCTGAGTGAAAATGACAGTTTAGAATTATCTGAGTTTTAAAGTAGCCATAATAAAAAAAATGTTTCAATGAGCAATTATAAACATGTATAGCATACCTTTGGGAAAATAGTGTTAGCCCAAGAAAAAAAAAGTGAGAAGAAAATTTAAAATTGTGTAAATGGGATTGCTAGGAGCATGAAGCAGACAGAAGAAAGAGCAATGACCCAAAAGATGAAGAGAAGTGAGCAAGCCTGAGTAAGAGAGAAAATTGTATAAACAACATGAACATGTTTCTGAACACTAACAAAGGCCACCAGCATTCCAGGAGAGGAAAGAGGAAGGATGTGATTTGAAAAAAAGCATTTGAAGACAGAATGGCTAAATGGCATGCACATGGCTCAAACATATAACTAATTTTGCATGGGTGAGACACTAAGTTTGATCTTTTGTTACTGCAAAGAAAAACAAAAACAAACAAACTTCTACAACCTATCACAATTTGCAAATAGCATGCAAATAGAACCCTTAAGATTCTACTAAAAACTCTTACCAAAAAAATATATATACAAGTATTATACAAATTTCAGACAACAAAATAAATACAGAAATGCCATTGAATCTGTAAAAACAAATAACAAACCAAAACTAAAAAATGAAGAAAGACAAATCCATTTAAAACAATATCCATAAACATCAGATGCCTAAAAATCTACTCAACAGAGTAGTGTGTGACATGTCAAAAACTTGGCCACTATTAAAAATATGTATAGAACACCACCCCAAACGGAAAATATTCCATATTTGTGGATTGGAAGAACAGTGTAAACGACCATCCTACATTGCAATCTCCATCAAAATTCTGATAATATTCTTCTAGGATTTCAAAAAAGTCATTAAAATTTGTGTGAATTCATCAAACTCCCTGAATAGCCAAAGTAATTTTGAGGAAAAGTGCCAGAGATATTACATTTCCTGACTTTAAGTTATAGTATAAATCTGCAATAATCAAAACTGTGCTGTTCTTGAATAAGAAAAGTATCTCGGGTCAATGGAATAAAATTGAAAATTAATATGCTCAGTTAATCTATGACAAAGGAGCTGGATTCATAAAGTAGAGTGAAGAAAGTCTCTTCAGCAAATAGTATTGAGGAAACTGGAGGACCACAGGCAAGGGAAAGAAGAGAGCGTGGATTTGTATTACACCATGCATAAAAGTTAATTTCAAAGTGGATTAAAAACCTTGAGACTGACTAGAATCTATAAAATACGGTGAGGAAGACATCGGAACTTTCCATAACACGGATTTAAAAGTATTTTCAATGAGTTCATTGATTCCAATGCAAAGAAAACAAAATCAAAAATAAATAGATGGGACTACAGCAAATTAAAAAAAGTTATTGCATGGTGCAGGGGTGGGAGTTGGGAGAGGCCCTAGAGAATGAGAGAAAACTTTTTTTTTAATCATATGTCAGATCTAAGATGCAAAAAAAAAAACTCACATGCACAAAGTTCAACAACAAATCTATCAAGAACCTTAATTTTTAAATAAGGAGAGAGTACAGTGGATAAGGCCTCGCATGTACCTGACCTGGCTTGGATTCCTGACACCAATATGGCACCCCCCACACACACCCTGAGCCTTCCCAGGAATCATTGATACCTGGCACAGAGCAAGAAATAAAATTAAGCACTGCCAAGTGTGGCTCCCAATCAGAAAAAAAATGGGGTGGGCGGTGGAAAGATAGTAAAGTAGGGTAATGTTCTTACTTTGAATGCTGCTAACCCCTGTTTGATCCTGGACACCTCATATGATTCCTGGAGCCTTTCAAGGAATGACCCCCGAGCACAGAATCAGCAATTCTTCTTGAGCACAGGCGTGACCCCCAAATTGATAACAGAAACTTCTCGGAATGAAACAGATGGACAGACAGTCTGCATAGCAAAAGGTATTAGTGATCACAGATTATCAGGGAATTATAAAGCAAACTGACAATGAGGTATTACCTCGTACCCCTGAGAAGGGCATGTATCAGAAAGACTAGCAACAACCAGTGTTGGTGGTGATGTAGTGAAAAATGAGCCCTTATTCTCTAATGGTGGGAAAGTAATATGTGTATAAGAATCGATTTTAAAAGTCTATAAAGCAAAATAAATAATTATTCATTGTAAAGTCTTACATTATTGTTTTATTTCTGTTTTAGAATTTGAAAATGTAATTAATTTTTTCATTAAACATAACAGTTCTAGCATCATCAGTATGATAATTCCTATTAGTTGTAACAATTTGAAGAAGTGTGTAGTTTGAAGAAAGCAAAAAAAGAAAAATTCAGGAATCTGTAAAAAGTACAAATATCCACATTTTATTAACAAAAATTTTAAATTACCTTCAACATGGTCATTACCTTCCCAGCCTGGAAGTTTACTAGGTCTTTGAATATCTATAAAGATCAGAGAATCGAATGTTTTGTGTCTATGTAAGATCTCCCCATTAAGATCATAATATTTATCTTTCAGTATAAGTTTAATATTTATATTAAATTTAAATATTTCTCTTTAAATTGCTTCCCCCTATATTTTCCAGTAACTAAAAACAATTGATAATATTTTTAACTAAGTTTTGAAATATGTAGATTTGGCCAACAGATGTGTGTTTTCTGCTGCAAATAGGGAGTTGTTTTTGGTTTTGTTTTTAATTTGAGGAAGGGAACTTCAGGTATTCAGAGAGCCATGAAGTGTTGGGGGATTGAACTCAGGGCTTCACTCACCCAAGACTGCCTTACATTTGAGTCACATCTGCAATCACTAGTTCTCATTACTTATTAATTGATTTTCTAAATTGCCCATAGCTATCTCGTGTCCTAAGGGTAATGATGTATTTGAACTATGATATTAAGAAAGGCTGAAAGTATTAGTTTTCTCCATCTCTAAAAGATCTTGGGCTGGAATGAAAGCACAGCGGGTATGGAGTTTGCCTTGCATGTGGCCGGCCCGGGTTTTATTCTTCCATCCCTCTCTGAGAGACTGGCAAGCTACCGAGAGTATCCCGCCCACATTGCAGAGCCTGGCAAGTTACCCATGGCATATTCGATATGCCAAAAACAGTAACAACAAGTCTTACAATGGAGATATTACTGGTGCCCACTGGAGCAAATTGATGAACAACGGGATGACAGTGATACAGTGATAAAACAAAATATTTTATAATTTAGGAGACTAAAGGGATGTAATGGAAATAAAATTTTATTTGAATTGATAAAATAACAACTCTGGTAAATTTATGCGTATAAAAGAATGTCTAGAGAAAACAATAAAGTGTCACACAGGAGATAATTTTTTAAACCCTGTTGTCATATAAAAGTGAAATTAAAAATAGTGTTTTCAAAATCCTTTTCACAATTGTGCTTCAGAAATTCAAGTACCTCAGAATCAGCTGAACTAAAGAGGTGAAAAACCTATACAACCCAGGAAACTCTACTTCAAGAAATTAAAAAGGACACAAGGAAATGGAAACACATCCTCTGTTATGGATTGGGAAGATTAATATCATCAAAATGGTAATACTCCCCAAATCATTGTACAGATTCAATACAGTTCCTATAAGGACACCTATGTTGTTTTAAAAATAAATAAATCAAATACTCCTGATATAGAACAATATCCTCCTCACCCCCACCCGCCCCTAGCTAGAGCAGTCCTTGAATAAAAGAAGATGGGAGGTTACTCTCCCCAACTTCCAACTGTACCACAAAGCTGTAGTAATTAAAACAGCATGGTATTGGAATAAAGACAGACCCTCAGATCAATGGAATATACTTGAATATTCTGAGACAGACCCTCTTATATGATGAGTTAATCTTTGATGAAGGAGCAAAAAATATGAAGTGGAGCAAGTAAAGCCTCTTCAACAAGTGGAAGAGTAAAACAGAATAAAACAGATCAATGGATAAAGACACTATAGAACACTACACAGCTACATTAAAACAATAACAACTAAGAACTCAGACCTCTTTCTAAATGACATGCACAAAAATTAAATCAAAATGGATTAAAAACCTTGATATCAAACCTGAATTCATAAAGTACAGAGGAAAATGTAGGCAGAATTCTTTTTTTAATTTTATGGCATTAAAGTTAAAGGTATCTTTAAGGATGGAATGTAACTGACCAAGCAAGTGAAAGCAAAGATAAACAAATAGGACTGCATTAAACTAAGAATCTTTGGCACCTCAAAGGAAATGATGACCAGAATACAAAGACAGCCCACCGAATGTGAGAAATTGTTTACCCAACACTTATCAGATAAGGGGTTAATATTCAAAATATATAAGCTCTGATAGAACAATTATCAGGGAGTTTCAAATCAAAACAACGTTGATATATCAACCCATGCCACTGAGACTGGCACACATTAAAAATATCAACAAGAGAGAGGAAGAGAGGGAGCAAGAGACACACACAGAGAGAGAGAGAGGAGGGAAGGAGAGAGAGAGAGAGGGAGAGAGAGAGAAAATGCATGCCATAGAGACATGCTGGGGGTTGGGGGTGATGGGGAGGGAAACTGGGGACATTGTGGTGGGAAATGTGCACTGGTGAAAGGATGGGTGTTGGAACATCCTATGACTGAAACCCAACCATGAACAGCTTTGTAACTGTATCTCATGATGATTCAATTGCACTGCAGCACTGTCATCCAGTTGTACATTGAATTGCTCGAGTGGGCACAAGTAACATATCCACTGTGAGACTTGCTGTTACTGTTTTTGGCATATCAAATATGTCATGGGTAGCTTGCCAGGCTCTGCCATGTGGGCAGAATACTCTCAGTAGCTTGCCGGGCTCTCTGAGAGGGATGGAGGAATCGAACCCAGGTCAGCCGCATGCAAGGCAAACGCCCTACCCACTGTGCTATTGATACCTGGATGGGAGATGATTCAATTAAAAGAAATTTAAAAAAGAACAACCAGTGCTGGTGTGGATGTGGAGAGAAAAGGACTCTCATTCACTGCTGGTCCAGCCTTTCTGGAAAACAATATGGACATTCCTCAAAAAAACTAGAAATTTTCAAATGATCCAGTAATATCATTCCTGGGAATATACCCTAATGGCCAAAATAAGCACAATGCAGAAAAGTCATCTGCACTCCTGTGTTTGTTGCAGCACTATTCACAATAGTCAGAATCCGGAAATAACCCAAGTGACATATAATAGATGAGTGAATTAAGAAATTATGGTACAGCTATACAATGGAACATTATGCAGTTGTTAGGAAAAATGAAGTCTTGAAATGTGCTTATACATAGATAAAAATGAAGAGGATCGTGCTGAGAGATATCAGTTTGAGGGAGGGAGATATAATGATTTCACTCATTAGTGGGATATTGGGTGGGGGGGACATAATATGTGAATAATACTTAGAGAGTGTAGAAACAAGGATCAGAGACTGGTCTATGGTAGGAAGGTTGCCATCAAGGGGGAAGGGGAGTATAGAGTGTAGGTAGGACAGAGAAAGGACCACTACGACAATGATAGAAATGATCACTCTGGTCACAAATTGAGTGCTGAAATGTTGTGAAGCAATACACATGGTAACCTTTCAGTAACAGTATTTCAAACCATAGTACCTAAGAGGAAAATGAGAGAGGAGGGAAAGAAAGAGAGAGAGAAAGAAACAGAAATAAAAGAAAAGCATCTGCCATGGAGGCAGGCTGTGAGGGAGGAAGGGGTGGCAGTAAGGAAGGAAATAAGAAATTGATGGTGGGAAATGTACACTGGTGAAGGGGTGGGTGTTGGAACATTGAATGACTGAAACTCAATCAAGAACACCTTAACTGTGTATCTCATGGTGACTCAAGTAAAAAATTTTAAAAAATAGTATTGAAGTAGTGCATAGGAAATCAGAAAATCAGGAAGAAAACATGATAGAGAAAATATACATAAAGGACTGGAGCCATAGCACAGTGGGTAGGGCATTTGCCTTGCATGCAGCTGACCCAGGTTCGATTCCTCCATCCCTCTCGGAGAGCCCAGCAAGCTACCGAGAGTATCCCATCTGCACTACAGAGCCTGGCAAGCTACCCGTGGCATATTTGATATGCCAAAAATGTAACAAGTCTCATAATGGAAACGTACTGGTGCCCGCTCGAGCAAACCGATGAACAAGGGACTACAGTGCTACAGTGCATAGAGAGAAAAGGGAAAGTTTAGCCCTCAAATACCATCATACCAAAGGGTTTCAATATGCTAAATAAAAGGCAGGGATATGAAAAATGGAAAAGTGTTACTCAATTATCTACAAGAAAAGCATTTATACTCCACAAATGAGTGCTATTCCTTTCTTTCTAACTCATTTCACTTAGCATCATATTCTCCATGTCTATCCATTTATAAGCAAATTTCATGACTTCATCACTCCTAACAGCTGCATAGTATTCCATTGTATAGATGTACCAAAGTTTCTTTAACCAGTCATCTGTTCTAGGGCACTTGGATTGTTTCCAGACTTTGGCTATTGTGAACAGTGCTGCAATGAATATATAGGTGCAATGTCATTTCTACTGTGCTGTTTTGCATCCTCAGGATATATTCCCAGAAGTGGTATTGTGGGGTCATATGGAAGCTCAAATTTGTGGAGTATAGAATAATATCACATGAGGCTGACACCCAAGGACAGTAGATACAAGGGCCAGGAGGATTTCCCCATAGCTGGAAGCCTGCTTCATGAGTGGAGGGGATAAGGCAAATGGAATAGACAAGGGATCACTAAGAAAATGATGGCTGGAGGAATCAGTTGGGATGGGAGATGCGTGCCAAAAGTAGATAATGGACCAAACATGATGACCTCTCAGTGTCTGTGTTGCAAGCCATAATGCTCAAAAGTAGAGAGAGAGTATAGGGAATATTGTCTGCCATGGAGGCATGGAGAGGGTGGGAAAAGGGGGGGTCATACCGGGCATATTGATGGTGGGGAATGTGCACTGGTGGAGGGATGGGTTTTTGATCATTGTGTGATTGTAACCCAAACATGAAAGTTTGTAACTATCTCACAGTGATTCAATAAAAAAAGGCATTTAAAGAACAGTATTATAAGCAAGTAAAAGTACAAAGATGGGAAAAAGATTTATCATGCATTATTATTCAATATTAAAACCAAGAGAAGCAGGAATCATTTGATTAATATCAGTTGAAACAGAGTCCAGACAAAAAAATTATCAAAGTTGGAGGGGATAATGATGAAATGAAAGAGTCTATCCATCAAGAAGAAATCTTGTCACTTGTCACTTGTCATGACATTGATCTTCGATTTGTTCAAGAGGGTGCCAGTAATGTCTCTATTCGTCCCTGTTGAGTGCTAGTGTAGCCCAATGATATCTGCTCACTCCAGGAACAGGAAGAGCCTCAAACCATTCATTCAGGGTTTTGACGAAGAAGTCTGACCATCTTGAAGTCTGACCGAGTGGCCACCCAAGAAGAAATAACAGTCCTTAATATATATTCATTGAACATCAGAGCTGGAAAATACATGAAATAAATGCTGATAGAAATAAAAGAAGAATGAGATGTATCCACAGTTATATTTGGTGGTTTCTCTATCAACAGTGGTGAAACAACTAAACAGAGGACAGGCAAGTACACAGAAAAAATTGTTAAGCCCATTAACAGGATTTGACATTTGTTGGACTTTCTAACCAATGAAATCAGAATATATACTCATGGATCATATATCAAGACTGGCCATATATTGTGTCATAAAACTCAATACTGAATTCATATAGAATGTATTAGTACAAGGAATCAGTAAAGATGGAACTTAGAAATTCATTCTATTATATCCACTTTGTTATTTACTGCTTTTATTAGTTTATTTCTTGTTAAGAGTTTCTGTATTTTTTCCTAATTGTTATAATTGCTCATTGAAGCAATTACTTAGAATTTTGTTACTGAATTTTGGAAATCAGTAATAGACAATTAAAAGTTTCCAAATGCTTGCTAAGTAAACAGTACAATTCTAAATAAGCCATTGGTCAATAAGGAAGCCTCAGGAGAAATGAAAGCAAATTAAAAGAAATAAAAATGCATCAAAAATTTGTGAGCAACAGTTAAATCCATGGTAAGAGCACTGAATTATTATTACTGAATGTATAAATTAGAAAAAAGAAAAAGAGTCAAGTCAATAATCAAAGTTCCCACTTCAAGAATTTAGGCAAATCAAAAGCAAAATAAGTTTAAAGCATCAGTAAAAAAATAACTAATAAAGAGAATGCAAGTAATTAATGAAATGGAAAACAAATATAATAAAGAAATCAATGAGACAGTCTTGCTAGAATTTTCATTGAAAAGATCAATGAAATTGAAAAACACTAGCAACATTGACCAAAAAAAAAGTACACATAAATTACCAATACCTGGAGTGAAAACAGGAATATTACTACATATTCTGTATATATAAAAAATAAGGCAATATTACCAACAAATTCTTGCATTCCAATTTGTTATTCTTAATGGCATGTACAATTAAAACTACCAGAACTCACCAACATTAAATAAGTGATTTGAACAGCTATAGAACCATGAAGAAAAATTAATTTCTAACTTTAAAATTACCAACTAGAACAAATCTACAACCCCAGATGGCAAATTCCCCCCCAACCAATACATGGGTTTAACAACTCCATTCTAAAAAAATCCTAGTAAGATATTTACATAGATAAAAAATTTTCTAAAAGATATGAAGTAAAGACAACTGAGCTTAAATAGTTTTGACAAAGAGGAATTAAGTGGGAGGAATCTTCTTCCTGATTTTAAAGACTTCCTCTATAGATACAGTTATCAATATAGAGATAGACACCTAGATATGTGGAACAGAATAACAAATCCAGAAATAAACCCACACATTATAACCAATGTCGTTGTTTTGACAGAGAAAAAGCAATTTAATGGCATATTTTCAGCAAATGAAGTTGATGCAATTGGGCATCTATTAGCTAATCTTCCTTCTTTCTAGCACCTAAAAAATCGCCCAAAGAAATAAACTTCTGCCTAAGCCTCGTGCTTTATATAAAATTAATTTAAGATAGATAATAGATTTCAATGTAAACAGTAAAGCTTATTTTGGATAAAAACATAGGGAAGATCTTTGAAACATAGATCTAGACAGAGTACCCAAATACTACACCAAAAGCAGTTCCACAAAGGGAAAAAGTGATAAATCAAATTTCATCAACATTAGTAATTTTTGCTCTGTGAAGGACACCATTATGAGGAGAAAGAATTACATATTTGACAAAAGACTAGTACCCAGAACATACAGAAACTCTCAATATTCAGCAGTATAGCAAACAAATAAAAAATCCCAAACAAATAAGTAACTCAATTACAAAATGGATCCAGTTTTAAAATTTTCAGAAGAAAGATAAACAGATGGCAAACAACCCAACAGAAAGATGTTCAGCATCATTTTCTATCAGGGGACTGACTGCAAAGAGAAACAATTGGCTCTTACTACCTACTTGTCAAAATGGCTAGTATTAACAACAATTCATGGAGTCTAAATGGTGCCAAGGCCATGGAGAACTTGGGTCACTCCATTTGCCGGTGGGAATGTGAAATGGTGCTATTTTCCATTTGAGCAAATATCTTAGCCATTTCTCAAAAATCTGTATGAGCCTAGGACTCAGCAATTACAGCTTGGAGCATTTATACGAGTAACAAATTCTTATATTCATACAAATATGTGCATTTAATTGCTTTCAAAGGTTAACTCATGATTGCTGTTAAACAATGGTGGCCTATCCATACCACTGACTATTATTCAGTGATAAAAGAACAATGTGGATGAATCTCCAAAGAATTAGGCTGTATGATAAAATTAATCACAAAAATTTCAGACTATAGGAATTCATTTACATAACAGTCTTGAAATGACTATATAAAGAGTAATGGTTGGCCAGAGGTTAAGGCAGAGTTGGACCAGGAGGAAGGTGGATATGACCCTAAAGAACAACATGTGAGATGTTTTGGATGATGGAAATAATTTGATTCTTAATTGTAGCAATGTAGATATCCTGCTTTTGCTATTCTACTCTAATTTTGGAAGATGTAAGAGAAATCCTGTCAGAAATATGCAGGACCTTCTCGGTATGATTACTATTTTCACAACTACACATTATTCTGGAATGATCTCCATAAAACACTCTAGAAGTTAACAAACAACTTAAGACAAATTTATAGAGGTTACACATCATTCACTAGGCTCAAGCCAAAGTGAGGACAGTCAACACATTTACAAAGATACAAGCACCAATAGAATCAGATCCAGATTGCTGGACGCCGGCTTTGGGTCAGCTAGAGGCTGCAATCATTGTGTTTCCTTCCCTAGGAAAATGGAGGATGACCAGACTTGGCCTAGAAGAGTATTACAAGGTGTGATGAAGCAACGCTTCATAGATTCTAAGTCCTGGAACTGAATTAAGAGAGAAGCCTTAACTTGAATGGACCTAACACTGATCTGACCTGGGGCAATACAAGTTGACTTAAGCTTAAGAGAACTGGGGATGGAATTTCCCAGGAGAGCATCATCTTTTTTTTTTAAATTTTATTGAATCACTGTGAGATAATTACAGGCTTTCTGGTTTGTGTTACAATCACACAATGATAAAACACCCATCCCTCCACCAGTGCACATTCCCCACCACCAATATTCCCAGTATACCCCCCTTTCCCACCCTCCCCCTGCCTCCATGGCAGACAATATTCCCGATACTCTCTCTCTACTTTTGAGCATTATAGCTTGCAACACAGACACTGACAGGTCATCATGCTTGGTCCATTATCTACTTTTGGCATGCATCTCCCATCCCAGCTGGTTCCTCCAGCCATCATTTTCTTAGTGATCCCTTCTCCATTCCATCTGCCTCCTTCCCTCTGCTCATGAAGCAGGTTTGCAGCTATGGGGCAATCCCCCTGACCCTTGTATCTACTGTCCTTGGGTGTCAGCCTCATGTGATGTTATTAGGAGAGCATCATCTTGTGAAGGAATTCTGATCTCTTATTTATGGAAAAGATTAGAACTAGACTATTGATTAGAACAGCACTTTGAAAGGTAATGGTTAAGATCAAGGAACTTCCTGGAGGTTAAAAAAAAAACAAAACAAAACAGATAACTGGTTAAAGAAACTTTGGTACAGCTATACAATGGAATACTATGCATCTGTTAGAAAAGATGAAGTCATAGAACTTTGCATATAAGTGGATCAACATGGAAAGTATCATGCTAAGTGAAATTAGTCAGAAAGAGAGGGACAGGCATAGATAGATTGCACTCATCTGTGGAATATAAAATAACAGAGTGGGAGACTAACATCCAAGAATAGTAGTATATAATACCAGACAAAGCATCAAAAATCAGATGGGCTGGTCATGTAATGGGATTCAGAGACGACCGTTGGACTAGAGCTGTTACAGACTGGATTCCACAGGACGTCAGAAGACCTCGTGGCCGCCCTCCAACTAGATGGTCAGATTTCTTCGTCAAATCTCTGGATGAACGATTTGACGTTCTGTTCCTGGAGCAAGCAGGTATCATTGAGCTACACTAGCTCGCGACAGGGACAAATGGAGATGTTACTGGCACCCGCTCAAGCAAATCGGAGATCAATGGGACTACAGGTGATACAAGTGATAATACCAGGAGGTTGGCTCCATGGCTTGGAAGCTGGCCACACACTGGGGGAAGTCATCCCAGACAGAGAAGGGAACACCAAGTAAAATGTGATTGGAGATCCCGAGCAGGAAGGGAGATGCGAGCTGAAAGTAGACTAGAGACTGAACACAATGGCCACTCAGTGCCCCTATTGCAAACCACAATACCCAAAAGGAGAGAGAGAACAAGATGGAATGCCCTGCCACAGAGTCGGGGTGGGGGCAAGGGGACGAGATTGGAGGGTGGGAGGGACACTGGGTTCATTGGAGGTGGAGAATGGACACTGGTGGAGGGATGGGTTCTCGAACATTGTATGAGGGAAACACAAGCATGAAAATGTGCAAATCTGTAACTGAACCTCCCTCACGGTGACTCACTAATTAAAAAATTAATTAATTAAAAAAAACAGAAAAAGTTTTGTGCACAATGCCCATCTTCTGGACCCTTCTAGTTTCCAACGAGAAGCAAAGGGAAGTTCTATGTCTCCTTGTGATGACCATACTCTTTAAATCAGTCTCTGGGTTTCATGGAGTCCAAGGGAGGATGACTCATTTCCTGCCCTGGTGCACAGTCCAAGCCTGCCACCTTCCCCCCACACAACTACAGTGCTAGATCAGGGTGACCAGACTGGTACTATGAACTAGACAGGATGCTGAGACATTCAGTGAAGTCGCATAAATATTTCAGAACTCAAGTTCTATCCATTGTTTCTTCAAAACACACACATGAAGGTGCGTGTCTATGTTGTATGGAAATGCTTTGACTTGCTGACTTGGAGATCATGTGTGACCTGTGCTGGGGTCCCTGGCTTGGGGTTTTGGCATGTGTGGTGATTTCAGCTCCATGAGAGCAGAAACAACTATCTTCTTTTTGACCCCATGCCCTTCCACAAATGTACAGTGAGGCCACCTCAGCGTGCCCAGAGAAGGCTTTTCCCAATGTGGAAACAAAGTTAGCTGAGGCCAAGTGAGTTTCAAGAAAAACTGTTGTTATGGATGCCAGTACTTTGATTCTTGAAAGACAGGAATCTCTAAGGGGCCAGAACTCTTTTAATCAGACTGATTTGGCTGGGGTCAGGGGCCTGTGCTTGAACCCAGGGAGGCAGCACAGGACAGCCTGTCTCAGTTGGTTCCATGAAGGAAGCCTGATGAGGAGGTTTAATCTCTTGCAATTTCTCACGCACTGTGTAATCTGGCAACTTTGTCCAGATGACATGCCTTGTCCATGGCTAGAAGACTCTGCAACCACATTCAGGACAGTGCATGGCTTGCTGGTTTGAACATGCGCAATTTGGGGATTACTGGACAATATTTCAAAAATTGGTCTATGAAAATCAATGAAAGGCACACGGGGCCACTAAGATGACAAAGCTACTCATGCTCACCCCCCCCCTCCCCCCCAAGAAGGTCCTCCAAAGAGTAGTTTGTTTAACAGGCAAACTACCGGGATGGGAAATTTCTTCTGCTTTGCTAGGGGTGAGTTTGTAATCAAAGACACAATTAATTAGCTAACCTGGAGGGATTTGTAAACTTTGCAGTGTTTAGCTTGGAGTGGTCATATGCTAGGAAAGTTGTTATCTGGTTCAAAGAAACTTACAGGTCAGGCTCCCTGACTGAGTGAGGGGTCAACTACTGCTCTGATTATAGATCAGTAATTATCTAGAGAAATAGAGAATTGATCCCACCGGGGGCTTCTCCAGACATAGTCTGTGCATCAGAGAAAAGGGCCTTTTTTTTTTTATTGAATCACCGTGAGATACAGTTACAAAGCTTTCATGTTTGAGTTTCAGTCGTACAATGATCGAACACCCATCCTTCACCAGTGCACATTCTCCACCACCAATGTCCCCAGAATTACCCCCACCCCCGTTTCTAACCCTCCCCCTGCCTCCATGGCAGACAATTGCCCACATATTCTCTCTCTACTTTGGGGGCATTATGGTTTGCAATACAGATACTGAGAGGCTATCACGTTTGGTCCTTTATCTACTTTCAGTACAGAGACTGGCACACGTTCAAAAGAACAAAAACAACCAGTGGTGGTGTAGATGTGGGGAGAAAGGGACACTCTTTGACGATTGGTGAAAATGCCAACTAGTCCAGCATTTTTGGAAAACAATGTGGACATTCCTTTTTAAAAAAAATTATAAATTGAGCTTCCATATAACCCTGCAATACCACTTCTTGGAACGTATCTCGAGGATGCAGAAAAGCATGGTTAGAAATGACATCTGCACCTGTATGTTCATTGCAGCACTGTTCACAATAGCCAGAATCTGGAAGCACCTGATTGCCCGGGAAAACTCTCTTTATACGCAGGAAAAATTACAAGAGCATCTGGCTATGGCAGAAGAGTCACTCCTCTTGTCGTGAGAGTCTTCCTCTTCTCTCCTTGATTACTTTTCTTTTTTTAATTTTTAAATTAATTTTTCTTTTTAAAGTTTTTTGGGCTACAGGGGCAGGGCTCAGGCCTTACTCTTGGCTCTGTGCTCAGAGACCAATCCTGGCTGGGGCGGGGGGAGGCATATATGGTGTTGGACATTAAACCTAAGTTGACCTCATGCAAAGCAAGGGCCTTACCTACTGTACTGTCACTCCAGTCCTAAATGTGTACTTTTCTATCTCATTCAGTGGTTTAAGAAAAACAATGCTCCACCTTTCCCACTAACTCCAGAATTTTCTGTCATGTACATTCCCCAGGTGTAAGGGCAAGAGAGTCTCTTGCCCTCATGCCTGGCTGTCTTCCCCAGGGCCCCTCAGAGGGAATGGGCTCCACCTTCCCTCCCCACCCCCAGCAGAGCTCCCGGTGGCCGAAGGCCCCTCTCCACACATTTGGACGAGCCTCACGCATGAAGGTACGGGGCAGAGGAACCCAGGTGTGTGGGACCTGGGACTGAGACCCCCAAGCCTGCTCGGATAGGGACTGGGCCTCCTCCACCCAGATTTCCCAATTCCCAATAGCTAGGCGGTCACACCCAGGGACTGCCCCCGGCACCATGTAATCCCTGGCCAGCATCCAGAGACTTAAAAGCACGCTCCCAAAAGCTTATAGCCTACTTCTCCCTCTGGGAGATCCTGGCAAACTACCAGGAGTTTCCTGCCCACATGGGAGAGCCTTGCAAACTCCCCATGGCGTATTTATATGCCAAAACCAGTAACAAGCTTGGTCTTATTCCCCTGACCCTGAAAGAGCTTCCAATGCGGCATCGTTGGGAAGGATGAGTAGAGAGGCTTCTAAAATCTCAGGGCTAGGATAAATGGAGACGTTACTGAGAATGCTTGAGAAATTCGACGATACAACAGGATGATGATGATGATGATGATGTACATTCCCCATACGTGTGTGATTGAATTTGCTTTTTCTCCTATAACCAGATATAAATTCATTTTCTAAAAGAATGTCAGAGGTAGAGAAGGCAATTTTCCCTTTTTCCCTATTATACCTGCACCTGGAGTACCGCCTGCCTCTAAGTTGGTGCTGAGTCAACACCTGATAATTAATTAACAAATCTATTCCACACTTAATGCATCATGCACATGCTTGGTTCTGTCCTTCACAGAACCCTCCAAGCAATCCATCTGCTGCCCTTCCCAGCCTCAGAAGGCTTAGGAAGTAACAGTGGTGTTTGTGATCCCACTCCCTATCTGGACCTGCTATTTGACTCTGCAGGAAGAATAGACACACTGGATAAATAACCCCATATTCTGGAGATCCCTCTCAAGAAGGACATTGGGCCATCAGCTTCTTATTCATGAGCCATGGGTGCTTGCAATGTCATAAACCCAAGGATTATGTTGAGGGGAACAGGACAGTTGGAAGGAGGAGTACTGAACTCAATCCCAGTTCTGTTCTTTGGGTTTCAGTCATCTACTAAGAGAGTCCTGCTGTATTCCAGGCTGTGTTTTAGGCTCAAGGAATACATCCCTGCTCCACGTCCTCCTGGAACTAATAGTCCAGTGGAGGAAGAGAGTAACTTCTACTTATAAAGAATGAAGATAAATTACTAATTGTAGATGCTATGGAGGACATATAATTCATTAAGTGAGTTCCCACAGCAGGTATTTATTGAGCACTTATTATACATCAAGGTGTTCTTATTGCCAAAGATAGAAAGAGTAAAGAAAAAATGACCTATGGCTTAGATTCTGCTTCTATGTGAAATACTAACAATAGAAAGTCAATGGAGGTTGTGTGTGCTAAGAACATGGAAAACTAATGAAGCAAAAGAGCCAAGAACATAGCACCTGGGGGCATGAGAAAATTTATTTTTGGATAAAGTGACAGGTCTTTGAGTAGCAGTGCAACTACTGAAATTAATTTTTGCTTTAAAATGTGGAACAGGGGAGAGGCTGGAGCGATAGCACAGCGAGTAGGGCATTTGCCCTGCATGCAGCTGACCTGGGTTCAATTCTCAGCATTCCATATGGTCCCCCGAGCACCGCCAGGAGTAATTCCTGAGTGCATGAGCCAGGAGTAACCCCTGTGCATTGCCAGGTGTGACCCAAAAAGACAAAAAAAAGTGGAACAGGGGGATGCTTTTAGGATGCAGAGAGGGTCAAACGCCAATACCTGGCAAGGTGCTTGGAACAGAATATATTTTGGGTGTGGAGGTTGTTGTTGTGTTCACAGTGGCCAATAGATGTTCATGACAATCATGTCAGAGTCACTGCCCTTCCACTAATCTCCAGGCAACGTCTCCACAGGGAGAGAAAGGAGAGCTAAGGAAAGAAAGAAGACGGGCTCTTCCTTTCTCCAACAGTCACAGTAGCATCTGCTGTGGGCTGAAATCTTAATTTACTCAGATGGGGAGGGTCTCCGTTTCTGGACATTTAGCGTGTGATGTTTGTGGAGCCAGCAGGGCTGCTGGCTGCATGCCCGGTGGTGGTGGACTCATGGAGAAGCAGCAACCCCTCCATTTATGCAGGATGCAAGAGATTCTGAGGATGCTCTGGTGGCTGTCATCCCAAGGGGGCTGTCTCTGCCCTTCCTGGTCACTCCACCCACATCTGCAAACTGGGTCCAGTCCAGTATATCTCATCATCAACTCAGCACCTAGAGAATCTCTGCAACCTGGTGGTGAAGAGAGAAGAGACATATGTTAAAAAGAACAGTGATGGAAAAATTAAGTCAGGCCATGGATAGGGGCTCCTAGCACAAGTGACCTAGCTCTGAGTGAACGTCACTAAGAACACCAATGTTTTACAACTAGGAAAAAATGGTGTTATTCATCGCCTTGACCCAAGTCACGGACTGAATTCACAATGGCCGGTCAGAATGCAAGGGAGACACAGAAATCTCGGGAATGGTGATTATATCACATTTTGTCTCAGCAGTAAAACAGAAGTGATTTCAAATATTTAAAGCATGAAAAACATCCTTCACTCAGATGAAAACCTGCTACGACCAAACATAACATAATGAGGGGTCAATTTAAATAAGATGATAAACTGAGGCAGTTTGAATGACCAGAAATTAAGATTACTCAAGAATTTAAAAAGAAGGGCAATTTTTGGGAAAGCCTGCTTCAGGCCAGTCCATGGAGGGTTTGGGTGTGCTGGGTTGACAGACAAAAACTGCAGAGAGGGGACATATGAAATATTTCCCAGTAGATACAGAGTTAAAAATTATAACAGGACATTTGAGAGATGTTCATTGTAGACTAGGCAAATATCTGAGTTCACACAGAATAAGGGCTGACCTTGGTCTTTCAGGCCAACCAACTAGCCCAATCTGCAAATTCCTTAGATGTCTCAGCTCAAGCCAAACACAACCTAGCTTACAAATTCACCAGATAACCTGGCTCTAACTGAAATGCTTCCTTCAGTAAGACAAATGAGAATCACTAGCCCTGGTACTGCAGCAGGATTAAAATAAAACAAAACAAAATCTGTCTGTGATGGGGTCTTCCTGGTGGAGATGATGAACGACTTTGATAACTTGTTGGGACTTTGTACTAGGTCCATTAGGCATGTGCTACTTCTAGTGCTGTGTGCCAGTCTTTGGTACCATGTGCAGCAAACCCCAGTTAGGTAAGGGTCTGTGCAGTTCCTGGAGCTGAGTTCAGTGTTTCGCAACAACAAACAGTGAAATCGTCCGATGGGTTAGTTGAATTCTATGGGAAAGAGTTAAAGCCCTCAGCAGGTTCCATCTGGGCATCAGTCAAGACCCCTTACACTCAACCACAAGACCCTTCCCCTGTCCTTCCACAAGCCTCTTCTCTCAGCAAACTTTGTATTTGTATTTCTGGAGAGCCAAAGAACCAGGGTGTCTGTGATCGCTCATACTTATGTTTAGCAGTATTTCGTGAAATTCCTAAAACATCTATTGTGACACTGTTTTCTCATCTGAAAGGAGATAATGGCAATATTTACCTAATGGGTTCAATGTAAAGATTGAATTAATTTAGGACTTAAAACTATGCTGAGCAAAAAGACTTCTTGTTATCACTATCCTATGACTACTGTTACTATTACAGTGCCATTACTACTGTGAACTTTTCTTGTTCAGTGTAGAATTAGGATACCTTCAAATCCTGTGGACAGCACCTTTGGTGGTGTAACACTGTTATTTATAATAAACACATATTTGGTCTTTGGTTCCTGGGAGAGTTCCTAAAACTTCTGAAACTAGGAATGAGAGCCATAACTGTGTCATTTGCTATTCCTAATAAGTCTTATTCTTTTAAAGTTGAAGTGACATGACATACAACAGTGTTAATGTTTATGCCTTGGACATGCAATATTACTGCTTCACACCTATACACCTAAGTGTCCATATAATCTCTACCTCTGTTGCTTAGAAAGTCTCTTCCAGCTGCATCTGAGTCAACATATTCAGGGCTTTTGTTGGATGCTTGAGCCCAGAACTCAGGGGAAATAAAAGTTCTTGGAACCTGAGATTAGGCATTAATGGCCTATGGCTTTATTAGTTGCTCTTTTGTAATTATAGCCCCACTGTCTCAATAAAATCCAAACCTAAAAGCTCAGGAAGCCTCCACCTGGGTAACAAGAGATTCTGGACACTCCACATCCTTTCCCCACAACTCGGATATTGCATCTCTTACATTGAGTTTTTCCTGAGGGGAAAAATATATAATAGATTAAAAACCCAGTAAGTCAAGTAGTTTCCTGAGTGCTCAAGAATATGGGAAGCTCCCAGCTATAGATGATGGGTCAGAAGCACAGGAGGAAACCTGGACTTGTGATTGGAATATACAGTGGAGGACAGCTTGGTTGAACTAAATCCTTCACTCATAGGAGGGGATGCTATTTCCAGGGAGGGCGTTAGGATTAAGGGACACTATAGACACTGAAACACTGTCCTCTGGAATTGGACAACTGCCTGATGTGGAATAAAGCTTGCTGTGTATTTAGCATAGACGTGTCAGGAGGATTTATCTAGCGAGAAGAAAAACAATGGACTTTTCTCCTTACAGAGAGATTACATGCATGAGGAAAAGGGCCTTCCATGAGGAATTGTGTCTTGCATTTGGGACAGGGGTGATCTTAAAAAAAATCAAAACAAAACAGAAAAATACTTCATGAGTATAAAACTGTTTTTTTAATTGACTATGATAGGGACCTTATTATCTTTCTGCCTAGCAGCTTTACCCTCTCTGGAACTCCTTCTTCCGTTACTGAATTGTACTTTTTCCAGCCATTCCTCCTGTGTTAAGGAATGCCCTGCCCATGTTCCAGAGTCAGGCATATGACCTCCTGCTGCTCAATCAGAGCGCTGCGTCCCTTAACCACAGTGATAGGCTCAAGACTGGACACAAGCTTCAACTTAGGCCAATGAGGATTCCTCTAAGAATTTCCTGGACCTAATCAGGAATAGGGGACTTTATTCTGATGGTTTCCTAAATTGCTGCCAGTAGATGCCAGGAAATGGAGGTGAATATCTTTAGCATTGTGAGTGAAGACACCTTAGCACTGTAGCACTGTCGTCCCATTGTTTATCAATTTGTTCAAGCGGGCACCAGTAACGTCTCCATTGTGAGACTTGTTACTGTTCTTGGCATATTGAATACACTATGGGTAGCTTGCCATGCTCTGCCATGCGGGCGGGATACTACTGGTAGCTTGCCAGGCTCTCTGAGAGGGTCCGGAGAAAGACACCATATGTGAATAAAACCAACCTGTAGGAAAACAGGCTTGAAATGACAGGGCAGGGAACTCTTTGTAATACCAGGTACAACTGAAATCAGAGGAGCTGTGTGTGATTCAAGTTGATAAACTAATAAATAACAATGTCTTTCATTTTGCTTAAACCCATTTGAATTAGATTCTGTCACTTGCACCTACACTGTCCTAGTTTACAGATTGGTGAATTGCTTATAATAACCCCCAAATCCGAAGGCAAAATGATATAGCACCCTGAGTGCCCTCAGATTTGCAAAGCCTAAAACATCCTACAAATGTAAAAGTGGCAATTATTTGAAAAAGGAACTATTCTGGGGACGAGGGGATAGTACAAAGGGCTCATACCTTGTGTGCGACCAAATCGAGTTGAATCCCTGGCATCAATTTTGGGCATCCAAGCACCACCAGAAGTAATTCCTGAGTACAGAGCCAGGAGTAACCTCGGAACAAATAGCAACAACAACAACAAAAATGAAATAAGAAACATTCTTGGGAATTCCTCAAAACAGGAATTGTAGCTATGTTGAATAACCCAGCCTAACTGTGTGGAGGTAGGGCTCAGAAACTAGCATGCCCCTAGTGATTAAGAAAAAACTGCTATTAGGAGCTTTTATTTTTCTTTTTATTAAGGCATAATTTACATAATACTTTAAATTCAGCCGTTGTGTATGAGTTGCTTCCATATATTTGTATTTAAGGAGGTAGCTAATCTTTAGAATATAAATACTCTGAGTCTACAGAACTCAGATTATACCATTAATTTTTTTCCAAATTTTATATTTTGTAGATTAAAAGGCGGAGGTTGGAGGGCTACAAGTGTTTCTTTTCCCTGTTTTCATAGTCATTCTTTTAAGTCATTTTATTGAAGTACTACCCGTGGCGTATTCGATATGCCCCAAAGCACTAACAACAAGTCTCATAGTGGAGATGTGACTGGTGCCCACTTGAGTGAATCGATGAACAACAGGACGACTAGGCATTACAGTGCCATTAATCACACTTTGCATTCGTTCTTCGTTCCAACACCAGCCCCATCACCAGAGAGGATGCTTCCCTCCACCAGAGTGCCAAAAACCCCTCCCCCCACACATCACACAAGCTCAGTTTAATAGGAAAAAAAATCTTAAGTTTTGACAACTTGGACCACTTGTTGTTCTCTTACAGATTCACTTTTTATCATACTTATGGAAAAAGATTTTATTTTCCTTTGGGGGGAGATGGTGTCACCTACATACATATAGATGAACAGAGCTAATCTGAAATTTCATAAAATTAAAAATCAGTGATAGGTTGATAAAGTAATTTTTTCAAAAAGTTATATCTCAAAAACTGTATAATAGGGGCTGGATCAATAGCACAGCGGGTAGGGCATTTGCCTTGCACGTGGCTGACCCAGGTTCAATTCCCAGAATCCCATATGGTCCCCTGAGCACCGCCAGGAGTAATTCCTGAGTACAGAGCCAGGAGTAACCCCTGTGCATAGCCAGGTGTGACTCCCCCACATAAAAAAGAAAAAAAAAACCTGTATAATATTAAAGAATCACTGTATAGATAATTTTGTGCTAATACAGAAAATTTTAGATTTTCCATAAAATAGGTAAATCCTACACATGTAAAATTTGGTAAGCGTGAAGATAATTGATAAAATTTAAAGGGGAAAATATGAATAGCATATAAAAGTAGAAAAGTGTGTTTTATCCTAAGAAAGAAAATTGACTTGATATGAGAAAACATTATATTATAGATACTGCTTAAGTGTCTGCATTAATAAGTAAAAGACGGTGATAAAAATCTCTGTGGATATAAAAACACTGATCAGACATAGACCATTCAATATAGATGAAACATTAATTCATTTTTTAAAATGTATAAAACCTCTTAGCAAGCTAAGAGTAAATGTAGCTTTTATAGTTTAAGAGTGGGCAATCTTAAATGCCGTGACTGAGCACCATACTCAGAGCCACCATACTCCTGGGAAGTTCGTCCACTTGTTTCAAGAATATAAAGTCCCAAAGCTGTTTCCTGCCCCTGAGAGTCTGTATCATTCCTTCAAAACTGAATGATAATCAAACTGGATAGAGTGTTCTTGGTGAGGTGTTCATCTCATTGAGCTTTTGCACTATAACCCTCTCTTCTTTTCTGGATCACAGATATGCTCTAATCTTAAGAGCATTCCTCTAATGTAAGTTCCTTTTGTGATCCTGCTGCTTTCAATATTTTGGCTCTGTCTTTGATTTCTGTCATTCTGAGAACATCTTGTCTTGGACTTCCAACTTGAGCTTATTATCACTGGGGACTTCTGGCCTCTTGTATTTATTTGGCTGCCTTATATTCCTCAACTCTGGGAATTTTTAACTACAGTTTCTTTAACTATTGGTTCATCAAATTTACCTCAGGGACTCTGGTGATTCTGATATTGCTTCCCTTGAAGTCATCTCATAGTTCTCCAGTGTTCTATTCATTTCTTCCTTCCTTCCTCTCTTTCTTTCTTTCTTTCTTTCTTTCTTTCTTTCTTTCTTTCTTTCTTTCTTTCTTTCTTTCTTTCTTTCTTTCTTTCTTTCTTTCTTTCTTTCTTTCTTTCTTTCTTTCTTTCTTTCTTTCTTTCTTTCTTTCTTTCTTTTCTTCCTTCTTTCTTTCTTTCTTTCTTTCTCTTTCTTTCTTTTTCTTTCTTTCTTCCTTCCTTTTTTTCTTTCTTCCTTCCTTTTTTCTTTCTTCCTTCCTTCCTTCTTTCTTTCTTTCTTTCTTTCTTTCTTTCTTTCTTTCTTTCTTTCTTTCTTTCTTTCTTTCTTTCTTTCTTTCTTTCTTTCTTTCTTCCTTTCTTTCTTCCTTTCTTATCACAGGCAGTGGTGCTTAGCACTTACTCCTGGCTCTGTGCTCAGGGATTATTCCCGGTAAGCTCAGAGGACCATATGCAGTGCCAGGGATCAAACCCAGGTTAGCTTCATGCAAAGCAAACACCCTACCCACTGTAGTATCTTTCTGGTCCCTGGTGTTTTTCAGAGATTTCCTTTCCCTCATCAAAAAGTTTCTTGATTTTTTATTCAGGTGTTATTCTACTGCTCAGAATTTTAAGCAATTTTTTGTATCACCTATCATAATCTTCATTTCTGTCATTTCTCTTGTAGTTTTCTTGTTCTCACATTTTCTTGTACTTTGCTGACTACCCACGTTATCATTACTTTGAGCTGATTAAACATCCTCACCATGGAGTTATTAAACTAATTTTCTGAGACTTTACAGAGCTGGTTTTCTTGGTTGTGCCTTCAGTGTTACTGTTTTTACCCACTGAACTTGGTGGGTTTCTACACATCTTCCCCATTGGTATTCCAGTGTTCTGCTGTGTTGAAAGTGTCTTTATAGTTAGACCCCCTGAGGGAAGTTGCTCTTTTCCTTCTCTGACTATTTTCACCCAGTGACAAGAAGTATAACTGTGAACAGTGTGCATTTTGCTGAGTAGATCCGTTGCCCATGTATGTATCCTGCGCTTCAGGAGATATGCCGTGGACCCATTAATATGGAGAAAATAAGGTGTGGAGCTTCTGGGACCTAACTAAAAGGGGACATGCCTCCCATCTGAGTGCATATCTTCTTAATAGAGATACTTGCTATTTCTGCCATTAAGAAGTGGAGTTTACATTCTAATTTGTCAATCTGTCATAATTAAAGGACTGCTATATTGTGTCACTGCATTTTTAAGGTTTAGTTAGCAAGCTTCCGCCTATAGAGTCAGCAGGCTGTTGTATTTATCATACATTGCCACATCACTTGGATATCACTTCACGTTACAATGGCTTGAGTGCTAATTCTGTCATTTATTCTCATGTGACTTTGGCTCAGTGTTCCGGCTGCCTCCTCCATCTTTAGAGTATAAGACTATTTAAAGAATAGTCCAATTTATCTCCCATCACTGTGAGGACTGGACAAAATAAAGTCATTGCTGGCGGTGGGCAGGGCAGGCTGTGCAAAGCATTAATGCCTGTTGAGGTTTCTTTGTAAACTTGAGGCTTCTCGTCAACTATATAAGTGTATATTAGGGGCTGGAGCGATAGCACATTGGGTAGGGCATTTGCCTTGCAAGCAGGCAATCCAGGTTCAATTCCCAGCATCGTATATGGTACCCTGAGCACTGCCAGGAGTAATTCATGAGTGCAGAGCCAAGAGTAACCCCTGAGCATAGTCGGGTGTGACTCAAAAAAGCAGAAAAAAATAAAAAAGTATAAGTTATCACTATTATCATTATGCAGAAAGTAGACACATAATATTGATAAGATTATTGAAAGAAAATTGCCAAGACCTAAAATTGAGAGGGGTCAGACCTGTTTTCTGGAGACATTCGACTTAAAATTGTGATTATTTGATGAAATAGACCCTCCCACACATGGAAACACACATGCACATATGTCCTGAGTTTGGTGTTCAAAGACCTTCTGAGGGGTCAATAAAACAAGAAGATATCCTGAGGTACCTTCTGATTCTCTATTCCCACACATGTGCAGAAGGTAAAACAAGTCAAGATCAGAAAGGGGATGTGAAAGCCTGTCACAACAACATAAGTTGCCAAGCCCCAAGAGGCCACAGCCCCATTCTTTTTTTTTAGGTTTTATTTTTAAAAATTTTACATATCAAATATCAGCATTTATTAGTTTTTAAATTGAATCACCATGAGGTACACAGTTAGAAGGTTGTTCGTGATTGGCTTTTAGTCATCCAATGTTCCAATACCTGTCCCTTCACTAGTGTACATTTCCCACCACCACTGTCCCCAGTTTCCCTCCTGCCAGCCCCCCACCACTCCCAGCCTGCCTCCATAGCAGGCACTTTTCCTCTCTCTGTCTGTCTGTCTGTCTGTCTCTCTCTCTCTCTCTCTCTCTCTCTCTCTCTCTCTGTCTCTCTCTCTCTTCTCTCTCTCAGCATTATGGTTTGCAATACAGGTACTATATCACAGCCCCATTTTTAGCAATACAACAAATTTGCAGCAATTGCAATCTGTCCCATCACTAAGCATCTACTTTACTCTAATGCGTCAGTGTGCTGGGATGGCAGTGACATCCTAGAAAGGTAAGTTCTTTGTATCCACTGATACCTAAGTTTATCTAGATGTCCTAGTATATGGTTGGTTTTTAATGATTATTTTTTCAGCCTAAGTGTATGACTGGAAATTCAGAAAAGACCTAGCTTATCTGATCACCCCTTGGTATCATCATCTCTTTATGGCTTACTAAAATCAAGATGATTGCGGATATGAGTGGGATTAGTTACAAAAGGCGTGGACTTTTGAACTAATTTTTTTAAGCAGAATTTCAACTCTGTTACTTAATGCCAGTGTGACTTTGGGAAATTCACTCTACTTCTTTGAGCTAATCACGTCATTCATAAACAAGGAATGATAAAAAATAAGATTAAGAAACAATCCTGGAATGATGGAGAGGATTAAATGGTATTAATATGTGAAAACTACTTACAACTTTTTGACAACCTAATTAATGTTATTTAATGTTAAATGACTTCAGCTTCCTTAAGTTCACATTCTATAGAAAAAGAGTGATCTTGGCCAAGCAAGTCACAGAATAAAGTTATGCACATATTTTTAGGAGGGCATGAAAAAAAGTGGGCAGGGAGATGCCATTGAGAGGGTCTTAGTGAGGGAAAAGTAGTGAGGTCTTTAGCTAAGAGGTGAATGATGAGGAGGAGTCAGCTAAGGCAATGAGGAAGAGGAAGACTCAAGACCCACAGCAGCAGAGAAATTATAGGTGTGTGACTGAGGAACCATGTGTGTGAAAGTGAGAAAGGGTGGGAAAGTGGTGTGTGTGTGTGTGTGTGTGTGCACACGAGTGCACACACAGTCACACACACAAATGCATGTGCATGCATGGGGGTGGTAGTGTGTGGGGGGAACCATGTAGTAGGCAAAGGAATTTTAAACAATGTGGGTAGATAGAGCGAGCACTATACCAAGTTAAACAAATCTTCAGAGGAAGACAAAGAGTGCCTGGACTTGCTTACATGTGGAATATAAAATAGCAGAAAGGCAAAAAAAAAAATAGCAGAAAGTTGAATGCTGGTGACCAGGACCACCAAAGAAGTAAAAAGGATTATGGTGAAGAGCCCTTCGTATTGGTGGTGGGAATCTGTGTGTGATGTCATACGCTTGGAGAAGTGTGAGCTTCCATTTCTTAGACAAATAATCCGAAGTTACCTCAATAAAAAGTTAACTAGAAAAGAATGAAAAAATAGTAGGAAAAAATTTAATTGAGTAACAGTGACAATGATGGTTCTAATAAAGGAAGCCAGGGAGAACTTCGGAAGGCGATGGATATGCTTTTGGCTGTGAAGGCAGTGGCTGGTCCGTGGATGTTATCCCAGAACTCACGGAATGGAACACATTAAATATGTACTTATCTTGACATTTCAATCACTCCTGAACAAGATAGTTAAAAAATAGAAGAGCAGTAGGCAACAGAGAGTTGTTCATGCAGTGAATAAATAAAATTGTGCCAGTCTGGCATTCATAGATTCTGAACCGAGAGCAGGAACTTCTTCCCTGTCCTTCTTACCCCATAGAATGAAGTCCACTTCCTTTTGGTTCCTTGATACTGAAACAGTTAATTCTGTGTCAGGGTGTTTTTAACCCTGGGAGACCCACACAGAAGAGAAGCCGTCCAATTGTTTTTGCTTCAATTACTCTATCGTGCTTTGGAAGACCAGTTTAATAATTCAGAATTTTATTTCCTCCTGGCTGAGTATTGCTTACTAATACAAAGTCATTTTTTTGATTCATGTTATCTTTTTGGTTGAAATACATGTGGTGTCTAAACACCACCTGTTACTGTGAGCACAGTTTGTCACTCTGGAGAAAGCAAAAAATAACATTTCCAAAGAAATGTGTTTTGTCTTTCTCTTAATATTTGGGTATGAATGAGACTGGAGAAATAATAGATCAGGTAAGGTAACTGATTGCCTTGCTTGCGCCAAAAGATGCCAGGAGTAACCCTTGAGTGCAGAGCAAAGAGTATGCCCTGAACACCACCAAATGTGGTACAAAAAAACTAGTCAGATATTATTAACATACTTAGTCCAATAAAGTCTAAAAGTGATTTCATAGTCAAAAACAAAACAGTTCTCATAGTTAGTCTCCACTTTTTATTAAAGCCATGTAAAAGTTAAATGAGAAGCAGCATTTCAGTGGCACTGAAAGCTAAGAATAAAGCTCATTTATTTTTGTTTCCTTATTCTCCAGAAGGGATTTTCAGAAACTTCAAGCTGTATATTCAATACACACTAAAAAATAGTTAAGATTAAAGGTGGAGGGGAAGATAAGGCAAGGTAGATCATAGAACGTGGTAAGTAGCCCCCCTATATCAAATACATGAGGGACATTTGTCTAGACTCCCTATGGATTTCTAAAACCATAGGGAGTATGGTGGATAGTATATGATCATAAGTTATGCTCTATGTTTTCTACTATACGTTCATACCTATGAATAATGATTAATTTATAAATTGGGCACGTTAAAAATTAGCAACGATAACACAAGAGAATTTATAATAATATACTTTATTAGTTACACTTTACTTGTATATACTTAGGTATATTTTATTAATATACTTTATTAGTATACTTTAATATACCCTAGTAAATGTTAGATGGATATGATCTCTTTATCTCTCAAAATATATGCCAAAAACAGTAACAACAAGTCTCACAATGGAGACATTGCTGGTGCCCGCTCGAGCAAATCGATGAACAATGGGACAACAGTGCTACAGTGCTAGTTTTGGACTCCAGTTGTCCTTGGGTGACTGAACTGTAGAAAGCAAAACAGCAAAAAGGGGAACAATGGAAACAAGGTTCAAATGCAGACCATCTTGACATGTATTCCAGAAAATGGAGGAGCCAAATATTTGGAATTTTTTAGGAAAAGCTTTTTCTATTTCTCTTTTGGGACCATACCCAGCAGTGCTCAGAGCACACTCCTGTCTTAGCCCTCAGGGGTCACTCTTGGCGGGATTAGGGACTTTATAGGGTGCCAGGAATGGAACCTTGGTCTGTACTGTGCAAGGCAGGTGTCCTGCCCACTTTACTATCTCTCTGATCTATCAGGAAATTTTGGCTGTTTTCCCATTGCTCACAATGCTCATGAAATAGAAACAGTAAGTTTTCCAGAAGAAAAAATGTTCTTGGAGCAAGTATAAGATTGGACTTAAAAGATTGGACTTATAGGGACTGGAGAGATAGCACAGTGGGTAGGGCATTTGCCTTGCACTCTGCCAACCCGGTTTCGATCCCCAGCATCCCATATGGTCCCTGAGCACCGCCAGGAGTGATTATCTCCGAGACCCTATAAAGAGGCTTTTTGTGATGCTGAGAAGAGTGAACTCAGCAACTCTGATTTGTTTGATTTTAATAATGATTGTAAACAGACTTTAATGATATCCCAGTGATGGATAATTCTGGGGGGAAAATATTTTGGAAACTGCTGTCATTCAAATTTTCAGCACTTTCATGACTTGGCTCTCTCTACAGATTTATTTTGAATTTTCCAAAATCATAGACAATTTCTTTCAATTAACATTTTAAAAACTTTGTCAGGATAAATATTAGGATAAATACTAAGTATATTTTAGTTGGGGAGTATATTTTGCAGGGCCAAAGTAATAGTACAGCAGGTAGGGCACTTGCCTTGCATGCAGCTGACCCAGAAACTTCAGAAGCGAGCCCTGAGCACAGAGCCAGGAGTAAGCTCTGAGAATCCCTAGGTTTTTCACACACACACACACACACACACACACACACACACACACACAAGAAAAGTAAAAAGGAGGATGTTTTATGTCTTTTTATAAAAACTGGTGTCTCTCTTTTTGTTACCCGTTGGAATTACATCTCTACGATTTAACAGACTGATTTAACTGCCTGCTATTGCAGTGTAATTTTCTTCAGTTTTGGCAGATCAAACTAACAAAGACAAATTCTGACACTAAAGGCACTCCATATATTTCTGTGAGAAACCAAAAAGTTCATTATTCATTAAGGTGTGTTTCAGTATAAAAATGGTAATGATTATGAGATGATGATGATGATTGTCACGGTGATGACGATGAAGTGGAGGCGGTGGTAGTGACGGCAGTGATACAGGCTGGTGGTGACGGTGATATTCATGGGGGTGGTGGTGGTGTTGGCTACGATGCTTCTGGTGTGATTATGCTTTCACAGTGACTGAGAATATTACAAAGTTCCCCCGATAGTTTCTTGCCTTCAAGAATTCTTAATTTTTATGCCCGAGAATGCCTCTCCACTAGCCTTCTCTGTGTCTTTACTGTCATTTCTCAGCTAATGTGCTCTATCTTCTCACTTAAATTACAGCAACAACATCTCAATGGATCTCTTTGCTTCACATCTTGATTTTTATTTTACTCTTAACTTGCCACATGCCATCCACTTTCCATTTGACAACCAGAATGACTTGCAAATGTATGAAGTGTGTTTCGTTCCTTGATCCTCTAAAATCCTTCATGTAAAAACTCCATAATCGCACACAGAGAACAACAACAATAACAAAAAAACCTAAACAATTACTGCTCAACCGTGTCTACGGTGCCCTCATGACAAGTTCTCAGCCTTGCTGGAAACTTCCATTTTAACCATGTGACCACTAAGCTCTAAACACACTATCTCTGAACAGTCCAAATGTCTGTAAGCTCAAAAGCCTTGCAAAATGTCAACTCTGACTGATGTGGCAGGCGGGCAGATAGGGAAGGCCCCTCCCAAGGTAATGGCAGTAAGTTTCCTGGGAAGTAATAGGGAAGTAATAGCCCTGACCTCATGGAGCAGCGGTGCCAGTCTGTAACAGACCCCGAGGATGCTGGACCTCCCCCCCTCCTCCCCCCAAAAGCTCTATCAGGAACAAAAGGCCAGGAAAGGAATTTCAAAGAAGACAGACCATCACCACTCCCAACTTTACCCCCTTGACAACCCCCTTAGCAACGGACTTTTACCTAGGTAGAAGCCCCACATGGGGGCAGGTTGGAGAAACCCTATAAAGGCTACCTTGAGTAAAGGAAGGGCATGCATATGCTGCCCAAGCCATGTGCTGCTTGTGCCCATGTGTCCGAGCACATGTGGCGCCTGAGCACATGTGTCGCCTGCATCTCTCCTCTTGAGATGTGGACTTTCATGCTTTCATGTCTAATGCTGGGATGTGTATAGGGCTCTCTCCGCCCTTGGAGAAGCCCAGTTCTATCTTAAGCGTGTTACTCTCCACTCTCTTCCACTTTCTCTCCTTCTTTCCCTTCAAAACCTCCAAATAAAAATGTGTAATTTCACTGCTCTGCTTGTCTACTCCTGAGTTTCCTTCCTGTGAGGCGAAACAAAAACCCAGTAACCCTGGGTCCCAGGTGGCAGAGGTGAATCAGGAGAAAGTGACTGTCTTTCTCCTCCCCATTTCACAAGAGTCACCTGTGAGGCCCACTGACATCATGACACATGACAACCTTTTTTTTTTTTTAACTGTGGTCACCCCATATCCTTGAACACCTCAGGGTCATTGTTCATGTGTTAACAGAGTGAACCAAGTGACAAGGTGAATCTCTGTCTTCTCTAGGCTACAGTTAAGATTCATAGCCACCGCTAATGCTGCATTTCTGATAGCACATTATAGTTTTATCTTTCATATGTTTCTGGCTAGAATATAATAAAAACATCTTTCAGATTTGGGACCCAGTCTGATTCATTTTAACTTTATCAAACTGAGATCAAATTCACACAAATTGGACGTACTCTCTATATCTACTTGTGCTATTTGCTTCTAGTTCTAGAAGCAGATGAAAATAATGAACGGAAGTCACTCTAGTTGTGGGACCAATGATATAAAGGTGTCAGGACTTTTACATCCTTTAAATAGCTAGAAGTCAAGCTATTTCATTGTTAGAGATGATAACTAGCAGCAAGGCAACTATGGAAATAATCACTGTCATCCCGTTCATCATCAATTTGCTCAAGTGGGTGCCAGTAATGTCTCCATTTGTCGTAACCCTGAGATTTTAGCAGCCTCTCTTTACTCGTTCTTCCCAGCAGTACCACATTGAAGGCTCTTTCAAGGTCAGGGGAATGAGATTCATCATTGTTACTGTATTTGGCATATTAAATGTGCCATGGAGAGCTTGCCAGGCTCTGCCATGCAGGCAGGATGCTCTCGGTACCTTCCCAGGTTCTCTGAGAGGGAGAACTAGGCTATAAGAGGTCGTGTGCCACATTCCGGGAGCATTGTTTTATAGTCTCTGGATCTTGGCCATTGATCATTTCCAGTATGGAAATAATATGGAAATAAGCTTTCTAATTCTGAGTCCACTTAGTACTAATACCGAATTCACTTAATATAGAGTGACCATAATTTCACTTTTTTTTTACTCAAGGATGACTTTCCTGTTTCCTATCTTACTTGAAAATATTAGGTGTATCATCTTCAGTCTTCTCGAAACTTTCCATCTTTTCTCTCTGAAACCAAGGGACAGGCAGAAAAATGGCAGTTTTTTGTTGCGAAGATCAATTTGAAGCTCTCAGCAGGAGCTTACATTAAGCACCTTCTTAGAGGTTCTCTTTCTACTACTCTGAAAGACGATTGTCAAAGGCAAAGGGGCCATGAACTTCATTGATTCCCTTCCCAAAAATATATGAATAGGTCCTCTTTATCTAACTAAAGAGGGATATTGTCAAATATCCCTTATTCCACCCCACCTTCTTTGAACTACACATGACCTCTTGACCCAGGACAACAAAAGCATGCAAATCTAGTCCCCAAGCTCTCAGAGATAAAGCCAAGGTCACACACTCAATCCCCCAGATGGGCCAATTAGTTTCCTTCTATTCAATGAACCAAAGAAGGCCCCAGGACTACTGAGTATCTATAATGGGGAAAACCTTGTGATAATTATAGAGAATTATGAGATGAATGACAGAGGATTTTTTTTTCTTGAAAAATGTAACCATTTTCTAAGGTGGTAGAGAAATGAATCAACAGTCATTGTAAAAAGTTGAAAGGGTTCAGATGGTAGGAAGATAGAGAACGTGGTTTGGGATGAACAAAGGAGGAAGGAGAGTTGTGGTAGAGAATGTTCCCCCAGGGATAATGAACCTTTGAGTCTGGTGGAGGAGGATGAGAGCAGGTTTTCCCAGGAACTAAAGCAAGAAAATCCTGTAGGTGGAAGGGGAAACTAAGTTGTAAGTGTAGAATAAGTGTAGAAAAGACTTGATCAGCCACAACTCATCTATTCTATAAAAGTTGCTTTCATTGCTCCACATTCCCCAAAGCAGAAGCAAAGCTGATAAGGGAGGAAAGGAAACTTGAGGATAACCTTGTCCATCTACCAAAAGGCTGGGAACATCACCAATGGGAGAAGGCAGGACTGAATTCTCATTGACACCTTCTAGCTTACTTATGGATCGCCGATACCGTGCACTATTAAAGAGAACAGAGATGGGGAGAGTGGCCAAACTTAAGATTTGTTCATTTTGGTCTATCCTCTCTATGGTACAAAAGACTCCTGATTCAATAAAAGAGGAGAAAACACAAGCTTCAGAAATGATCTTCAATATTGAAAAATCTCTCTGAGAAAAGAGGACGTTGTTGACCTTTGGTTTTACATGTAATGTCAGCCTACGAGAGGCTACAGTCTGTGTGAAGTCAAATGAGCAGACTGCCATCAATCCAAATGAAGACACATGTTGTAAATATAAAATAAACATGAGCTCTAGACATTTCCTTTAGAAACCTCAATGATTGATATTTTGGGTACTAAAAATAACTCAGTCAATGATTAATATATTGATTTCTTGTGGAAGTGACCAAGCTTGTTATAATTCAGTTGAACAAAACATTAAAATTATTTTTACCTGTTTCTTTTTGCTTTCATAAATCTGGCTTTGAGAAAAATTTAAACGACCTATGTGGCTTGCATTATTTTTCGGTTAGACAGCACAGTCTATGGGATGAAATATGTGTTGCTTTAAGTCACTAAATTTGAAGTAATCTGTTACAGCAGCAAGAGAAATTAAGCATACAATTCTGTGTGCTATTGTTACAATATGACATTGACAAGTCACACTATGAGGTCTATGTATAGACTTCTGGGAATTCCTTGACCAAGAGAAGATGCCATGAGACTTGTGTGAAACAAAGTTTACAATCTGGGATATAAAGAAGATGAACTTTTAGTCATGAAAATGATGATGAGGAGGAGGTGGTGGGGAAGAAGAAAAAGGAGGAGGAGGAAGAGGAGGAGGAGGAGGAGGAGGAGAAGAAGGAGAAGGAGAAGGAGGAGAAAGAGAAGGAGAAGGAGGAGGAGGAGAAGAAGAAGAAGAAGAAGAAGAAGAAGAAGAAGAAGAAGAAGAAGAAGAAGAAGAAGAAGAAGAAGAAGAAGAAGAAGAAGAAGCAGAAGAAGAAGAAGAAGAAGGAGGAGGAGGAGGAGGAGGAGGAGGAGGAGGAGGAGGAGGAGGAGGAGGAGGAGGAGGAGGAGGAGGAGGAGGAGAGAAAATCCTTCCCTTTAGCTGTGAGTAGTACTATAACCTCCCCTCAACCCCATTTCTTCTCTATTCCAGTCCCTGCTCATTCCTAGCTCAGTGCTTCAGGAATCACTCCAGGTTGTACTCAGGAGAACATATATAGTGCAAGTATTGAACCAAGGTTGGCCATGTACTATAGGGAGACACCCTAACTCTCCATACTATCTGTCCAGTCCACAAATCTGCTTTTTATTTTTATTCCCCTCTAAATAGAATGATTTCTGTCTCAGAGACATCAATATCTTGAGTTCAAAACGTGCATTTTCTTGTTCAGCCAGGATTTTAGGAATTGCCATATTCCTATTGAAAGCAAATGTTCTGTTATTTTAAATGATTAACTTGTTGTCTCCACACCCCCCTCTCCCCGCTATTGAGAATTTTCTACCTGTTGCAACTGCAGATAAATTACCTCTGCTCTGGGGAATGGAAGGGGAGGCAGTTAATCTGATCTCTTTCTCTGTTGATTCTTCCTCTGGACAGTCCTCAACATGAACCCTGGAAAGTAATCTGGGGCTAGAGGACAGCACAGTGGGTAGGGCATTTGTCTTGCAGGCAGCCGACCCCAGTTTGATTCCCAGAATCCTATATGGTCCCCCTGAGCGCAGAGCCAGAAGTTACCCCTGAGCATTGCCGGGTATGACCCCCCCAAAAAAATAAGAAAAAGAAAAAGAAACATGGGTCCTAGATAATTCTAACTATATGTTTATGGCATTTCTATTATTGGATATCCTGTGGTTTCCACCGATTTCCATAGAATAATTAGATGTGCTTGATCTTCCACCCCTTACTAATTCGATCACTGTAGCTGATCATTTCTCCTTTGTGTGTATCTGTTTATGTTTCTTTGTTTAACCATCACAGGCTTTATTTCATTGAACCTCTGAGCTCTAATCCTTTAGGCTCCAAGTTCTAAATGATCAGACTGCTCTGATTCCCCAAACCCCAGGAAAGAGGAACCTTTACATTTCAGGCAGATATCATAGTGTAGACAGAACTTTGGCGGGGGGGTGGAAAAGGAAAGATGAGAAAAGAAAGAGGAGGGCGCCACAGAGCTGAAGGTCTGTAGGTCATCTCTGTGGCAAGGCTACAACTAAAATCTCCTAGTAAGGTGATTAAAGCACAACAAGAAATTATTCATCCAAGGGATGAATCAACAGAGCTTTTATTCTTAGCTTGTATCGTCCATGGGGCATTACCTCCAGAGGATCATGCTTGAATGCCAGACTGGATGCTGTCAGTGCCTGGATTTCAGATGAAATGAAATGAGGAGTGGTAGATGGAATAGAGGTGAAGAGTTTATACTTGCATAAATCTTCCAGCCACAGTCAAGCTTCGAGTACAATGTAGGCTGAGAAATATAAGTATGGGGATGGAGAGATGGTGCAGTGGATTAGGCAACTTGCCTTCTATGTGTCCAGCCCTGTTTTATTGTTTTATCCCCTGCACTGCCTATGGTTCCCTAAGCATACGGTCCCCTAAGCACCACCAGCAGTGATTTCTGAAGACAAAACCAGGATAAAAGCCTGAGCACAGTCATATGTGGCCCCCAAACCAAAACAGAAATAAAAAATAAAGTCATAGGAATAAATATAAGCTCACCATATAAGCACACATAAAAATAAAATTTCCCTTTTCCACTCCTTCTGCATGCAAGTAGCGAAAAATTTTTTTCTATCACTATAGATTAAATCTGCATTTTGTAAATTGCATTTAAATGAAATCACACAACATCCTATGATTTGGTTTGTGTGGAGAGAGTGGTTAAAGGGGTGGGAGTTGGGTCTGAATTCCCAGATGATGTCATTTTACTTTAAAAAAATCCTGTTGCTCACAAGGCGAATACCATATTCCTCAGAATCCACTGATTGATTAAAAAGTTGGCATATGACCTAATCTAACCTACATATCAAAACTATTAACATCATTCACTGACATCTTGCTGAAACCATGGAACTTTTTTTGTATGTTCCTCAGGTAAGCTAATATGAGATTTGGGCTATGGAGACTCTCAGTTCTGGGAGAGAGCCTGCATGGCTCTCTTCCAGGAGCTTTGTTTTATAGTCTCTGAATCTTGGCTGTTAATGATATTAAACGGTGGGGGGGAGGCGGGGAGTAGTTTTTGGGTGTGACTGCCAAGCTACTGGAAAATGGGGGACATGGGTGGAGGAGGCCCAGTCCCGATCAGAGCAGGCTTGGAGATCTCAGTCATGGGTCCTGAATACCTGGGATTCTCTTCATGGGTGAGGTTCATCCGAGCGTGTGAAAAGTGGCCTTAAAATAAGACTATATTCACTGACATTGTAGCATAAGCTTCCATCATTTCAAATTTATTTTAGAGTCATATAGCTAGATCTACAAGATACAGGGGACTATGTGGCTTGAACCTCAATTTCTACTCCATACCATAAACTCGTCCCTTTTTTTTATTATTTGACTGAGCTACATTTTTTCTTTGAAAATCAGATAGAAAGTACTATTAAAAATCATATCAGGATCCTCTGACAGATATAACAGCTTTCATAATGCAGAGATATTTTTGATATTTATTTTAGGATTTGAAAACCATGGTGGTCAATATCTAATCATTGGATTAACCATTAAAAGATTAATAAAATCCCCCTAATAACAAGAATAGAACTATTTCTTATTTTAGCTAAAATCCCGATTGAATCAGCTATCGATTGCCTGGCATATAAGTTGAAACTGTTGATCCAATTGTAGACAATTTCTAGAAGGCACAATGATGGCAGAGAACTCCCAAATCCTGCACTCTTGAAAACCCAGATGCAGAAGGCTCTGTGTAAAGCCTTTAGCTGAAAGACTAACATGGTATTTAAAGAAGTAAAAGACTTTGGTCTCCTTTGTCCAACAAAGTTCAAATTTCCCCTACAGCAATAAACACCTTATCTGAGAAGCATGCAGTATAGGCTAAAGTCTTCAACCATGAAATTATATGACTCTACACTGACCTCTGGTTTTCTCCCGTGAATCTTGCTCAGAGAATACAAACAGCAGCTTGGAGCTGTTTCTCTGATCCAACCAGTGAATTGTGTAAATCTTGAGGAACGCAGGCTTCTATATGAAGTCATTCAGGTAACTGGACATCATTCTCTGTGCTCACTTGCCCTGAGTAAGACTGAGAAACCCCAGGAGTTGATGGTCAGGAAGCAGGTATCTGACCAACTTTCTGTCCATGCCTCCAGCAGACATGGAAGAGATGGGTTTCTTAGAAGATGAGAGCTACAGCCATATAAGTAATGGTAATTAAAAATGATTCTGAAAATTCAGTGTATCACAGTCATCCCGTTGTTCATCGATTTACTCGAGCGGGTGCCAGTAACATCTCCATTCCTCTCAGCCCTGAGATTTTAGCAGCCTCTTCTTACTCATTCTCCCCAAGGATTGAAGGTTCTTTTCAGAGTCAGGGAAATGTGACCTGTTATTTGTTACTACATTTGGCATATCAAATACACCACAGGGAGCTTGCCAGGCTCTTTTGTGCAGGCAGGATATTCTTGGTAGCTTGCCCCAAAGTGGCCACTGGTCCAGGGATATGTTCACTCATGCATGAGGCTCGGCCCGAGTGTGTGGAAAGTGGCCTGGAGCGTAGCAGCACAGTTGGGTAGTGGAGGTCAGCTGACAGGGCTGGGTCCCTTGGGACAGGGATGGCTCTCACCCACCCCACTCTGGAACACCCCTGGTGTGGAGTCCAGTGGCATGGTTATGGGGGCCTCATTTTATGCTCTCTTCTGGGAGAAGCAGCCGTGAGTTCTGGAGGGTGGCCAAGGAGGAGATTATCTGGTATCGGCAGGAAGTGGCTGATGGGTGTGACCCCTGGGTCACTGGAGATTGGGGGAAGCAGGCAGAGGATCTCTGCACCCAGGTCCATTGGGCCCAGAGTCCAAGATCACAAAGCTCTGCATTACCTGGGTTCCATGGGACTTTGGTCCACTACCCAACAGCCGCCACACTCCGGGCCACTTTCTACACACTAGGGCATGCATGAGCTTGTGCATGAGCGAAGTCCGAAAAATACAGTATAATAATTTGGTAGCCAAAGTGTATGGAAGGCAACATCAGAATTACATTGAAATTTATTAGAGATGCAGAACTTCAAGCCCCATCACAGACCTAACGAATTAGAGTACTCATTTGAACCACTCCTTGAAGTGATCTTACACATATTAGTGGTTAGGAAGTATTCCTGCTGCGGGTCTTTGTTATTCCTGCCCAAATAGTTCTGACTCCGATTCTGAGAACAATATCCTGAGTTCACTCATTTTGAGAAGATAACATGCTGTGGAGCTGGAGCGATAGCACAGTGGTAGGGCGTTCGCTTTTCACGCAGCCGACCCATGTTCTATTCCTCCACCCCTCTCGGAGAGCCCAGCAAGCTACTAACAGTATTGCACCCGCATGGCAGAGCCTGGCAAGCTATCCCTGGCATACTGAATATGCCAAAAACAATAACAATAAGTCTCTCAATGAGAGACATTACTGGTACCCGCCTGAACAAATCGATGAGCAATATGCTGTGATTTTATGCATCTGGTGAAGGAAGCTCTGTGCCACTTCTGACCTCAGTGATGAATCCTTAAATGAACAGGTGCTTGGGGGCAGAGACATTCAGACCTGTTCCATTTGGTTTGAGCTGCTGAGAGTTATCTTTACTTTGTTATTGATCTTGGAAAGATGGGGACCTGGAACAATCATTGGCCTCCTTGTAGTGGACAGTAATGAATAAGAGCTGACAATGAAAATAAACTTACGCTGTTATTTGGAGACCCTTCATTGGGGTATGCGATGATATATATCTTCATATGTTGTTTGTAAACACCAGGCAATGGACTTCCCTAAGGATCTAGTTCACACAGTTGTGGTGCTGGCAGATCTCAAATGCCCCGGGTGAGCTGGTAGCCCACACTTGTAAGTAAAAGTTTATCTTGCAGTCTTAAGTGAAGACTCAAAAAGGTAGAATTTCTAAGTTTCAGTCAATGGGAAGAATTCCTTTTGGGGAAAACTCCGATTTTGCTCCTAAGGCCTTCAACTGATTTCATGAGTTTCTCCTATACCAAGGAGGCTGAGTTACTTTACTTAAAGGGAAGGGTTTGTAAACATTCATCACATATAAATAAATAACTTTGCAATGATGCCTCGACTGGTGTGTGCTTGATCAAACTACTGGCGACTATAATCTTCACATAACTCACTCTCTGCAGTTGGATTTTCTGAACTGAATGAGATGGTAGAAGAAGGGTCTAAAAATCCTTAATAGGATTCTTCCACCTGAATGCATCCCCCTTCCTGCATCCTGGCCATCAGCTTTCATGAAAAGAGTTGACTTTGTTCAAGTAAAGTCAGCAGAGCAATTTAAACCCAATTTTGTTCTATGGACTCTAAAGAGCTCAGAATTGGAAAGGACTTTAAGATTTAACCAGAGTTTTCTAAATGTCAATTATTTGCCTAGTGCTATAATGATTATGCCTATAGTTACGGTTCACAACGTCCAACATCCGTGCCCCGATGGTTCTCTTTAAGTCAATGTGTTTCTGTAATAACATAATTTATTTGTAAAAGTGATTTCCATAAGACTGCCATAAATATAAATTCCACATCACTTACCTTATATATATAAACACAAACATTATAAATACAATGAGGTCAAATGTTTTCCAAGACTTCCAGAGTGCTATTAACCACAAGAGTCTTCATCTAAGAATTTATTTCCCTTTCCGAAATGGGGATACAAAGGAAGCATTAGGTATTAAAGACAAATGAGATGAGATGTTCTCCTTGCAAAATGGATAATTGAAAGGAAATTGAAAAGAAGTAACTTTTTACTGCTTGATTTGATGTCATTTAATGGTATGGTTGTAGACCATCTACCACTACTCATGATGGTGTGTTCCCCACCCTTTGGGAAATACAAATATCAGTCTAAAGCCCATTGTGTAGTTTCTATATAATGTCACCTCAAAAAAGTCTTTACTTTGATTACATTCAGTATTTCAACAAAAAAAACTCACTATTATTGTTTTGGAGTTTCTCCCCCCTAAAGTCGACCTGCTGAAAAGAAAGCATTTGATAATTTGTTTTCCATTGCTGAGAATGAAGAGATATGAGGTCGAGAGGCCACACAAGCAGCCGCACGGTTTTGGATTTCTGTATTTTAGTATATTAGTAACTAAGTCCAGAGGAATATCTGCCAGAAATTGCAACATTGTAAGCTTGTACCTCTCAGCTACTTTATATTCCACATATGAGTGCAATCTTTCTATGTCTGTAAAGTGAAATTTATCAGTTACACATGCGGGTTGGGGGACTGAGGAGGTGAGGGGGAGGGGGGAGGTATACTGTGATTCTTGGTGGTGGAATATGTGCACTGGTGAAGGGATGGGTGTTCAAGCATTGTATAACTGAGACTTAAACCTGAAAGCTTTGTAACTTTCCACATGGTGATTCAATAAAAGAATAAATTAATTAAAAAAGTCTTTACTCTGTCTTTACTTGGCCCTTTCTTTAACACATTTTATCCACAGGATGAGTATAAAAATTAGAAGATTTTGTGTTTACTGCCCCAAACATGTCTCCTTAGTTTCTATCAACAGTGCTAACTTTCAGGAACACAAAGTTCTGACCCCAAACCAATGCTACAACCTCACCCTTCCAGTGAGCCAGTGACCATTCCCTGGAATCTGCATTATTCTCTGGGATTCCCTTTTATTTTCTCTTCTGTGTACTTATTAGATACATAGGTGTCAAGCCCTAACTCTGACTTCAAGACCCCATAAAGGTAGGTACAGTGGAACCATATGCTCAAGAATGGACTTGCCCCTGATTTCTCTTAGTTCATTCTACCTTCCTCCTCTCAATTATGCTCCAACTTATTCCTGCTATCAGCTTTTCCACTTTTTGCTTTAACTAACTTAAAAACAAACAAACAAACAAAAAACCTTCCCAAGTCTTTGGCATCGTTTTTCTCTTATTAGTTAAATCTCACTTCAAATGCCATTTTTTTTTGGTGAGGAGTAAACTTTGAATAATCTTCTGTTCTAGAGAATTAACCCAATTTATTTTCTTCATAACACCAACTCTTCCCAATTATCTTCTTGGTTTACTTGGTTTTACGTAAAATACAAGCTACAAGATGGCAAGGAACTCACTGTTCTCTCTCAAATTATTCGAAGAATCTGGGGAAGCCAGTATCTGTGTAGTAAGTATTTTTTCAAGACATGAATGAAATCATGGCTTACAGAGTAAGGATATTTTCAAAGATTTAAAGAAACATTCCCTTAGCCATATCTCCACTCATTAATTCAGTAATTTTAAAAACTTGGCTCTAGTTTGTGTATTTCACTTTTTGAGTACTTTGGGCAACACTGAATCCTTTCCACGTGTTCTGACCCCGTTAGAGTAAGCTTACAGCTTTCCTTATTCTGGATGCTTTACTTCTATTAATAGTCTACACTCACATCAGATTTGTGGCAGCCTCATCACTCTCACAATACTTGTAAGCTTAATGCAAAAGAGAAGAGAGGCTGTTTTAAAATATATGTTTCTTCTAAGTCATATGTCCTTGGGCAGCTGGCTTTTTAATACAAATTCAGAACCTTGCATTCATCCTTGTTAAATTCCATCATACCTGCTGACAGGAACTGGTGTCATCTTTGTGTCCCCAAATCTGTGACTTCATTTGGGTTTCAGCAGACTGTGTAAGAGGTGATTTGCAGAGTGGCTACACTGCCAGCCAACGTAGAGAGGCAATTGGATACCCAAGGCTCCAATTTCTCCATTGAACCCAGTGGGAAACAACATGACAAAAAGCAATAAAATAGCATGGAAATATATTTATATATAATATTGGTTCATCATCATCATCAACATCATCATCATCCTGTTGAATTTCTCGAGCGGTCTCAGTAACGTCTCCATTCGTCCTATCCCTGACATTTTAGAAGCCTCTCTTTACTCGTCCTTTCCAATGGTGCCACATTGGAGGCTCTTCCAGGGTCAGGGGAATGAGACCCAGCATTGTTACTGGTTTTGGTATATGGATACACCATGGGGAGTTTGCGAGGGTCTCCCATGTGGGCAGGAAACTCTTGGTAGCTTTCCAGGCTCTCCCAGAGGGAGAACTAGGCCATAAGATTTTTCCAGGAGCTTGGTTTTAAAGTCTCTGGATGTTGGCTGTTGGTGGGATTACATGGCGCTGGGCGGTGGGGGGGGGGGGGGCGGGGGCGGAGGCTGTCCCTAGGTGTGATTGCCTAGCTACTAGAAGATGGGGAATCTGGGCAGAAGAGGCCCAGTCCCGATCCGAGCAGGCTTGGAGGTCTCAGCCCTGGGTCCCACACACCTCGGTTCCTCTTCTGGTTCCTTCATGCATGAGGGCGTGAGGTTCATCAGAACATGTGGAGAGGGGCCTTGAGCATGGCTGTGGCTACACCATGCTCAATAATAACATTAATTATATATGCTTAGTTATGTATTTTCATATGTATGAAATCACAGTAATAATATATATTATTTGGGTTAGATGTTGCTGTGGAATCTATTATACCAAAACACAGGTGCATGAAATGATTTATCTAAGTTTTCTACAATTCTGATTTGAAAAGTGGTTATGTGTGGGACTCTCTGGCAGCTTGATTGACTTGAAGAAGAACTCCTCATGGGAGCTGGGCTTCCCCCCAAGATGGAGACCAGGTGTCACAGTGAGTGCTCCCAAAGGTAGAGGTGGAAACAGAGCTCTCTTCAGTTCAGTCTTGCCAACACTTCTGAATGGTCAAAGGACCAACTCATATTTTTCAAATGAGGAAACTGAGGCAAATTGACATAAATTGGCACACCTGTTCACAGAACTTCTTTTGTAGGACTCTGAAGTCTGAAAATCCAGGAGGCTTGATGGTGAGAAGTGCTATGTGCATATATTGTTATGAAACCATAGGAGAGAAAAATAAATTGAATGTATTAATTGAATGTATTTGCATATGTATGCCTATATGCAAATCACATGTTTATAATCAAGTTCATTTTATACAATGCCTTGATTCAATTAAAGATTCATGAACATACCAGAGTGATATCACAGGGTTCATGCCTTAGATATGGCCAACCTGGGTGTGACCTGAGTGTTGGGTTTCCTAGTACCCCTAGTCCCCTGAGCACTGCTAGAAGTGATCCCTGAGCACAGAGCCATGAGTAATTGTGAGTTTCCAAGAGAAGAGTGGGGGCATATGAAGGACTGGGGGAATGGAGGAACAGGAACTGGGCTCCAGGACAGTCAGTAGTCAGCAGTTTATTTCTCTCCTTTCCCGCATAGTCAAATCTCTCCCCTTATGGCATAGTCCTAGTCATAGTTTTGGTCGTAGCCCCAGTCATCAGAGTTCCATCATCCTAGTCTCCTCATAGACCTAAAAGTCCTCTACCTTGTTACATTTTCTTCCTCGTCTCATTGTAGTCTCATAGTCCTCTACTTCCAGTCATCGTCGTCATCTAGTCCTCCTTCTAGTCCTCCCAGTCCCAAAGGCCCAAAGTCTCAAAGTCTCAGTTCCCATTCCCTTTCTAGTCATCGACTTTCTAGTCTTTGACTTTCTAGTCCTGAAATTCCCAAAGTCCCCAGTTCTCCTCCTCTAGTCTTCAATGTCTAGTCCTGACTCTCTAGTCCCTCTTACCTCTTACAGCATAGTTATATAGAAATCATGTAGGGTGGGGATACCAAAGTGAGAGTTGTATTATCATAACAACAAAGAGATGTAAAGCCAGCACTCCAGATTACTAGGAGATCTGCCCAAGGACGGGATTTCATTCAGGGTGTATTGCTTCTTTCCTCAGCTAGTAATCCATTTAAACAATCATAGTGAACCTACTTTTTATAATAGTTCTACTCATTTTCTATGAACACCATGAGAGACATATTAAGCTTAAAGATTGGCTTTTCCTGGGAACATCTTGCTATATATTCCAGACTACAGTCCTCAGGCCAGGTTAGTCTTTCCTAACCCCAGCAGGGTCCTTATTCATTTACTTCTTTTTGGGTCATGACAGAGTGACAGAGTTTGTCCATGACTGTGCTCTTAGCTTATAGTTAAGTATTAGGGCACTTGACCTGGCCCATTTCAATACCAGGGTAGCTCACTGCTTGCCCTGGGTTCATCTAGTCACTCGTTAGGTCCCTGCTTTTGGGGTGCTAGGAACTAAGGGAAAATGAGGCTTAAGTCAAATAAATATGGATGCCCTGGAATAAATATTATTTTGGAGTCAATTAACTCCCATGTTACAAAGCATTGCATCAACTGTCTTCCTGTGTCTACGCAAAAAGGACAATGCTAAATAAACCATGCAAATGACATAAAGGAAAGAGAAAAGCAATATAGGATTATGAGTGCCTGATGGAATTGGGTGTGCCTCAGGGGCACTATTGTGAGAATGGCTCAATAAACCTAAGATCCCTGAGTGAGGAGCAAGGACAAGGATTATCCAACAAGTAATCCCTGAACTCCACCGAGTGTGGTTCAAAAACAAACATGAGCACTGGGCTGGCGAGATAATAATACAGTGTGTCAGGTGCTTGTCTTCGTGTGGCCAACCCTTGTTTGATTCTCCCAGCACCACATGTAATTCCCAGACCCCTGTCAGAAGTGATCCCTGAGCACACAACCAGGAGTAGGCTCTTAGCACTGCAGGTGTGACTCCAGAACAAACACTATTCCATTAAATACCCAACTATTCATCAGGATCATGCTACCATAGGAACATTATCTCTGTCATCACTAGATACAAGACAACAGAGGAACAGAGGTTCAACTGTGAGCCCAAACTTTAGGTTATGCTGGCACACAAACTATATTTCTTATTTTCTTAATGTCCCTGGGCTGAAGTGATAGCCCAGCGGGTAGGCATTTGCCTTATATGTGGCCAACCCGGGCTCGATTCCTCCGTCCCTCTCAGAGAGCCAAACAAGCTACCAAGAGTATTCCACCTGCATGGCAGAGCCTGGCAAGCTACCCATGGTGTATTCAAAATGCCAAAAACAATAACAACAAGTCTCACAGTGGCGATGTTACTGGTGCCTGCTCGAGCAAATCGATGAACAATGGGTGACAGTGCTACAGTGCTTAATGTTCCTAATACTTCTATCCCATATAGCATCAGACTCAATCTCAATGTTTAAGATCTAAACCAAAAAAGATCTTTGGGTACTGTTTTTCAGACATAAGGGCCCATGAGCCAGAGACAATCCCTTTGTTTCCACAGAGTGAGCGTGGACTAGAGACAAGGAGAGGATGATTTGGGTGTGGGGACGAGAGGTGGTGAAGGTTGGAGTTGCTAGCAGCAGTTTCTGGTCCACCACAATTCTGAAATCCAGCCATACACTGCTAATTCTTACAGCTGTTCAGGCAGAGAATGTAAATCGATTAAAACCCATTTCTACTTCTGGGAATCATTCTTAGTAACTTTTGGCTCTACACTCTGCCATTTGTGTTTTTCTGGTCAGGCGTTTTTGTTTTCCCCAACTCGTTAGAAACGGCCTTGTTTTCACAGGTGAGTAGCTTTGTCTATGCCTACACCCTATTCATTGAAATGGGGAGGTCAGAGGTCTTTTTTGTTTTTCCATTTTGAAATGTCTCAGTCTCTTAATTTCAGGCAAATGTCTTTTCCCATTAGTATGATACTCTTTAAAACTCATTGTTTCTGTGGTTCTTGATGTGGTTCATCTTACTAGACAAAAGCTACACCCACTGATTTATATGGGAAAATCTCTCTACCTTGTGGTACACACAAGATCGCATAACATAGGGCTCAGCATTCTCAAAGCCCTTTAGTCTGTTCATAGGGGTGTGATGTTTCTTTGTATCTTTGTAAGACCTTAACCAAGAACATTGCCACCATACCCTCTTTGTTTTGATCTGACGCTATGTCTTAGTGGCAGAACGCTCGACTGGATTTTTGTCTTGAGTTTTACTGGGTTTGTTTTTGTCTTTTTGTCTTTATTTCTTTTTTATTTTGAGACTCTTAGAGCCATAGAAATGCTGCTAAGTAAGTTTATTTTATATTTATTGAATTTATTTATTTTATATAGAGATAATTTTATTTTTCTAAACCGGCAAGTCCAAAGTGGAAAAATAATTTCTCTAATTTCTGCTTGAATAGTAAACATTTCTTTCTTAAACACCACGCCAACACACACACACACACACACACTTTATTATTAGCAGCTAAAATGGCCATATGGAAGCTTTCAGCATTAATCAGATTCACTCATTTATTGGTGATACTTTTTACTTTCCCCCTAACCATAATAAAATGTTTACAAATGTTGTGCCATTATATAACAGGGACTGGATTTTTCTCTGCTTTCTCACTGCTTCTCCAGCCTCTGTGGAAGCATCATGATCAGTTTATGCCTGTCTCCCAGGCCAGAGGTGAACCTGGCATTCTGGACTGTCCTTAGACAGTAACAACTTCAAGTACAAATGTCTGTTTCATTTCTCCAGCTGTGAAAAATCCACCTACATATTGCATCTACTCAATGATGCTCAAGGATTACTCCTGGGCCTGTGCTCAAGATCTTTCCTGCCAGATTTGGAGGACTATAAGTGGGGCCAGGGATTAAACCCTGATTGGGCCACATGCCAAGCCAAATCCCTACCCCTTGTACTCTCTGTCTCTCTCGGGCCCTCCGTGTTGCATCTTGAAACAGCACTAACATATTTTTTCGGGTCTTTCGAGGTGTACTGAGGGAGCTTTCCTGCTAGACACAGAGTCAGCTGAGCTTCTGGGAAAGCCAAAACCTCCAAAATACCATCACTCACACTGCTGGCTGGGTAACTTTTGATGTGTGGAAGCTCATCTGGGAACATGGAGTGGTGCCTCAATTTCCCCCTTTTATATCTGGCATGGCAATTTGGTTTCCTCATGGCAGGGAGACTGGGCACCAGAAACGCAGAGTCCAAACAAGGAAGATGGAAGCTGCGCTTTTAGCCAGCTCTCGAAATTACACAGCGTTCTCTCATCATACTCTATTGTCAGAGTGTTACAGTGCAGAGGGCTAAAATGGCTAGCTTCTGAGTTCTTGTGTTCGGTGAATAAGAAGAGCACATGGACCACTAGACGTCTTCGGTGTTACAGCTCATGGCCTGCAGTTCACAGAGGCCTAAGAGCAACTTCTGCCTCCCAGCCACTCCAGCAACTTCCCAGACACCCCACCCTATATACTTGACTCACCTCCGCTTCGTAGCTGTTTCTGTTGTCTAATTCCCATCCTTCATTTATGCGGTATGAAAATGAATCATAGAAAATCCAACCAGTCACATTGTCTGTTTAGTGACCAATGAGTGACCTAGGTAGAGGCCAATCTACATAATGACTACATAATGACCAATCAGATTGGTCTATAATATCCAATCAGTATGTAGAGAGGTGTCTGCCTTCCTCATTTCCATTTTAACAAACGCAAGTCCAGAAAACATAGATTTTGGGAGAAGGAGCATAAAGGCCTCCTCTTTGCAAGAGAGAAGGAACATCACTGCAATGGAGCATGAGGTCTGATAAACTGAGAATGAGCACAGGAAACTGAACAGTGGCCACCTTTGGATACTACACTTGATCTTAGCCAAAAGGCTGAGAAGCGATACAGTGGCCACCTTTGGAAACAACCTGCCTCATCCATGTAATTTATCTCCGTCCCAAGTTCTACTCTAAGCCCTTCTCATCAGTTATCTTATCCCCCAGACCCTGTGAGATCGATGAATGAAATTTCCATTCATTGTGCAGACGAGGAAAAGGAGGCACAGAAAGGATCATTAATGAAACTCAGAGTGCATTGCAGAGACAAACACTTGAACTTGGGCAAATCAGGATTCTGAGCTCGTGCACTTAACCTCTAAGCTTTGGTGTGAGTCAGGTAGAGCCTCCAGAACAAATACCTTTGACCCAGGGGCTTAACTCTGTGATTCTGAGCTGCTGTGCACGTACTGGTGCCAGTTCACAGACCAATGAAAACCATTGGTCTATCCCCTTGGTTATAATTGCTGTTCATTGGACAATTAAGCAGGACAAGTGCTGGTCTTATAAAACAGTTGAGTTAAGATTGGCTGAAACAAACAGAAATGTATAGTCTTAGAAGTCTGCAACTGAAATATCAAGTCAAGGTGCTGGCTTACTTGGTTTTTAGCAAATATTCACTTTCTGGTTCATACAAAGCTGCTTTCTCTCTCCATTTATGGAGGAGAGTGAGCTCTTCAATGCTGGATCTTATATGTAGCCTTATTTCACAGCATCAGGGCTCATCCCTATGACCTCATTTAACCATCAGTGGCTCCATAAAGTCTCTGTCTCCAAATACAGTCACAGTGGGAACTGAGGCATTAACCTATCAACTCAGGGGATACACAAGTCAGTTCACATGACCCCCTATCTTTGCGGCTAGAACAACTTTCCATCTCTCAGAGGTCAGTCCTCACAAAGAGTGTAAGAAAAGATCTGTTTTTGGTTTTCGTTTCAGGGCCTTGCCCAGTGGTGCTCAAAGTTTACTCCTGACTCTACCCCCGGCACTACTCAAGGGACCGTATGTGGTGCCACAGATCAGTAAGAAAAGGTCTAAGAGAAGGACACACCTTTTATAGCATGGTATTCATTTATTCATTTACCTATTCATCAAGTATTTATTGAAAGTCTACTAAGTGCCAAACTGTTTTAAAGATTGGCTCAATAAATTTGAGAGTACACCAGAAATTATTTTTCTTTTCAAGCAACTTATAATACATATTAGGAAAAAAATAGCTATTATGAATGTTAAATAATTGCTTTTATAGTTTTCCCGTGTACTTTTAAAAAGCAATAAAGCATACAGTACTCTGAGAGCTGTGAATAATAGGGTGATTTGGGATTTGGCCCAGGGTCCAAGGAATTTAAACACTTAACAGTTAAAATAATGATTTTGAAGACTGCGCAAATGCCAGGCTTTCTCCCCCAGCAAACATTTAACTCTGTCACTTCTTCAGCATTGAAGGCAACAAGGTGCTAGTCCAGATCTAGTATCCTCCACAGATCGACAGTTGCACCCACTTTCTTGACCAAGAACATGGTTCCCATTTACCCCTCTTTACCCACTTATTCTCATGACTTAGGTCTCCATTTATTTCTTATTATCCTCAGTATAAACTATTTGTGATTGCATGGACAAGTAGGTTAATATAAGTTTGAACGACCCACAAAAGTCTTCCTTTTGGAGGTAAGCTTTAAGGAAGATACGAGAAGCTCGTAATATTTTCTGGGGATATGTATATTATGCCCATCGGAGGGGATGGTTGCATTTCCCTCCTCCCCCTCCACCGAGCAGAGTCTCAGCAGTTGAGGACCTCTGGGACCCAGCCACACCCATGCTCAGGGCCAGTCTCCACACATTCGGAAGAGCCTCACGCATGGGAGAGCTGTCAAAGGAACCCAGGTGTGTGGGACCCGGGGCCGAGATCACCAGGGCTGCTCGGATCGGGACTGGGCCTCTTCCACCCAGATTCCCCCATTTTCCAGTAGCTAGGCAGTAACACCCAGAGACTGCCCCTGGTGCAGCGTAATTCCATCAATGGCCAACATCCAGTGACTATAAAACCAAGCTCCCGGAATACATCTAATAGCCTAGTTCTCCCTCTTGGAGAACCTGATAAGCTACCGAGAGTCCATTTTCCACGTGGGAGATCCTGGGAAGCTCCCCATGACGTATTCATATCCCAAATACAGTAACAGATATATACATACCTCTCGGAGAGCCCGGCAAGCTACAGAGAGTACCCAGCCCGCATGGCAGACCCTGGCAAGCTACCTGTGGAGTATTCAATATGCCAAAAACAGTAATGATAGGTCTCATTCCCCTGACCCTGAAAGAGTCTCCAATCGTGAAATAGGAGTAAGGAGAGGCTTGTAAAATCTCAGGGCTGAGTGTAATAGAGACGTTACTGGTGCCAGCTCGAGTAAATTGACGAACAACGGGATGACAGTGATACGTGTAACATGCCAGTTGTCTGTGGTGGCCATGGTAGTCAATGTGTGTGGGGGGGGGAGAGGATGCTGAGATGATGATCATGTGGGAGATGACTTCAATCTTTGCTCTAAGCATGGAGCATTGTGATAGAAAATAAATTACTCAGCCTCTCTAGACTTGGGTTCATCTGTACAAAAAAGAAACTTCTGATAAGTTGAGACTTACCGGAAAGATGACTTTGGCTGGCATTTAACCCATCGCAAGTCACAAAGGCAGAGCTTAGTGTAGACAGATTTTGTCTACAAAAGCTTTTAGGCAGCTTTTAGATTATTAAGGATCTTGTTAGTGTTAGGGGAAGGGAGAGAACTTGGAATGAAGGACAAGTGAAAAGACTTACTTTGACGGTGCTAACAGGCCAATTTGGTTGATTTAAACCCTGCTCATTCCAAAGGTCTTCAGGACTGACCCCTTACCAACTCAGGGTTAAGATCTTTAAGTAGTTACGAATTATCCTACCTGAAAGAGAGTCGCTATATATTTTCTTGTGCTAGCAGTGTGATTAATGGCAAATGACTATTTTGAGATGATTGTGACATGTCCTCATTTGGCACTGGGGTGGGGCCATGCTCCATGCTTACGTAGCCAACCACAAACTGAGTTCAGGTGAGCTTCTTTGTTGGTGACATGCCACTCATGTTGTCACTTGTCACCTTGGAGTGAATGAAGGTCTCTCGGTGACCTCATTGGAAAAGCACTGCTGGAAGAATTCTTCTCCACATATCAGTATATTTGCTCAATACCTACTATTTCAACCAAAAAAACCATCATGGTGAATATAAGAACTTTCCTGAGTTATTTGAGAATCCAGAAGCCTGCACGTGGTATTGGCACTGCACTAGTACTTAATTCATGGCAGTAAGTTTAATTTGAGCTTCAATATTTAAGATGAAACAGACACAGTCAGAAACTGCCTTCCAAGATCAAACAACAGACAGTTCACAAACCTAGTAAGTGGCCAATCAGAGTCTGAACCCAGATTACCTGGTTTTAAGAAATAAGTGCCACTTGCGTTGGTCATTTCCTTTCAGGGACCACTACACTGTGTTCAGCCACTACTTACATTAATTCTTCTGGTTTGTTTGTGTTTTCTTTCTTTTTTAAAGAAGCAGCAAATGTGATAGAAGGGGCAGAGAAAAGCGCACAGAATGTACAATCTAAGAGAGAATTTATCCCCTAATCTCTGCCCATGGAACTACCCATAAATTCTTCAGGGAACTATGGAAGTGGGCAGGTGTAACCCTCAGGTCAAGGTAGTCAAGAACAAGAAGTGAAAAGAGACTGGATCTCCAGGAGTTTCCTGCTGGCTCCTTCCATACTGAGAAACATCTCTCTGGGACTAGAGAGATAACTCAAATGACCAGTGCAGACCCTCCGCACGCAGGAGACTAGAGTTCAATCCTCAACCTCTTGGTTCTCTGGGTTCCCGAGAAGCAATCCTTAATCAATGTACTGTAAGAAGCCCATTGAGCAATTCTGAGTACAGGCCCCAAATAGAACATATTTTGAAGCAACAGAAGCATACCTGCATGCATTGACATGGAAAGGTCTCGATAAAATGGTTAGGGAAAAAGGGCAATCACGATAGGTGGACATAGAGGGTAAATATAACTTGTATATAAGGTAAATATATATGTGCATACATATGCACAGACCCTTACTTAGTATATTCAACATTTATGCATTAACATTATCTATGCTACCTCTATATATTTCATGAATCTATACATTGATCTCATCTCTCTCTATATATAGATATATCCCACCTTTGAAAATAGATGAAATGAGAGGGAGAAGAAACTGTGTCGGGTGGTTGGGAGGGCTGGGGCCATAGCACAGCAGGTAAGGCGTTTGCCTTGCAAGCGGCCAACCCAGGTTCGATTCCTCTGCCCCTCTCAGAGAGCCCAGCAAACTACCGAGAGTATCTCGCCCACACAGCAGAGCCCGGCAAGCTACCCGTGACATATTCGATATGCCAAAAACAGTAACAACAGGGGGCTGGAGCAATAGCACAGCGGGTAGGGAGTTTGCCTTGCATGCAGCCAAACCGAGTTCAATTCCCAGCATCCCATATGGTCCCCTGAGCACCGCCAGGGGTAATTCCTGAGTGCAGAGCCAGGAGTAACGCCTGTGCATCGTGGGGTATGATGCAAAAAAGAAAAAATAATCAAAAACAGTAATAGCAAGTCTCACAACGGTGATGTTACTGGTGCCCGCTCGAGCAAATCGATGAGCAACGGGACGACAGTGCTACAGACAGTGCTACACGGTGGTTGGGGGCACCTGAGAACTCAGGTACTGTATAAATTACTTGTTACTTTAATGATTTTTCATTCACTTAGTGTTTTCCACCAGTACATGGATTCTAGTAGCTCAGGGTGTCAGAATTTTTTAAAATTGGGTCAGAAGGGAAGGCCTCATTCTTTCTGGAGGTCCAGGGGAGACTGTTTCCTTGCCCTTTGCCTTTGAAACCTGTCAGATTGCTCTGCTCACAGGTTCCTCACCACTCCCATTTCCGTTCCCAAACCTCCTGCTTCCCATTTAAAGGGAACTTGTGGTTAGATTGAATCCACCGGAGAAATCCAAGATAATTGTCCCATTACTTAATCACTTCAGCCAACTTCCTTCTGTCATGTCAAAAGATGTATATATAAAGCTTGTGGTGTTGGGATGTAGATGTCTCGTGGGACCATTATTCCAAGTTTGTGAAAGTAGATGGAAAATTTCACTGTCATCAGATGTAGCTGTGCTTTGTACATGCATTGCTGTCTGCGGCATTATGTTACTATATTGATATAGGTAAAGTTTAGGTTTAAAGTTATCACTTGTATCACTTGTCATCCCATTGCTCATCGATTTGCTCGAGTGGGGGCCAGCAACGTCTCCATGTGTCCCTGTCCCATGCTAGTGTAGCCCAATGGCATCTGCTCACTCCAGGAACATGAAGAGCCGCAAACCATTCATTTAAGGTCTTGACGGAGAAGTCTGACCTTCTCATAGGTGGGCGGCCAGGCATTCTTTATATTTACAATTAATAGGATAATTCCTAGATAGGATATTTTTTAGATCAAAGATGATTTTCATATTGATTCCCATTGTAATATATTCCAGCTTATCTTTGGAATAAATCCTCTACCTAATTTCTTGTTTTTCAACCTGCATTGTTGGGGGGAAAAAAAGTCGGACAAGAGAGATGGGTAGAGTTAGGGGTGAGTTTTTGCATGGATGGAGACCTCCTTCCCCATGGGGGTGAGGTGGGGGTACAAATCCAACAAATATCTAGTTTTTCCTGTGTATCAAGCAACACATTTGATCCTGGGGTATAAAGTAGGTTGTGCCTCCATTCTCCAACAATTTCAAGTGGCTTTGGATCTGTGCAGGAAGAATTATGTACGTTCCAAGCATTGGACCCTTTCCTGTGCTGCTGGTCTGGGAGGAGAGGTGAGGAGCCAGCTAGAGAGCTGCCGGGCTGCTGGGCACAGAAACACACAGCTCATCTTCAGCAGGGCATCCACCTCTCTGCTGCATATTTATGCCAAGGCTGGTGTTCCCAGCAAAGCCTCTGATCAACCAAAGCATGATTTCCCTGGGAACCAGAGGGGCGTGAGGCTGTCAGCCCGTCTGATATAGGGGGCTCTCTGGGCAGTTTTCGAAGCAGCCACAGGCACCAGGCAGGAAAACACAGATGATGCATGCCTTTCCGGCTTCTTCTCCCTTCCTCCCGGGAACCTGGGACCTGGTTGATTCATTTCTGTGCCTCCCATCAGGCCCCAGGATGAGGGTCTTCCAGGAAAGCACGGCTCCCTTCAGGCTGTGAATGCTGACTTAAGTTAAGGGTAGGTACCCCGAGGCTGGGACCAGGCAGTGGGGATTTTCAGAGGCTGATATTCCCCTTCTTTTTATGAGCTATAAATCCCAAATCTTTAAAAGCTGCAACTCTTTCAGAAACCTACAAAAGCCATAAGCCACCAAGGTCAGTAAATTTCATATCCAAAAAGGTGGGGGGGGGGAGAATCAGAGTTGAGAGAAGAAAAAGCTGCAGACAGAGATGCTGAAATTCCCTCCCTCTATAGCACTGTCTAGTTCAGAGCAAATAGGCTGCCCCTGAGAGACCAAGGGGCCAGGGGCTGGGGGCACAGGCTCGCACCTGCAAGCACGGTGCTGTAGGAAAGAGGTGCGGGCAGGAGTTGGTGTTTGGTATCAGGGTTTGCTGATTGCCAGGGTTTGCTGATACCAATGTACTCGGACACTTTGAAAGAAAGACCGGGACTGGAGTGATAGCACAGCAGGTAGGATGTTTGCCTTGCAAGCGGCCGACCCAGGTTCGATTCCCAGCATCCCATATGGTCCCCTGAGCACCGCCAGGAGTAATTCTGAGTGCAGAGCCAGGAGTGACCCCTGTGCATTGCCAGGTGTGACCCAAAAAGAAAAAAAAAAAACCTGAAAGAAAGACCATCTGAGAAACACAATCCCTGTGAGGTCAGACCCTTGCATCCCTGTTTCCCGTCTTACTGGGGAGAAGGCAACTGTTACCAGGAAGAAGTAACTAGTGTGTTTCCTTCTTCTTAGTAATAGGAAAGCTGTCTGCAGAATGGGGAGGTCCCCGCCATCCAGACTCCACCCTTGCAGACCCCAGAAGGACAGCACTTCCATTAAGACACAATGACTCTTGTCCATATATAAGAAAGATATACATATCTAGGGAGCAGGAGGTGGGGTCGTCACAGAATCTAGTTTCATGGTAAATACATCTTTCCCCTAGTCGTTTAGCAACGGGAAGAGGCTCTGGAACTATAATCAGAAAGACATAGGCTAGCATAGAGAAATCCTCATTTTTTTCCCCACCCCTCTGTTAATTTTTTTCTTAATTTTTGAGTCACACCCCGCAATGCTCAGGGGATACTTCTGACTCTGCACTCAGGAATTACTCCTGGCAGTGCTCGGGGGACCATATGGAATGCTGGGGATCGAACCCGGGTCAGTTGCTGGGTGGAAGGCAAAGCCCCCCCCCCCCCCCCCCCCGCTGTGCTATCGCTCCAGCCCCAACCACCCCTCTGTTTTACCGCTGAGCCAAGTCCAGAATGATGATCATGCAATCTCTCATGTCATTTCCACGACAGAGCAGGTAGGAGGAAAGTGGTGACATCCAGGGCCTTGTGGGAGGGTCTGAGAACAGAGGGGTTTTGTTCCTCTGTGAAAACGGCAGCTCACAGTAGTGGGGGAGGGGTGCCAGCGAGGGGCGGAGGGGGATGGGAGGCTGGATCGCAGCTTTATCAAGAGAAATCAGGAACTATAAATGGCACTTTAAAAGGTGATCATAATTATTTCCCTCCCTTTGACGGAGCACAAAAGGGGTTTCCCTTGAAGCACTCCCACAAGATCTTGGCACAAAAGGGATGAATGCAGTACAATTTTGGTACCTCGCTGGCATTTAAAAGCCCTCGTTTGGGAGTAGGATTTATTAAATATTGTAATCAGTTCAATGTCGCCTGTTGAAACATTTGCTTTAATGGGCTTGTTAAATTTAGATTATGTTAAAAAAGAAAGAGAGAGGAAAAGAGAAAGAAAGACATTTCCCTGTCTCTGAACTCTTGGGCTGCCACCGATGATTGGGTATGTGTTAAAGAAATAGCTCCCAGCCATGATAATTACCCCTAGTGTGGGAGGAAGAGGATGACATTTTAAGATGATTCAAGAGGATGGTTTTGTTGTGTAAACATGCTCGCCCCATGCCAGCCTGCCCTTCCTCTGCAAAGAGCAGTGGAGACTCTTCCCCTTCCTCCTTTTTCCTGTTCTTCCTTTATTTGCTGAACAATATTTTAAGCTCATTTTAATTATACAAGCTGCAGGATATTAATAGCCAGCCTTTCTTTGATGAATTCCTGTGTGCTGTACAGTGTACCAAGCACTTCACTTGCATTGAAACTTGGAAGTTCCTTAATTCCCCAGGAGGGAACTGAGAAAAGAGGCTCAGGAATACCTAAGTGATGACCCAAGGTCTCACAACAAGGAGACAAAAAGTGCAGGACTCAAATTTGTGTCAGAGTCTAGCGACTTGGCCCCTACTGACGCATTCTGCTACACTGCACAATACTCACCCCCACCGAGGTAACATCTCATATACAGCTCATGTCTCCCTTGATTACAACCCTGACCCCCATCTTTTTTTCCCCCAAGGTCCAGGGTGTTAGCTTTCACCTCCAATCTGAGAAGCACTCGTCACAAGTATAAGCGTAAGTAGAATCTCTCTCAAAGTGTCTTTTTTAAAAAATTTATTTTATTTTTTATTTTTACTTTTTTTTATGGGCTGGAGCGATAGCACAGCGGTTGGAGGTTTGCCTTTCACCCAGCCGACCCGTATTCGATTCCTCTGCCCCTCTCGGAGAGCCCGGCAAGCTACTGAGAGTATGGAGCCTGCGCGGCAGAGCCTGGCAAGCTACCCGTGCGTATTGGATGTGCCAGAAACAGTAACAATAAGTCTCTCAATGAGAGACGTTACTGGTGCCCGCTCGAACAAATCGATGAGCAATGGGATGACAGTGACAGTGACTTTTTTTATTTTAATGAATCACCATGAGATACAATTACAGACTTACAAACTTCCATGATTTCGTTTCAGTCAAACAACGTTCGAGTACCCATCCCTCCACCTGTGCCCATTCTCCACCACCAATGTTCCCAATATCCCTCCCCCCCACACCCACCCCTTCCCACTCCCTGCCTCTGTGGCAGGCACATTCCCTCTTATTCTCTCTGTCCTTTTGGGTGTTATGGTTTGCAATACAGGTATCAAGCATCCATCAGGTTTGGCCCATAGTCTACTTTAAGCACGCATCTACTATCCCGAGCAATCCCTCCAACCATCATTTACTTAGTGGACCTTTCTCCATCCCAGCTACCTTTCCCCCCAGTGCATGGGATTGGCTTCCAAGCCGTGGATCGATCCTCCTGACTCTTATTTCTACTGTCCTTAGGTGTTAGTCTCCTATTATGTTACTGTATATTCTCAGTGTGTCTTAAAACAATGCTCTGATTTTATATCATTCTTTAAATAGTGTTTTCATTAGAAGGATTCCATTCCGTAGCTCTATAACATGCCATTGTTTTGTTTTTTGTTTTTAGCTAGCTCTCTTTTGATAAGATACTTAGGTTTTTTAAAAATTCTCACACAAGTAATTAAGACTACATTATGTATGCAGTGGGTCTTTAGGTCAGAGGGTAATAATGGAATTGCTTCATTATTTTTGTTTTTATCAAATATTGTTAGCTTGCATCCTTATCAGAACTACCTGAAAGATATTATGCCTTCAATAGGTGGCTATACTTTTTCATAATTAACTTTCTAGAAATGCGCATTACAACATAAGAGTACAGATATGTCTGATTCACCAAGATGTAGAAAAACAAGGTGTGGGGGCTGGAGCAATAGCACAGCAGGTAGGGCATTTGCCTTGCATGTGGCTGACCCGAGTTCAATTCTCAGCATCCCATATGGTCCCCTGAGCACCACCAGGGGTAATTCCTGAGTGCAGAGCCAGGAGTAACCCCTGTGCATTGCCAGGTGTGACCCAAAAAGGGAAAAAAAAAAGAAAAACAAGGTGTGATGTTTTACTTTTTATTTCAAGGTTTGGGAATCAGAAGCCCATGCATTACTGTTAAGATTTATAGGACATGAGACGCTTCCAAGAAACAAGTTCCCTACCTGTTTAGAACCAAGTTCCAAACCTTCTACTCTTTTACATTTTGATCCATTCTAATATAATTTCCACAAATACTGAGCACTCTCTCTATGCAGGCAGAGTACATGGAGGCTGGGATGCAAGGATAAGCAAAATGAGGGTATCCACTCAGAGATTCCTTTACCTGTGATTGGCCAGCTCAGAGACTCACTCTGGTCTTCTTTACTTTCTGTACATTATTTCCCACCTACCTCCAAAATTCCTTGTTTTGTGCTCTAATCATGTGTTTGGGATCCTGCAATTTTCTGAAGCACCATTCCCACCTCTGTGTGATGGATCCTTACTCACTTCCATATATCCAGTGGGAAATCTACAGGCTCAAGATGATTTTGGACACACTTAAAGTTCGCATTCACTATCACTGTGCCAGGTTTCTTTATATAGTTAGTCAGTATTTAAATATGGTAGTTAATCATATCATATCAGTCTTTTGCCCCCACACCTGGCTGTCCTCACCGGGGTCCCTCGGAGGGGAGCAGGTTGAGTTTCCCTCCCTGCCCTGAGCAGAGCCCGGGCAGCCAAAGACCTCCAGAACCCAGCCACAGCCATGCTCAAGGGCCCTCTCCACATGTTCAGAGGAGCCTCACGCATGAAGGAACTGGCAGAGGAACGCAGGTGTGCGGGACCCAGGGCTGAGATCTCCAAGGCTGCTAGAATTGGGACTGGGCTTCCTCCACCAAGACCCCCCATTTTCCAGTAGCTTGGCAGCACACCCACAAACTGCCCCATGTGCCATGTAATCCTATCAACAGCCAAGATCCAGAGACTATAAAACAATGCTCCCAGAAGCACCTGGCCACATTAGTGGCCGCACGACCTCTTATAGCCTAGTTTTCCCTCTCAGAGAACCTGGCAAGGTACCGAGAACATCCTGTCTGCATGGCAGAGCCTGGCAAGCTCTCCGTAGCGTACTCAATATGTCAAATAGAGTAACAATGATAGGTCTCATTCCCCTGACCCTGAACGAGCCTCCAATGTACACTGCTGGGAAGAATGAGTAAAGAGAGGCTGCTAAAATCTCAGGGCTAGGATGAATGGAGACATGACTGGTGCCCGCTCAAGCAAATTGATGATCAATGGGATGACAGTGATACAATGATACAGTTCATCAAAGGCTGGTTATACAAATAGAATTTCCATCCTTCTTTGGTTAGAAGACAACTCATTTTTGAACTACTTCATTGAGAAAATCCCATCTTTGTGATCATGTAGGATGATGTAACTATAAGTGAAATTAGTCAGACACACAAGGGCAAGTTCTACATGGCACCACTTATATGAAGGAGCTACAACAATCAAATCTGTTGAAGTGGACCCTAGTAGTGGCACCAGGCAGCGAGTGGACAAAAGAGGCAGACTCACTTGTATTTCTGTTCGGCTTTGTTATAAACCATTTTTTAAGGTTGTTTGTAGAGTGTTTGTTTGTTTGTTGGTACCTGGGAGATAGCGTATAAAGCAGGTTGGCTTTTTTGACTTGGAAAACAATCTCCCTCTGGGGAAATACGTGAGTCTGCATCCCACCTGTCATAGATTCTCTGAGCTCAGACTTCCTTGCTTGCAATGCTCTTGACCGTGAGCATGTGCCATCTTGTTCCTTCAGCATTGTCTCGGAGAAATCGGGGTTCAACGGACCATTAGACATGCTGATCTTCTTGCTATTGCTAGCATTGGGAGAAACTTTCCATCATTTCTGGCCCTGGAATCTGGGAGAACATTTATAGGAAGCATCTCCTAATCCATGGAGAGCTAACTTATTTGCTTGCAAACAGCGAAAGATCTCAGACATTTCACCATTATTGATGTTACTTATCTCTTCAATATTGTATTGTTAAGTTCTCATATGCATCAAATGTGAAGGATGGAGAGTAAACCTGACAGTCAGGCTCCTATTCTCATTTAGAACATAAATTTAGAAAAGAAGGCAAGTACAATGCGAGCATTCACAGATAATCAAATGTGCAAGGCAGGGAGTACCTAGTGTGCAGTGCTGAACATTAAAAGAAAATCCCAAACCAGAAATGCAGGTGCCCCTTCGGAATGGGGTAGTGTTCAACTGGGAACAGAAAAAGATTTGGGTCAGACAGAGAGAGAACATAAACCTTTTGTTAGAGAGGGATCATAAAGTCATACAAGAATAATACAAGAATAAGGTGGTGAGAGGTGACCTTTTAGCACAGCATCAAGAGGGGAGATGGTGCCTCTCATTCAAATATTTCAGAGACACTGCAGAGACACTGAAATGTAGCAGGGTTCGGTACCTCCCATAGGCCGACAAGTGACCAGGTGACTGTAGAGGAGTAGGGAAAGGAGAGAGGTGACAAGTCAGAGAAATAGGGAAAGAAAATATGGGTCTCTGGGATTGCAGTAGGAGGGTTATATTTTATTCAAAGTGAAAATGTAACTCATAGAAGAGTAGCAGCAAGTAGGGACAGGCAAGAGTTGATCTACAGCTCAGAGCTGCCCTAGGGCTATCCGTAAAGCAATGAACTTGAGAGCGGGGAGATAGCTCAAAAGGCTGGAATGCACGCTTTGCATGCGTGAGCCCCAAGGTCCGTCCCTGGCACTGCATAGTCTTCAAGTACCACACTGGGAAGGAGGTTCTTGTGCACCACTGGGTGTGCACTTCTGCAGTGAAGAAAGAAAAGAAAACCAAGCAAATAAACAACAACAAAAATAAAAAAGGAGAAGAAAAAGAAAAACACAGGAGGAGAGCCACAAGAGAGCTTATCCTCCCCCAACCCCCATCCTATACCCCCACCGTGTGTGTTTCTAACCAGACTCAACTTGCTGTCCAGTTCTTCATTTTTGCTATCCCATGTTGCTGAGCAACCTAAATACCTCCTGGCTCAGTGCACAGGGACAAAACTTTTGTGGCTCAGGGCCTGAGAGGGCAAAGAGAAAATCCCAAACCAGAAATGCAGGTGCCCCTTCGGAATGGGGTAGTGTTCAACTGGGAACAGAAAAAGATTTGGGTCAGACAGAGAGAGAACATAAACCTTTTGTTAGAGAGGGATCATAAAGCCATCTGTGAAAATAGGAGCCCAGGGCATTGAAACTGACATCACAGCCACATTGGAGGAAACAAGGTGGTGAAAACAGAATGTGACAAACTGGATGTCTACCAAGAAAAGAGTATTGACAAAATGGTGTACATGCATATTTTTTTTTATTGAAACACTGTGAGATAGTTACAAGCTTTCATGTTTGGGTTACAATCTCACAATGATCAAACACCATCCCTCCACCAGTGCACATTCCCCACCACCAATATCTCCAGTATACCCCCCCTTTTCTACTCTCCTTCTGCCTCCATGGGAGAAGGGATCACTAAGAAAATAATGGCTGGAGGAATCAGTCAGCATGCATATTCTTTTGTGATATTATGCTATACTGCACAATGAAAAGGACAATTTGCAAAGTTGTGTCTTTAGTATGATTCATTTAAAGCCAACATTGACTATTTAAAAATTAAGTAGTGCTTATGTGCTCGCATCTACATTAGTCCGCCTTCTCTGGTTTTTCTTTGTGAAGTCTGAAAATATTATGGCCAAATAATATATTTTAAAAGAGAGACCCGTATCCCATCATCTTACAGTTTATCTTATAATTCTATTTTTAATGAAGAGCTATTGTTCCTATGCTATTAATAGCTAAGCTATGAATTTTTACCATGCCTGGGGTTGGAGAGATAGCACAGCGGGTAGGGCGTTTGCCTGGCACGTGGCCGACCCGGGTTCAATTCCCAGCATCCCATATGGTCCCCTGAGCACCACCAGGAGTAATTCCTGAGTGCAGAGCCAGGAGTAACCCCTGTGCATCACCAGGTGTGACCCAAAAAGAAAAAAGAAAAAGAAAAAAATTTTACCATGCTTAATTTATATATTAAATTTTATTATAAATATCCGTGTATAAGTGGGAAAATATAGCATGTAAAGAAGTTGTAGCTTTCCACAGTTTTAAGCATCCACGAGGAACTTGGAATTAACTCTCTGCAGATAACACTATGTGTAAGTGTAATACTCATGAAGATGTGTGGGAAGATACTTTTTTTTTAAGTTTTTGGGCTACATTCAGTAATGCTCAGGGGTTACTCCTGGCTCTGCACTCAGGAAGCACTCCTAGAAGTTTTTGGAGGCCCGTGGGATGTCGGGGATCAAACTTGGTTTTGCTGCTTGCAAAGCCAGTGCCCTGCCCTACCTACTGTACTATCTCTGTGACCCCAGAGATTATGTTCTTAAACCTTATGGGAAAGGTGTTTCTCAACCATAGGCAAGGATTTGAATCAACTGGGGGAACCACACACCCACAAAGTTAGGGAAATTATAGATTTTCAATAAACCTTTAAGTTTTGAGATAAGTTTAGATTTTTATAGAAAGACTCCACAAAAATTATCCTGCATAACTCTCACACAAATTTCTCTATTATTAACATATTGCATAATTAGGATATATTTGTCAAAACTAAAGAATTGCTATTACATTAACTAATGCCAGATTTTTTCAATATTTTACCATTTCTTCCCTGCTAATGTCAGTTCAGGGACCTAGTTGGGGAATCCAGGCTGCTTTGACTCAAAGTTTCATCCATCACACCTTGTTTTTGGTCAGTTTCTCAATCTTTCCTTGCTTTTCCTAACCATGACTATTTTGAAGAGTGCAGGTTAGGTGTTAGATGCGCCTCATTTTTGCGGTTATTTTTCTACATTTAGACTGAGTATGTGGGTTTCTGGAAAGAGTACTAGGTGTGATCTGCCTTTTTCATATTATATTATTGGAAGTACCTACTCCCTGGGCTGGAGCGATAGTACAGGCATTTGCCTTGCACACGGCCGACCCGGGTTCCATTCCTTCATCCTTCTCGGAGAGCCCGGCAAGCTACCAAGAGTGTCTCGCCCGCATGGCAGAGCCTGGCAAGCTACCCATGGGTATTTGATATGCCAAAAACAGTTAACAACAAGTCTCACAATGGAGACATTACTGGTGCCTGCTCGAGCAAATCGATGAGCAACTGGACGACAGTGCTACAGTTCAGTGCTACTTCCTGCATCCAAGAGTGATGTTTACTGTGATCACTTGGTATGTGATCTCTTCTATCTTTTCTACTGCCCCCTTTCTATTCACTTTTATTCTTTGAGAGTGAGTCACTAAGTCCCTCCCACATTCCAGGGGAGAGAGTAGTTTCCATACAGTCTTTGGAATCCTTCAGTGAGGAAGATTGTCTCTCATTGCCATTTATTTACAGGTGGAGATATAACATCTAAATATCCAATGTATGGTATTAGGTTACTCAGAATGTCTCAGTCATGGCCACTGCAGATTCTACCACATTGCTCCTGCCCTGTTTATTGAGCACTTGTTACTTTCTGGAATTAGAAGATACTCAATCTCATCTTGTCCGTTTACAGCCTTGGAATTAAGTCTTTGATCTGGGCAGGGAAAATTTGTTTGTTGGGTTTTTGAAAAAGTATAACAGGTTTTATTTGGAAGTTTTGAGGAGGTGGAGAGAGAGAGGGGAGGGGAAGAGAGAGAGAGATTGTGGGCTTCCCCAGAGTGGAGAGGGAGCATTAGATATTCCAGCATTAGGTATGAAAGCACACACTTCAAGAGGAGAGATGCAGGTGACACCTGTGCTTGTGACACCTGTGCTCGGGCACCACGTGTGCTTGGCAGCCAACACATGGGCATAGGCAGCACATGGGCCGTCTCAGGAGGGAGAATTTGGTTGCTATTGGGATATCACAGCTACTGGGACCTCTTAGCATATATACATGTATGACTCATATGTACAAATATCTACAATGATTTCTCTCTTCTCTACAACTCTCTTTGTCTCTACTTTTTTTTCTTTGTTTTTAAAAGCTAAACAAAGTTGATATTCATGCCTCTGATTAGAGTTCTGTAGCACTGTCGTCCCATTGCTCATCAATTTGCTCGAACAGGCACCAGTAACATCTCAGTTGTGAGACTTGTTGTTATTGTTTTTGACATATTGAATACACCACAGGTAGCTTACCAAGCTCTGCTGTGCGGGTGGGATACTCTCCGTAACTTGCCAGGCTCTCTGAGAGGGACAGAGGAATCAAACCCAGGTTGGCTGCGTGCAAGGCAAAAGCCCTATCTACTGTGCTATCACTCCAAATCCACTCTCTCCTCCCTTTCTTACTTATTTGCTTCTCTTCCACTGAGAATCACTTAGTTCGCATTACCTACCCTTCATTTACTAATTTTTTTCAACCTCAGCGAGATGTAAAGTACTTTAATAGTAATAGGAAAAACTTTAAGAAATGCTTTTCCTATTACTATTAAAAGAAACTATACAAAAAAAGTTCCAAGTTTTGGGAAAGTTCTTTTTGTCTTCAGCTTTATATTCTGATCTTTCCAATTTTTTTCCAGTTCTTGGGGAACTTTAAATAAACTTTGACTCCTATTAGACTATATATCCTAATCTAGGCTACTACAGTCTCCTTGGGATTATTCATTGCTTTCAACTTGAAAATGATAGTCCAAGGATCAGATAGATATATAGGTAGGTAGATAGAGAGAGAGAGATAGTTAGGTAGGTAGGTAGGTAGGTAGATAGATAGATAGATAGATAGATAGATAGATAGATAGATAGATAGATAGACAGACAGACAGACAGACAGACAGAGAGATAGATAGATAGATAGATAGATAGATAGATAGATAGATAGATAGATAGATAGATAGATAGATAGATAGATAGATAGATAGATAGGGAGATAGGGAGATAGGGAGATAGGGAGATAGGGAGAGAGAGAGATTAGGGCACTTGTCTTACATTCAAATGACCCAAGTTCAATCCATGAAACTGCATGTGGTGCCCTGAGCACTACTAGGCCTGATCCCTGAATACAGAGCCAGGAGTAACCTGTGGGTACCACCAAGTATACTTCAACATCCTTCATCCAAATAATTCAAATATACCACCAGAATTGGAACTCATACTTTATAAATTCAAAATAATGGAAGATTTAAATGCTTAAATACTTATTTCTTACACTTTCATTGCATCACTAGTTAATAAGAGCAAAATTCCTTTATATTATAAAACAGACATTAAGTGATGCAAAGAGAGTAGACAGAAACCAGGCTCCCATACTGATTCTCCTATTAATTACTGTGTATTCGCATCAGGAAAGTAATGTAAGTGTGCTTCTTACCTTCCTTACCTGACCAGATCAAGTTTGTGGAGAGTTTGCCTTCGAATCTATTTTGATGACCTTAAGGAACTATTCAAATGGAAGGAATTGTTACTGTCAAGTTATGTCAACTAAGGAGTTGCTTTAGGAAAAGTGAGGGTTCGAGGTGGCCTTGAAACCTGTACCAACCATGTGTCACTACCCATGGCTACTGACTTGTTAAACATGGAGGGACTTTATCAGCAGTAGGAGAGGATAAGAATGAAAGAGGAGTAAACAGCATGAAAGACACCCAATGAAAGACTTCAATGAAAGCAGCTAGCCTGTTGATTGACCTTGCTATATGGGATAGGTTCATTTCAACACTTGTTTCCATGTGATACATCTCCGTGCTATGTGACAAAACTACTACATCTATAGTATTAGTTTTAGTCATCTTTAATAGTGCAGGGATTCTCTAATTTTGTGGATAGCTGTATCACTGTCACTGTTATCACTGTCATCCCATTGTTCATTGATCTGGTCGAGTGGGCACAAGTAACATCTCCATTGTGAGACTTGTTGTTACTGTTTTTGGCATATCGAATACACTACGGGTAGCTTCCAGGCTCTGCTGTGCAGGCGAGATACTTTAGGTAGCTTGCCAGGCTCTCCGAGAGGGATGGAGGAATTATTCCTGGGTTGGCTGTGTGCAAGGCAAAGGCCCTACCCACTGTGCTATTGCTCTAACCCTTGTGGAGAGCTATAAAAAAAAAATTGGATTCTGTCCTTATTTATACTGATGTAGCTATGATTAATCTATGCCCTCTCCACCTAATCTATGGTGAGAGATGGAAAACACAAAGCAGATCTTTAATAGCGTGTTCTTAACCTCAACCTGCTGTGAATTTGGGTTCAATAATGCTTTTAATTTTTTAGATGCTTTCATGTATCTAACAGGATACTTACCAACATTCTTAGCCATTCTAGATCACTAGAAGCTACCAGTAATCTTAGTAACCTTTCTCCAAGGTGTGACAGAGAAAACTGTCTCCAGAGAGTGTCAAAAAATCTAACGAGGACAAAATAACTTCTGAATGAGAACCAGACAAAATAACTTCTGAATGAGAACCAGACGTGTACAAGAGATGAATGTTTTTGCTCTTGTTAATGACTAATAAAATTGTAGGTTCCAGCTTAAGTATTGAAAAAAAAGTTGAGGCTAATATTTCAAGTATTACCCCAAATTTTTGGTCCAAATTTATGATCTAGACTCACTAGATCATAAGTTCCTGATAACAATATGAAGATGTGTAGTTCCAGGAACAGCTTCAAATTTAATGATAGATAAAAGAAATTCTCTTTTATCACTAGGCAAGATAACTACCGTCACAAGAGAATTACCATAACCTAATATATGTCGCTGTATTATTGTGAAAAAAATTATCATAAGGGGTAATTGTTTGCTAACATGACAGTTCTTACAATGATTCTGTTTTGTTTCTTAGACCAGTTCCATGCACCCAAGTCACTTTTCAAAAGACAGATTGTTCAGTCTTGTTTGAATTCAAATTGAAGTACACTCAATTCATACTGACCTCTGAAAAATCTAGAATGGCTCATACTAGAGGAAATAACTTCAGGGCTGGAGCAATAGCACAGCAGGTAGGGTGTTTGCCTTGCACGCGGCCGACCCTGGTTCGATTCCCAGCATCCCATATGGTCGCCTGACACCACCAGGAGTAATTCCTGAGTGCAGAGCCAGGAGGAATCCCTGTGCATCGACAGGTGTGACCCCCCCCAAAAAAAAGAAAAGAACTGGGCTATGCCTTTAGGAATAGCTGGGTCCAGGAACTAAACAGTGTGTCCAGGGTCTGCTGTATCTCCATCTTCCAATTTTCACTCTCCTGTCGGACTTGCTCTCAGGTTCAGGCTCTCTTCTATGTAAGCTTAACACCGGGTCATATGGAAGCTCAATTTTATAACCAGAATCTTGAGACAACCTCACCTGAGAACAGATGACTGGATATAGAAACACAATGAAATCCTAAACAGCCACCAAGAAAAATAAAGTCATGAAATCTGTTTATAAATAGATGGACATGAAGAGTATTATGCTGAGTGAAATGAGTCAGAAGGAAAGAGACAGACATAGAACAATTGGACACATTTGTGGAATAAGGGGAAAAAAATAATATGAGACTAATACCCAAGAATAGTGGAAACAAGATACAGTGTCTGCAATAGAGGTAGGCTGGGGGTAGATGGTGGGAGGAAAAATGGGGATATTGGTGGTGGGTAATGTACACATTAGTGGGAGAAATGCATACAGATGAAGGAACAGTGTACATTTGGACCATTGTCCAGTGTTCATTTGGACCAGTGTAGAGATGGACCGTTGTATGACTGAAACCCAATCATGAACAACTTTTGAACTTTGTATCTCACAGTGATTGAATAAAATACAAATGTATGTAAACATATATGTATTTAAAATATACTTAAGATGTATATATTTCTAAACATTAGCATTTGAATTGATGGACTTCCCTTTTTAATGCAGATGGACACCTTTCAATCCATTGAATAAATAAATTTAGTGAAAAAAATAAATCACTTTATTTTTCCTATCTCACAGTTTATCTGGGACATTTAGTCTCATCTTTCTCTGCTCTTGTACTGGGATTTACAGCATTGTTCCCATGGTTCTAAGAATTTTGGACTTGTACTAGACTTATATTACTGACTTTCATTCCTCTGAAACTTGGAAGTAGCAAATCATGGGAATCCATACCCTTTGTAATTACATGAGCAAATTCCTCTTAGTAAATATCTCTGGCTTGCTCTTCAAGCCTCCCATCACTTGTTTCTCTCTTATTCATCTTGATGTTTCTTTGCTACCTGTGCTCCCATCTCTTTTCTCCTCTCATATATTTCTAAGTAAGTTTCATTAAATAAATAAATATTTCTATGTCTACTCTAAATGAGAGAGAGGCACAGAGAGGGAAAAGAGGGAGAAAGAGAGAGAGAGAGAGAAGAAGAGAGAGAGAGATCCCATTAGTTCTATTGAATTGGAGAACTCTAATCCATGTGCAATTGTTGAAGCTGGTTAGAGAGGGGAAGAAATTCCTCAAATGAAAACAAGGACTGCTAATGCAAGAAGGTAGAATAATTTTAGGAGAAACAAATAGCTGAAGTCGATTTTGCTACACAGCCTAGGGTATGTTTACAGAAAAATTCATCTGTGTTTTATAAATCACTGTATCACTGTCATCCCATTGTTCATCAATTTGCTCGAGTGGTGCCAGTAATGTCTTTATTTGTCCCAGCCCTGAGATGTTAGCAGCCTCTCCTTACTTGTCCTTCCCAACAGTGCCATATTAGAGGCTCTTTCAGGGTCAGGGGAATGAGACCCATTATTGTTACTGGTTTTGGCATATCAAATACGCCACAGGGAGCTTGCCAGGCTCTGCCAATTCTATAAATAAAAGAAGCAAATTCCAGGAACATGAAACAAAGCAACATTTGGGGGCTAGTGGCAGGCACCATATTTGAACTAAAGTCTTTCAGCTTTTAGAAGATACATGTAAATACCCAAAATTCAACAAGAAAAAGGAAATTAATTCTGGGCCCACTAAATAATTAAAACTTCTAATTTCTGCATTCCTAGAGTCATTTGTTTCTCACTCAGGGTTTATCTTTATTTCCCAACTAGATGTGAACCAAAAATGACCCCTCAGTGTTTACTAAAAATATGGCCTCTCAGAGTAATCTCCCATGAACTATAATTCAGAACAAATGCCCCTGGTATAGCCAAGGAACTTACTGTTCTTAATTCTGAGCCACTTTGAAGAATGTTTCACACACTAAAGTTTCCTCAACCTGTATAAATTAAAGCAGAATATCTGGTAGTGGGACTTGGGGATAATTTTTCTTGAAGTTGTGAGTTGATTCAAAAGTGCAGCCAAGTTGGAAACCAATGAATTCTATGACAGAGCAATGGTTCTGTGGACCTTGATGTTCATACAGTAGCCCTGGTCCTACTCTACATTAATAAGCCGGAGCCTGTAATATTTTTATTAGCATTATAGCTGATTTTTACACAGACCCAGTTTTAAAAAACAAACAAACAGCAACAACAAAACATTATCATGGAATTAGAGTGATGTCTTCAGATGGCAGCTTTTTAAAAAAAAAAAATTTAAATCATTCTAGAGCTTTTTGAAATGCAGTATCTTTGTTTCTCTGTTTTCATGTCCAACTTACCAAATCAGGACTGCATTCTAACAAGCCCCAGTGGTTTGTGGGCATAAACCATTGGGCATCTTTTGAAATGTTCTGCTGCGACCCCATTTTTCTCACCCCCAGGACAGTTAAAGTCCATCTGGGGAGCTCTTATTAAAATACTGATGTTCAACCCCCCTTCCAAAACATTCTGATGAATTAGATGTAGCCTTGGATAAGAGTTCTTTATCATTGATTTTTTTAAAGGTGCCCCAGTGATTAAAATAAATGCAGTTAGAGTTGGGGATTACCATTCTAGAAAAAAAAAATTTGCCCTTGGATGGGCTTAGGTTAAATTCCAGCTACAATATGTATTAGTTCGATGATTTTGGATAAGTTATTTAACTCCACAGCGCTCACCTCTTAAACTATAAAATAGCCATAAATCTAAAATATGATTTCTAGACAATGCTACAAATGGAGCCCTGGGTGAATTCTTTACCTTGAGCCTAGTTTCTAGGAAAGGCGGGTGTGCAAGCTAAGTTAAAGAATACTTGCTGCAGTGAACAATTCCAAGGAAATCAGGAGCTAAAACATTCTCTCCTGGTTTCTGCTTGCTGCTGGGTTGAATAAGCTTTCTAAAGGAGATTCTACTCAGGTTGTTTCCTTCCCTAGATTCTGCAGTTGTTTTAAACACTCACAGTACCTACCCTGGGTGAACTGGACAATGCTTCATGCAGCAGCAAGCTTGGTGCCCACCCTGAGTCTTTTTCCTCATTAGGTGAGCACAGTGATGGGGCCAAGTGGAACCACCTAATGAATGAAGAAGCTCTTGGCTTTTAAGTGAGATTGTCTAGGCACGTTTGATACTGCTGCATTTCTGACCTAATAGGCTGCTGGCGGTCTCTCCAATAAGCTCCCCTGGGGCATCAGGGCAAGCAATATTTTACCATCTAACAGCTTACATCAGTTCCCATCTCAGAAGCAGATGCCTGAAGGGGGGAAAATGTGAGAGGAAACCTATATGTGAAGAGAGGAATCCCTCTGATGAGGGCAAGTGTTTTTCCGAATATCTGCTCTTCCTCTAAAGCCAGATCAAAGGCTGTGCTGGCAAGTGCTGGTGCAGCAGTCATCGAGGCAGGTGCCTCTCCATACAAATTAAATCCTCGGGTCACTCACTGTTCAAATACCTTACTAGAGAACTCCCCTTGGAGAACATTTTTTTTCAGAGCATGGCAGGAAACAGGATAATCTGTATGAGCTTTGATCACGCTTCAAGTCCGGTTAAGCTCCATCATATTGCTACCGTAGTGAAGAAACTTTCAGGTAGAATTAACTGAACACCTAAACCAGATGAATTAGACAGGAACTGAGTTTATAGGCACGTACATTTTTTTTTTTAATCGAGAGTCTCCGAGCTCTCCGAGAGGGGCAGAGGAATCTCCAAAAACAGTAACAATAAGCCTCACAATGAGAGACATTACTGGTGCCCGCTCGAACAAATCGATGAGCAACAGGATGACAGTGACAGTGACAGTGGACAATTGAGAGTCACTGCCAACTATGCCAGGGCTGGAGCAATAGCACAGCGGGTAGGGCATTTGCCTTGCAAGCCGCCAACCTGGGTTCAATTCCTCCATCCCTCTCAGAGAGCCTGGAAAGCTACCGAGAGTATCTCACCCACACTGCAGAGCCTGACAAGCTACCTGTGGTGTATTTGATATGCCAAAAACAGCAACAAGTCTCACAATGGAGATGTTACTGGTGCCCACTTGAGCAAATCGATGAGCAACGAGGTAACAGTGATACAGTAATTGAGAGTCACTAGGTTTCAGGCATTGTTTGACCAAAATTCTTTGTCAGGCTGTCTCATTCTAGGGGTCTGTCATCATAATAGCTAGAGCTCACTAGCTTTCATATGCAAGCCTGAGAGAGGTGCTCTTTGCTCAATCCTAAAAACGCTCTGCTTCACTCTGTTTGTGTAACTAAATTCACCTGCCCAACAGTAAGGCAATAACAGCCAAGGAGGATGACATGAGGCTGATTAACTTGACAGTAGAATCAATTCCACCCAAACACATAGCTACTTCTCAATAAGATAAGTGGATATTGGAGAGGAAGTTCAAATTTCCTAGTTAGTGACTTTCTCTCCAGGCCTAAAGAGATTTTCTTTTTAATTAGAGAGAGCTTGAATATATACAAACTGGATTTCAAAACCAGTTTGCTATTGACGTTGCCAGTACATTAGAATATCAATTCAAAGTCAGGCATCACTCTCATCATCGTCACTGTCATCCTTTTGCTCATCAATTTGTTTGAGCGGGCGCCAGTAATGTCTCCATTTTGAGACTTGTTGTTACTGTTTTTGGCATATTGAATACACCACGGTTAGCTTGCCAGGCTCTGCCGTGAGAGCAAGATATTCTTGGTAGCTTGCCAGGCTCTCTGAGATGGGCAGAGGAATCAAACCCAGGTCGGCTGCGTGCAAGGCAAACGCCCTACCACTGTGCTATCACTTCAGCCAAAGTCAGGCATATGCAAATGAATTTCTGAGGATTTCCTCCTGTGGGCAAAAGGCACAACATTCATGTCAGGGAAGGAAGTCTACTCTTTCAACTACTAAATATTTTCACGATAAAGATGAGCTTTGAGGCTGTCTGTGTGTGTGTGTGTGTGTGTGTGTGTGTGTGTACATATTTGTGTGTGTGCTTGTCTGAGAGAAGTCTCCCTCCATGCTTCTTCATCATGATTACATTAACTCCTAGCTCACAATCTTTCATTACTCTTAGTGGCCCCCTAAGTCCATGGGATTGGTCATTTGATTCATTGACCCATTAGACTCCAACAACCTTTTTTATTCTGCACAACTCATTTGTGTTCATATACTGGATTTTGCTACACTAGTTGTTCGCCTCCACATCAGAATGATGATTCAAACATCTTGGTCCTAGGCTATCACTCAATATTTTTGTTCGATTACATAAGACACCTTAGTGCATTTATTCTTCCCTCTTTACAAATTGCTGTTGATTGGCCTATTGCCTCTCTGCTATACTCTTGTCCTGTCTCTGTTTCCTCATCCAACTCAGTCTTCATGGACTGCTTTTTATTCCCTTGAAAACATCTTTAATCCTTTGTCACTCTCTTTTTTCACCTACTGAAGATGAATAGTAACGAAACTTTGCTGAGTAAAATTCAAACAGGCAGTCCAGGCAACTAGCTTCGCTCCAAATTCATAACCACACATCTTACACGGTGACTCAGTATTTCAATATATGCTCCAGAATAGAAAAAAAGTTCAATTTTATTATGTATGTGAGTATGTAAATATACATATTCACAATAAAATATGCATTGGTTATAAAGGGAAACAGTTATTTTGTACTAAAGAAGACTGATAGAAATTAAATATCCACAAAAATAAAGAAAATATCCTGCACTTGAAGACTAATCATTTACACTCTGGATTTTATTGGCTTTTTTTTTTTTTTTTTTGCTTTTTGGGTCACACCCGGTGATGCACAGGGGTTACTCCTGGCTTTGCACTCAGGAATCACTCCTGTCGGTGCTCGAGGGACCATATGGAATGCTGGGAATCGAACCTGGGCTGGCCGCATGCAAGACAAATGCCCTACCCGCTGTGCTATCACTCCAGCCCCCAGGCTTTTATTGGCTTTTGAGAGACATTACTGGTGCCCACTCGAACAAATCGAACAAATCGATGATCAATGGGATGACAGTGACAGTGAGAGTTTTGTCAGACTTTATCTCTCTCATTGATGCTTTGTGTGCTGGTGGTTCTTTATTGCTACTGCCCAATATGCGTCATCTTCCTTCCTCAGTGGGATAGGATAGTAACCACTAGATCATGTATCATTTGAATCATTCAATTTGCCAACTGGATTCAGAGGCAGGAGATTAGATGGTGTGGTCATAAAAGATGTTGGTATTTGAGTTCTGGTTTGCCTGGTCTACTAATTGCAATTTCCCTACCCCTACCCCTTCAGCTTCTATTGCTTGCTCCCTCCCCTTTTGGGGACCTCTATGTGGTCCCATTTTCCCTTGTTTACATTCCTCTGGGTATTTCACTTGTTAGGCAATTCCTACATGCATTTGCCTTTTGTGTGTGCCAACTGCTTCTTGCCAATATTTAAAAAAATTCCACTTTGATCATTATCTCCAACTTCTTAGGACAATTCCCAACATACAGAAACCTATCCATTATAATAATTTTTATGAACAATAAAAACTTGAAAACCTCCAATTTCTACTTCCGTATAAACTAGTTGTCTGTAGGAACATGAAAGTTGTTTAGGTGAAAAAGGTGAACAAAATACAAAAGCCAAATAAACATACACAGGCAAAACCTCTTTTATTTGTGGTCAAAGTCCAATAATCAAGACAATAGGACCTGATCAGTCAGGCTCTTGAAGGGATGAGAACTCTTTGAAAGAGAGTTAATCTTTTATATTCCTAAATTTTTGAGGAATTTGATGTTTCAGAGCTGCAAAGGAGAAGAGTTCAAGAGCCACCCAATATCCCAGTAATGTGGAGTCCTAGCAACAATACAGCACAGGTCTGGTTGGTATCACTGAGTATCACATCGAACCAATCAGTCTGGTTGTTGAGTATCACTGGAAGTCCCTGGTTCCAACCTCAAACAAAAATAATTCAAGAACCCAAGCAGGGTTAAACAGATTTTCTAACATCTTCTGTGACTAGCGAATGAAAATTGAGTTACAAGTCCTTATAAAGCAGTTAAGAGACCTGTGAGAAATAAGTCTGGAACTATGCCATTTTCTCCCAAAGGTATCTGACAATTAATAAGAGTAAGACAAGATAAGAAACTGAGCATAAATTTCTATTAAAATACTTACATTCCTTAAAAAAAATCTTGTTTTCAAGGTCTTGAAAAAAATATTTGATATCACAACAAGAATTCTTAAAGGGCTATTGTAGAATTAAAGGTAAACTAGATTTTTGTCCACCTTAGCACAGGGGGTAGGACATTTGCCTTGCATGCGGCTGACCCAGTTTCAATTCTTCCACCCTTTTCGGAGAGCCCGGCAAGCTACTGAGAGTATCCTGCCCACACGGCAGAGCCTGGCAATCTCCCCATGGAGTATTCAATATGCCAAAAATAGTAACAAGTCTCATATTGGAGACGTTACTGGTGCCTGCGCTCAATCAAATCCATGAACAATGGGATGACAGTGTTACAGTGCTACTTTAAACTAAGTAATATCTAGTTATTGTCTGAAACTCAGTCTTAAATTAGCTAACTATATGATTAGATTGAGACAAATTTATTTCACTGTGACTGCTTCCCAGCATCTAAAAGAGATGTTCTGGGGTGAAATTACACCAATAGAGGTTTTAAGGTGCAATGTCCAGCATTCAATAAAAGAATGTAACTAAAATGAATTACAATTGGGGTTGGAGAGATAGAAAGAGAGCAAAGTGCATTCTTTGCATAAAGCTGGCCCCTTTGAAATGCTGACACTACATATAATTCCACAGCACTAAGAGTGGTCATATTTTTTAGTACAGAGTCAGGAGTAGACCCTTGATGGTGCCAGGTGTGGTCAAATTCCCACCGCCCTTATAAAGAAACTATAATAGAGACATAAACTTATATAGTGGAGTTATGGGTACAGACTTAAAAAATCCCCTAAGTCAATATATTTCATTGAATAGATAGAAAATAAGCAAACTCAAGGACTCAGTACATGGGTTTAACAACAAACTAGAGCCGACTGAAGAGGAAACCATCTAACTAGAAAGCAGTACTTTATGAAAAGTAATATAGAAGGAGAGCATTTCTTTCTGACTCAAAATAAAGACAGGTGCTTAAACAAAACATGTTAAACCAAGTGCTATTACTTAACATTTATGGATCAGAATCTCACAAGAAGAGGTGAGGGGTAGAGAAATTGTGAGAGGAAGGAATAGAGATACTACGACAGATGGAGCAAAACAATTTTTTTTCTAAAGGGCTAAATAATTGACTTTAGAATCATGACAAAGTCCAAGCATGAAGAAATAAAAAAAAAAACCCAAACATGTATAAGCACATTGCTCAAAACTGCCAGGTGTCTATTGTAAAAAATAGCTGCAGTAACAAGTGGGGATAGATTACATTGTCACTGTCCCTGTCACTGTCCTCCCGTTGTTCCTCGATTTGCTTGAGCAAGCACCAGTAACGTCTCCATTGTGAGACTTGTTACTGTTTTGGCATATCAAATATGCCACGGGTAGCTTGCCAGGCTCTGCCGTGCGGGCGGGAGACTCCCGGTAGCTTGCCGGGCTCTCTGAGAGAGATGAAGGAATCGAACCCGGGTCAGCCACATGGAAGGCAAATATCCTACCCACTGTGCTATTGCTCCAGCCTGGGGGTAGATTACATTAAAGAAAATAATAAAATAGTTGATGGTTCAATTCCCAGCTGAAAGGCTGAGAGTCAGAACGCAATGTAATGCTTTCTGCTAAACATTATCCAAAAAAAGCATTCTGATCCTAGTGAAAATGTCCTACAAAAATGAAGTGAAATAGACATTATTGAGCAAACAGAAACTGCATTTTTCTCCAAAGCAGACCACACCAGAAACTGTAGGACTCACAAGAGAGCAGTGTTATTCTGCTTCAGTTGCCAAAATTAAATAATTCAGACTCGATGGCATAACCGAAGGAAGTTTATTTCTCACATTGTTTCCAGAAGCTGGGAAGTCTGAGAGCAAGGTATAGGTGCAACTGTTCTGCTGAGGGCTTGCTTCCTGCCTTACAGATGGTGATCTCAGCATCTCCTCACAGCCAGAAGAGAAGAAAGCTCTCCATCTCTTCTTTTAGGGCACTAACCCTCTCACAGGACTCCCTCTATATGGCCTAGTGACACCCCAAACCTTATCCAGACACCACCACGTTGGACATGTCAGAGATGAGGGATTTTGCAGATTCATTCTGGGAAACTCAACTCACAGTCTCTAAAAGAAGGTGTCTGACATGTTGATAACATTCTGTTTTATCACCTGAGTAGTGATTTCACAGGTAAATGGTTCAATCTGCACACCTATTGTTTATTCTTCTGTGCATTTTCTGCAACATGAAAGCCAAAGATTAATACTGAGCCAGAGCAGTAGTACAATAAGGGAAGGCACTTGCCTGGCGCATGGCTGACCCAAGTTCAACCTCATAGAGTTCCCTGAGCACCACTAGCAGTGATCCCTCACCCCCGAGCCAGGGGTAAGTGTGGAACACTGTCAGATGTGGACTAAAAACAAACAAACAAAAGACAAAGAAATATATAGTCTGTGACCATCATAGTTCTTTTTTTTTTTTTTTGCTTTTTTTGGGTCACACCCGGTGATGCACAGGGGTTATTCCTGGCTCTGCACTCAGGAATTACCCCTGGCGATGCTCAGGGAACCATATGGGATGCTGGGAATCGAACCCAGGTCGGCCGAGTGCAAGGCAAAAGCCCTACCCGCTGTGCTAACACTCTGGCCCCAACCATCATAGTTCTTTACCGCACATCACTGAAAAGCCTCTTGGAAACATCATCCATTCATGATAGATAAACATTCCCATGTATTTTCCCACTGTATTTGAGTCTATTTTATTTTTCTCAACTCGTTGACATGATTTGAATTTAGCAATACCCAGTAGTTACACATTCAGGCATGGGACACCGGGCACCCTTCCTTTACATTTTAAGAGAATTTGACACAGAACTTACTAAGTTAGTGTAATGCTGTGTCCCTCTAGTTTTCCTCTAATCTCACTAGCTGGTTTTTTTTTTCCAGATACTTTTTTTCTCAACCCTCCTATCCCTCTGCTGTATCTCTAAAGGAAAGAGAGCCGCAGAACGCTGACAAGATGCTCCTGCCATTGCTACTCCCACTCTCTTCTACATTCATGCCCCAGTTCAGGCTTGAACGTTGAGTTTCAGACATGTAAGTTTAACTGTTCCTGTCGAGTCAGCGCGATTCTCTTTAAAGGGCCGGATAGTAAATAATTTTTATTTTTCAGGCCATTTGATTTCTGTCACAAACACTCAACTCTGGTACTATAGCATGAGACCAGCCATGGACAGCATAGAAAGGAATAGATGGGGCAATATTCCTATAAAAATTTATTTTCCAAGTAACAAGGGGCAGGCATGATTTGGCCTAGGAGCTATAATTCACTGGTCCCTGGCCTGTATGATACTTACCCTGGAACCTCTAACAGGTATTTTGTATTACGAAGCTTGATCAATTCTATGCTGTAGTAATAAATTTCATGTGTTATTCTGTCTAGGTCTCAGTACTTGAATATCTGGCCAAACATTATTCTAGACATTTTTTTTTTGCTTTTTTTTTAGGGGTCACACATAGCAATGCACAGGGGTTACTTCTGGCTCCTGTATTCAGGAATTACTCCTGGCGGTGTGCAGGGACCATATGGGATGCTGGGAATCGAACCCGGGTCGGCCGTGTGCAAGGCAAACACCCTACCTGCTGTGCTATTGCTCCAGCCTCTATTCTAGACATTATTCTAGATATCTTTAGGTTATTTTTAGGAGATTCTCCAACCAGTGCTCAGGGGGCCCAGGGCAACCCCCTGGCAATCCTTGGCAAATCAGGCTGTGGTCCAGTGCAAGGGTCTGAGGATGCAGTTCTGCATCCAGGCCAATCTAGCGGTCCTCTGGAACACCCAGGGGTGCAGCCAGCAGTGTTCAGATTATGTGGTACCTAGGATCAAACCTGGTCAGCGACAACAAGGAAGCACCTTAACCCCTGTACTATATTTCCAACCTCCTTTATATTTTACATGAAATTAACATTTAAGTCCGTAGGACTTTGAGTAAAACCTTTCCTAAGGTAAAGAGAAGTAATTCAATCAATTGAAAAACAATACCAAGCCAGGGAGATAGTGCAGTGGCACTTGCACGTGCCCTACAGCTTTGAACCCAGCGCCACCTATGGTGGTCCTGTTTGTCTGTGTCTTTCCAAGCTCCCCTCGCCCCTCTTCAATCTGCACCCTGACTCCCGCCGTGATGACACTGTTCAGACTCCCAGCACCCTGCAGGTAACCTGGCACATCTGCTCGGCTGTGGCTTCTGCTCACACTTTGTCGTCTCCCGTCTCTTTCTTCTCCTGGCTGACATAGATGAGGGCTGGGTGACACTACCAAGCTCCCTGGGCTTCTGCTGTCTGTGAGAACAAGCCACCTCAGGCCATCTTTCTGTGGTCTCATCACTAAACCCTGGACTGACTGCCCACATACCTGCCTGTCACCTCTGATTCCCCATCAATACAGAAAGGACCATGAAAGTGATAGAGCGTCTAGGTTGGATACGTTTACCCTGTTCATTTATCCAGGGCACCCGGACCTGCCGGTGATGCTGGCCAACTCTCCGGAGTGCCTTCACGCAGCCATCCAGACGAGGATTTAAAGGTCTGATCTTCTCCCAGAAGTTCTCACCCTCAGTGAGGTTGAGTGTCAATCAATGCTACCTTCTCGCTGAACCTCCACGTGATCTCAGATTGTAGAGACTAAGTTTCTGCTTCCCATCTGGACCCAGCTGCTGACTTGTACATCTGGGGTCAGTCACAGCAGTCTTACTGGACTATTAAGTCCTTGCTCCCAACTACACGGCAAATCTTCTGCCTGATCACAGCCAAGCCACTGGCCCTACTTCATGTACAAGCCATGTGCCAATTCCTCTACTTTTTTCTGCTTTGCTTGGTTGGTGACCCAGATCCTACTTCTGAGCATGTGCAAGGAATCGTCCCTCAATTCTCTTTCTGCTGAGTATATTTAAGTAAGATAATAATAATAATAGTGCTATATGCCTAGACGTTATCATCCCTCGGATCTAAGATTTAGCATTGAATTTATCCATAACTAGATAGACAAAGTTGGGCAAGCTACTAATGCTTCTAAATCTTAACTTCTTGATCCATAAAATAGAGATAATAACCTGTGTCTCTTAGGGTTATTAAGAAAATGGAGTCTAATGTATCTAATGTGTTTAAAAGCACTTAATGCATAAGCTATTATTTATTTATTTATTAACATTAGTAAATAACCGTGCAGAAAATGGCCTCGCTCATTGTCCCCATTTGAGCTCAGTTTAGCTCTCTCTCTCCCTGTGCAACATTCCCCAGACTTTCCAGCTCTCTCCTGGCAGATGCTTTGCTGCTAATAAATCTTGCCTAGGATATCACAGTTCATTGCGGCAGCTGGCTCAGAATCGAGACATCAACACATGAATCAGACAGGATGAGAGGAGAAGAGGAGGAGGAAGAGGCTGAAGTCAGAAACTACCACTACCTTAGGGACAAGAATCAGCAGAGAGAAATGATCGAAGATTATACGATTTGGGAGGTCTGCTTTACTGCCAAAAAAGAATGGGTTCTCCCTGTGTTCACCACCTACTCACAGACTTGGCAAATTGCTTCTTGGAAGGGTAGTCCATTGCAAATCTGGGAGCCCACACCAAGAAACTTTACTAATGAGATCTGTCATCTGATAGCCAAAGTGAAGACAAGAACAAAAGAAGGAAAAATAAAAACAGGAAGGATCATGGAAAGGAAATCCCATCAACCTCTCTTATGTGTTTGCTTCGGACACATTTCTGACATGGCAGAAACCAGCATCCCATGACCCACACAATTTAAAATTAGTTTCATAAAATTTGATGATTTTGGCCACAGTGCAACCGTCAAGGTCATTCAAATCGTGGTCCCCTTGAACTTTCTCGATCTCATGTTGTATTTTCTCTTTATGTTCATAGAAAGATAATAACCAAAAAAGTGGGGCTGGAGGTGTAGTTCAATGACAGAACAGAAGCTTCACATTATATGTATGTGAGTTTAATATATCCCAAAATATATTAAAAAAAAGAAAAAGTTTATTGAGTGTTTACTAAATATGAGACTGGAGCAATAGCACAGCGGGTAGGGCATTTGCCTTGCACACAGCCGACCCAGGTTCAAATCCTCTATCCCTCTCAGAGAGCCCGGCAAGCTACTGAGAGTATCCCACCTGCATGGCAGAGCCTCGAGAGCTACCCATGGCATATTTGATATGCCAAAAACAGTAACAACAAGTCTCACAATGGAGATGTTACTGTTGCCCGCTCAAGCAAAATTGATGAACAGCGGGACAACAGTGCTACAGTGCTTATTAAATATGAGGTTCTATGTCTGTGCTCTCAGTCTACAAGAACAATCCTTTGGAATGGGTTCTATTATTACTCTTATTTTCTAGAAAATAAAAGCATTGAAATTACTTCCTGGTTTCATAGATTTAGCAGAGTTGAGCCATACACACTCGTAACAGATAGTGTAGTGACAGTTACCTGATGATGCTTTTGATAGTTTGAGCATTTTTTGAGTATTTTTTTTGGGGGGGTGGTATTTGGGAGGTGGTATTTATGCTCAGGGTTCACTCCTGGCAGTGCTCAGGAACCATATGTTTTGGATCCAATTGGGTCAGCTACATGAAAGGCAAGCATCGTACCCCTGTACTAGTTCTTTGGCCCAAATGTTGCTTTTTAAAAGAATGTTTATGTTTCAATGTATGTAGGTACCATCTAGTATATTCCAGGCTTTCTCATAGATACCAGGGATACTGTCCAAAGTATAGGCTTAGAGAAATGATACCGTTTCTTAAGATCAAATAAGTAGTAAGTGCCAGAGCCAGAATCCCAGCCCTGATCTTCAATTCTCAAATTACTTTTTCTATTACACTCAGCTGCTTCCCAATTCACATGCCTTTATATTCAAGGAGTTTATTAACCTACCACATCACCACCACCTGGGGCCTGCAAAGCAAAGCTAATGGAGTTAGCATCCTTGTAAATAAGGACTGCCTGAGTCAGATCTCCTGGTCCCAGGGAAATGCCAACACTTGTCTGTCAAAGGCAAGACAAACAGCAGACATAGCTCTCCAGAAAGGAGCACGGAACTGAGGTTGAACTTGAACTCTGGGCAACCTGAACAAGAAGACTATGTTTCTCAGAATCCTCTCTCGAAGTTGATGGGAATAGCGGAATCAGTTTCAAGGTCATCAGCCTTCATGGGAAGGATTCAATTTACAGTATTTTCCCCCAAAGGTTTCAAAATTTGTGGAAACTAGGCGATTAATAAAGAGAAATTAGGAAGACTAATTGAAGCACAATTTAAAAAACTTCTTAACTTGCCAATCTGTTAATATACTAGATATCACCAGAATGTCTAAATAACTTCAATATTTCCCTAATAGCTTTGAAACATAGAACTCCAAGTCTTATGCTTAGGGGACACACATGGATGATTGTGTGTGTGCAGTCCTACAAGAGAGAAACATACTAGGATTGGGTTCACTCCACAATCTGGGTATAGGAGGCATAGGAGAGTAGATTTATTTATTTATTTATTTATTTATTTATTTATTTATTTATTTATTGAATCACCATGTGGAAAGTTACAAAGCTTTCAGGCTTAAGTCTCAGTTACACAATGCTCGAACACCCATCCCTTCACCAGTGCACATATTCCACCACCAAAAACCACAGTAAACCTTCCCCCACCTCCACGCCCCTCCAGCCCCCCACCCCACCTGTGTAGCTGATAAATTTCACTTTACTTTCTCTTTACTTTGATTACATTCAATATTTCAACAAAAAACTCACTATTATTGTTTGGAGTTTCCCCCCCACCCCTGCCCGGCCAAATTCAGACCTGCTGGAAAGGAAGCACTTGATAATTTGTTTTCCACTGCTGAGAATGAAGAGATATGAGCTCGTGTGGCCACAATAGTGGCCACGAGGCTTTGGATTTCTGTATTTTAGTATTTTAGTAACTAAGTCCAGAGAAATTTCTGCCAGAGGTTGCATCGTTGCTAGCTCGTTCCTAGGAGAGTAGATTTAAAAGGGAAATAACAACCCAGAAACAAGACAAAAGCGGTCTGGATTTAACTCCCCTTCTTTACTTCTCATGCCCTATTTATTACCCTGTGAAATGGGAATCCTTCCATTGCTTCCCTTTCGAAGCTGAGATTCAAAGCTTATTCGCCTACCAGTGAGAAATCAAGGAGGAAGCCCACAAGCTGGGCTAAACTCTCAGAATGCTGCCACATAGACCTCCTTCCTCAGAACTAGGGTCATTCGGTGCTTCATACTAGATTTTCCAACAGGATAGAGTGAGAAAGACAGCAGGGGTAGGGAGAGAGAGAGTCTGAGATAAAGAAAGAGGCAGAAAAAGACAGAATTGGGGAAGCAGGCAGGGGAATAGGAAGAAAACATTGGAAGGGGCCAGAGAGAGGCAAAGGCAGAGAGAGAGAGAGAGAGAGAGAGAGAGAGAGAGAGAGGAAGGAAGAAGGAGAGGGAGTTGGAGAGGGAGAGGAAGAGGGAGAGGGAGTTGGAGAGGGAGAGGGAGAGGGAGAGAAGGGAGGGGGAGGGGGAGAGGGAGAGGGAGAGGGAGAGGGAGAGGGAGAGGGAGAGGGAGAGGGAGAGGGAGAGGGAGAGGGAGGGAGGGAAGGAGGGAAGAAGGGTGGGAGGGAGGTAGAGAGAGAACAGGTGCAGGAAATAGGGAGGCACAAGAATTTTGTTAATGTCCTCCTCCCTCTCTTGAGCCTCCACTTTGATGAGGACCTGCGGGTTTCTGTAAACAGACCCTGCCCTGTTTGGGAAGGCCTGCTGTCTCCAGGAAGGATACCCAAGGAGCCTGCTGTGCAGGGATTTAGTAGCATCCTGTTCTCCAGCTCCGCCCCCAGCCTCCCCCTCCTGTTTAAGAGCGCAGAGCTAGAGCAGAGATCTGAAACGTGTTGGGTATGGGAGAGAGGATCTCAGCACCAGCCCTTATCACTTATTTATTACCCCCAACCATTGTTGAAGAGTATTTAGCGAGCATATTTTCTGAAGGCCATCCTCCTTGTAAGAAACCCCATTGGTGATTTAATTAAGCCTACATAAATGCTAAATGGGATTCAACCAGAATGGGATTTGCTGATTTGTATGTGCTGAAATAAATTCCTTGTTCAGTTCTAATTGAATAGATTGAACACAGACTGTATTTGTTTTTATCCTGCAGTCACTTCCACGGGAGCGATAAATTGGAAATGTTATCTGACTTGATATGCCAGTTTTTTGGAGAAAATCACTCTGGTGAGGGAACAGGGAATGGAAAATATCTTTGGTTTCAGAATTATGACACCTGCCAAGGAGACTAAGAAATGGTGACTCCTGGCAAACATAAGGTGAAACAGGAATATTATTATAACCAGTGATGTCAAAAAAGTAGGACTGTCTGTAGCACTGTCGTCCCATTGTTCATCGTTGTTCATCGATTTGCTTGAGTGGGCGCCAGTAACGTCTCCATTATGAGACTTGTTACTGTTTTTGGCATACAGAATATGCCACGGGTAGCTTGCCAGGCTCTGCCATGTGGGTGGGACACTCTTCTCAGTAGCCTGCCGGGATCTCCAAGAAGGACGGAGGGATCAAACCCAGGTCGGCTGTGTGAAAGGCAAATGCCCTACCCGCTGTGCTATCACTCCAGCCCTGAAAAGAAAAATACAAAAACAAAAATCTAAGTCTCTGCTTTGGGAAGACTGGAAAAGAGTACAATATAAACTTAATGCACACACAGGAATAGATAATAATAATTAGAGGAGAAATTAATTGAAAATTGAAAGCAGGATATTAATAGAAGAAAACAATGAAATGGAAAGCTGATTTATGAAAACATCCACGAAGCTGATAGCTCTTTAGGTTAACCATGAGACATAGCAAGGATATATCACTGATACCAGACATGAAAGCAGGACCAGCACTACTGATCTCATGGACAACAGATGAACAGCATTAGCTATTAGATATTAAATATTATGAGCAGCTGCCAAATTCAATTAAGTAGATCAAATCCCGTAGGAGGAATAATTTAAACATGGCAGCGTGAGGCAGCAGTCAAGCTCAGAGTCCCCCTCTGCAGTCACAAGTGTCCAGAGAGATGCCTAGACAAGAGGGCAAAACTCCTGTGTACTTAGAAGAGCAGATCCAGCAACACAAATCAGACTGTGACTTCAGTATGGCCCCTCCCTCTTCAGGAAAACCAGCGGCAGAGGGTGGGGCTTCCAGAGCAGAAGAATTAATCTCCCCTTACATAATGCATTGGACTCACATCTTGGCCCTCCTAGATCAAATTCTTACAAGGGCACCCTGGCTACCCAGCCACATTAGGCCAACCATCTACTAGCCCGTACTCCAATCAACATAACCCCCGAGCTCACAAAAATAACAGTGAATACAAGAATCAATACAACAACAATTTAAAAGTAACAGTTAAGTTCAGGCCAAAGAACATTTCCCCTGACTCAGCATTAGAGACCCCACACCAGTCATCCAGGAGCACCGAAGAGGAAGGTAATATCCTTGAAGAGGAAAGAAGAGATAACCATCCACGGAGTCCCCCCTGGCAGCGGGAGGGGGACACTGATGAGGCACTGGAATGGTCTAGCTTCAGACTACCATGGACCTCATGGGGAAATAGCGCAGATCCCCGCCACGGGTAGGGGATGAAGAGAAGAGATTTGAAGCCTCAACAAGGAATACTCATGTCCGTAACCTATCGGATAGAGAATTTAGAGATGAAATAGTGAGGATGTTTAACGAGCTCCACGTCATGGTGGAACAAAAATCAATAAAATACAGAAGGATATGAAAGATATAGCGGAGTGGACTGCCGATAAAATACGGGAGGAAATGAGAGCAGAAATAAGAAAACTACAAAGAAAATTGTCGTTAATAAAGAATTCAGTAGACTAAACAAAAGACTCCATATGGGTGTACTCAACAGTAGAATGACAGCAGCTGACGACAGAATCAGTGAGCTTGAAGATCAGTGAGCTGCAGAAAGCATCCAGGCTACAGCAGAAGATGGGAAAACACCTTGGAATAATCTAAGTACTCCTATGTCTAGTGGATGAATTGACATTGTATACAGACACTATTAAACTTTTAGGCTTACTATAAAGCTATTATACTAACTTCTACATAGTCTTAATGAAAGAATAGGCAAATGATCAATGGAAGAAAATAAAGAACCCTTCCCGTTGCTCATCGATTTGTTCGAGCGGGCACCAGTAACGTCTCTCATTGTGAGACTTATTGTTACTGTTTTTGGCATATCCAGTGCGACACGGGTAGCTTGCCAGGCCCTGCCTTGCGGGCACAATACTCTTGGTAGATTGCCGGGCTCTCTGAGAGGGGCTGAGGAATTGAATACAGGTTGGCCGAATGAAAGGCAAACGCCCTACCACTGTGCTATCGCTCCAGCCCAAAGAACCCATAAGTAGACACAAATTTAGCCATCTAATCATTGACAAAGGAGCAAAGAAAATTCAATAAAGAAAGAATAAACTTTTCACAAATGGCAGATATTGATACAGGCCTGAGACATTATTACTGATATATTTGTCTTGGTATATAAATATGAAAAGAATATATTAAAATAAAGCTAAAACTTTAATTGAAAAACTACTAAACAATCTAGAAAATAATAGTAAAGTGATAAGATAGATTTTGTTCAAATTAAGAACTTGTCTCTGAAAAAGGCAGGTTTGGGGGGAGGGGAGGTTTGTTGTTATTGTTTTTGGGCCACACTTGGCAGTCTTCAGCATTTACTCTTGGCTCTGCACTTAGGAATCCCTCTAGGCAGAGATCACATGGACTCCCAGGGACAGGAACCTGGGTTAACTGCGTGGACAGCAAGCCCCCTGCCTGCTTTACTCTTCAGCCCTCAAAGTCATTCTTAAAAGAAGGAAGAGAGAGGAAACCACATACAAGCATTGTAAAATACATATTTGATAGAGGACTCCAGCCCCAATTTATACAAAGAGCTCTTAGAATGCAATATCGTAAAATATAACAACTAAATTAAACAATGGGCAAAATATCTAACCTGTCACTGTCATCCCTTTGCTCACCGATTTGTTCGAGCGGGCACCAGTAACGTCTCTCATTGAGAGACTTATTGTTACTGTTTTTGGCATATCCAATGCGCGCGGGTAAGCTTGCCAGGCTCTGCCGTGCGGGCTCCAGACTCTCAGTAGCTTGCCGGGCTCTCTGAGAGGGGCGGAGGAATCGAACACGGGTTGGCTGAGTGAAAGGAGAAAGCCCAACCGCTGTACTATCACATGTCCCTTTTCAAAAGATCTATAAATGCCAAGAAGGACACAATAAAAAATATGACAAGACGTGGACTGTCATTAGGGAATTCAAGATAACAGTGAGATACTATTACCCACCTACTAGAAAAAAAAATTTTTAAAGTAAACTAATAATATCAAATTCTGCCAAGGGTTCAGAGCAACAGGAATGCTTATTCACTATGTGGAATTGCTGAAAGGCAAGGCCTATTTGGATGACAGGTTAGTAGTTTTTTACAAAACTAAGCACAACTTTAGCATAGGAGGCAGGACTTACGCCCCTAGGTGTTTACTTCCAACCCTTGAAAACTTACATATGCACAAATCCCTGCACACAAATGTTTATGGCAGCTTTATAATAGCCCAAATATGGAAGATGTTCTTCAATAAGTGAGCAATCTATTACATCTCTGTACCATAGAATATTATTCTCTCATAAAAAGGAATGAGCAATCATGTCATAAAAAGCATAGAGGGCCCTCAAGGCCTTTTTCTCCGTGCACAAAGTCGGCCTGCAAAACCAATGCGCTCTATGATTCCAAGTATTTGACATTTTGGAGAAAGACAAAGCGATACAGTAAAAAAAGATCAATGGTTGCCAGGGGCTTGGAAGGAGGGAGGAAAGGAATATATGGCCTAGAGATAGGAACTTGGGAGAGGCGGTGGGGCTGGTGAAAATGTATAATGCAGTAATAGTGGAAAACATCATGATGTGTTAAGAAAAACTCACAGAAAAAGGAAGAACCTTAATGTACTCGGGGACCATGGATGATGGCACCAAAGCACAGCTGGGACAAATTCACTCCGAGAACCCAGATGTTCCTAACATGAGGATGGGTGGGCTAAGAGGAGGAAGTAAGGGTGGGGATGACTAGAGAACTCACTATAATCCTCCCATTTTTTTCTATAAAACTGGGTCTGGAGAGATAGTTCAGGGGTGAAGGTGCTTGCCTTGCGTGCTGCTAATCCAGGTTTGCTCCCCAGTACCTCATATGGTTCCCAGAGCACCAGAGATGATCCTGAGCCAGGAGTAATCTCTGAGCACTACTGAGTGTATCCCAGAAATCAAAGATACACTAAAACTTGCAATTTTTAGTTTGCCACTCTCGGTAGGTGCAAATCTGCCTTGGTCATACACAACCCTCTTTCAAGTTCATGTTTCTTCTCTGAGGTTCCATTTGGTGATGAGTTCCTGGTCTGTTCTTGGCTTTTGTTCCACAGTGACAAGGAATCACCACGGTCAGTCTGATCACCTTAGCAGTCACTGTGCCCTTTTTTTTTTTTTTTTTGGATCACACCTGGAGATGCACAGGGGTCACTCCTGGCTCTGCACTCAGGAATTACCCCTGGCGGTTCTCAGGGAACCATATGGATGCTGGGAATCAAACCGGAGTCAGCCACATGCAAGGCAAATGTCGTACCCACTGTGCTATCGCTCCAGCCCCAATTGTGCCCTATCAGTGGCCCTCTTTGGTAGGGGCCAATCAATCCGGCACCTCGGCAGTCCTGATTCACACCCAACATTTCTACCTGCCATTTTTGAACAGGTAAGGAGAAAGGCTCTACCTCAAAGCTAGTGGTGAGGAGCAAATAAATGAATCTCTGGTTTCCAGTAAGTGTTCAATATATTGGAGCTGCTATTTTTGTTAATGACACAAGTTTTACCCCATGCTCATATGAAGGAGTGACAAGAGGAAAGATTCCAGCTCAGCTTACCTCTGGGCTGTTAAAGAATAAAAGAGGGGCTGGAGAGATAGCACAGCGGGTAGAGCATTTGCCTTCCACGTGGCCGACCCGGGTTCGATTCCCAGAATACCATAGGGTCCCCCGAGCACCATCAGAAGTAAGTCCTGAGTGCAAAAGCCAGGACTAACCCCTGTGCATCACCGGGTGTGACCCAAAAAGCAAAAGTAAATGAATAAATAAATAAATAATGAAAGAGAAGTGAAGAAGGTAATGTTGCCCAGAGGGGGCAAAAGAAGAGAAGTTCAGGTCAGCAGACTCCCTGCCCTTTATCTGGGTGTTCAATATAGCTTACCTCAAAGCCCTCCTGTGAACTTGACCCTGACCTTGTACCTTCTTGAATGAAAAAAAAAAAAGCCAGAAAGTGTGAGGCCTCCTTCCCTTCCAAGGTTCTCTGCGACCCTCCCTTTTCACCAGCCTCCCACCTGAACCCAACTGATGGATGAAGGTCCTCACTCAGTGCAGCATCTTGCCTCTTGCGCTCACCTTTGGTATTTCTATTTCCCTCCCCTCTGCCCAGGGCTCCTGACAGGGAGAACAAACAGGTTCAGAAAATAAACAACATTGCTGTCTTGTGCACGGCTTGCCAGAAACTGTTCATATAACCTGGTTTCTTCACTTTGGAGAGCTTAAGACACAGAAATTGCTTTTGCTTGTCTTAATATCATAGAACTTGAAAGGGAGCCCCGGGCACTCTCTCCTTACATGGGACCCTGGTCCTCGCCCGGATCTCTGGAGCGGTCGTGGCATCCACGGTGCACTGCTGACTTGGGCTGACCCGTCTGCTGACATGCTAGGCTGCTGTTGACTTCTCTCCTGTCTTCTGGCGGGTTTTGTACCCAAGTCCTTTTCCTTCCATCTTCCCCCGCGGAGGAGAAGGTCATTCTCTACAGGTTGTTTCCTGCACACTCCCCACATTCATTGCTCAGAAAAGGATAAAAGTCCTTTTGTCGCTCTCTTCTACTTTTCTTCCTCTTCCACGACTGAATTTAAAGCGCATACATTAGGCATGTACTCTACGATATTTGTGTTATCTCCTTAAATTGTAGTGCAGGAGGAGGGAAAAAAAAGGCATCTGTTCAAATTGACATTTTCATCTCGGCTCATTCATTTGAGAGTGACAGGCTGTAATTTGCCACCAGGTTCACATCCAAATGCATAGGTTAGTGCTGACACCAGGTGATTTTTCTGGCACTGCCATCTCTAGCTCATGTGTGTTATACAGGAAGCTATGCTCAGGTCAACAGAAAGTGCCATGGGGGAAAAAAAAAAGAAATATATAGAGAAAAAAGTAAAATGCTCTGGACTTCACTAAGCTTCTTAATGCACAAAACAAAGTGTTGTCCTTAGGTTTACTGAAAGGAGCAGGTGAGTAGATCAGGCCAAGTGTATTCTGGAATTGGTTGAGGAAAGCTAACTTTCCTATATATATATATATTTTTTTTTTCTGTTGAAAAGCCACTTCACCTCTTTTTTTTCAGGGAGAGGCCTCACAAATGGTGCACAGGGGACCCCAAAGTTCCCCTCCCAGTGACACTTTGGCAATCTGGCTCGATGGTTCAACACTCAAGCTCAACAATGCAATTCTTCTCAAAATCAATGGTACTGGGAATCTCCAGGGCTGCCCTGGTAATATTTGTCCGGGGGAGGTTCCTGGCATACTCCCAGCAGTGCTGGGGTGAGGGCCTGCGGTGCTGGGGCTCAAACTTGGGATCTTTCCAGTGAAAATCATGGGCCAAGACCATGAACTTCTGATGCTGTGACCGAACAAACTTCACAGCCAGGAAAAACATGCATCAGTTTTTGATCCCCAAGACAGAGATAAACAGCTGAGAAATAAAATATAGCTGAAATGCAAGTCCTTGGAGCTTCACGTGACTGGCTCTGGTTCATCTCATCCTTTGAAAGGCATCTCTAGCCAGACCTTGCCATTGACATCCTAATTTGTCTGACCAAAAAAAGAACCTATACTGACTTTCCTTTTTTCTTTCCCCTTTCTTAGTCTTCTTTGCTCTGAGTGGCTTTTTGTATCCTCCCTCTTCTACTGTATTCCATTCCTTTTGCCAGATTGCCTTGCCATTGGCACGTTCTCCCAGCAAGCATTGCTGGTCGTCATTTTTTTTAGTCCTGACATAGGTTTTTGTACTTTTGCCGGTGGGTTTACTTTTGTATATGAGTTGTCTAGATTTGGAAGAAATGCCACCACTATTATCTTTGGGTATGGGAGGTGTCCCAAAAGATGCTTAGAGGGCCTGGGGGACACTTCTAGCTGTATTTGGCCAACCTGACTAAGTGTTAAAGCTGGAGAGTGTGACGCTGCCCAGGTGCTGAGATATCAGGGACCACAGGGCCAGATCCATCAACACTCAGGGACCTTCAGGGGCTCTCTGGAGATGCTTGGAGGATCGGGTCGTGCTGGAGATCTACTTGTTTTGCCTGTGCCTGTACCCCTCTATCATCACCCCACCAGGCCTCAACTAATTCTAAAATTGCCTTTGCCAGAGGTTCTCCAATTCCCAGCTCCCTTTAGGCTAAATTTTATGGTTCATGGAGTTTGGGCTGGAGACGATATTGCAAGTTAGAACTGGAGATTGTCATCTACTGCCTACATGCACCTCTGGGTTCTGATACTTGAGAAATGACCTTCTCTTGGCAACTGTTGCTGCCGACAACTCTGGGCTCTGTCTCGCTTCTGGAAGGCAACTGTCCTCCCAGTGTGCCAACTGGCTTATCTTTCCTGGTGCCCTCCTTCAGTAAGGATCCTACCCAACACCTTCCCCCACACCGCCCCACCCCCATCACCGTGACCACCCCTTCCTGCCTCACACAGCCCAGAGAGCCGTGTAACCGTTTCTCAGAGACCATCCAAATCTCGGTCTCGGAGCTTCGGGTCTAGTTCCCCACAGACTCTGCAAATCTTGTCATAGTCTCTAGCTTACCCAAGGAAGGGCTGCCCTTTCTTAGCATCAGATGGTATTTTACTGATTTGAAGTCCATTTAGCTATGGATGGTATGATTCAAATGGTCACAAATGATTTTGGGCTGTGTTTGTGTTTCCTCTTCTTTTCTGGACCTGCTGAAGATTTTCTGCTCCTGGTTCCTGTAGTTTTTTGTTATAATTTTTAAGCTGGGCACCTTGCCTACACGTGCCACTAAAGACATATGTACATTCTCCTACCTTCCGGAACTTCCAGCCCATCACGGACCTCAAATCCAATCCGTGTGGGTGGAGTTGATGCCATTTTGATGCAAAGCTACTTTGAGTGGCACATGCTTGGAAAACTATAGTTATGAGTTCCCCCCCACCCCTGCCATTGAACTTGGATCATCTTTAGGTCTATGTCTGGCTCTGTGGGAAACTGGTTAAAAGTGGAACAGAATTTAATGGTGTAAGAAGGCTGCCCCCCGGATGGAATGTGCAGAATCTTGGGGTTGACCATGACAGAGTTGGGTTCCTGTTAGCGGACACTGCAGCCTACACATCAAATGTCTTGCTTTCTTGAAGAGAAGAAATGGGGTTTTGTCAACATTGGGTTTTTGGCAAGCAAAAGAATGAGTCAGTCCTCTGCATCCAGGAGAGAGTGAAACAACACCAGATATCAGAACTAGGGTTTAATGTCTCGGCAGCCACCTGGCAAAAACCTGGATTAATCAGCTTTGGAAGATCAGTGGGCACAAGTTACTGCCTTAGCAGATGTCTTGGTCCACTGGAGAATCTCTGCTATGGAGGTTGCTGTGGAAGCAAGCGTGACTCAGAGAGGGCTGAAGATGTGTGGCCCAGAGTCAGGATGAACAGGAAAGAGACTCCTGCAAAGAGACCAGAGTTTGGCCAGAATATACCGCATTTTTCTTGAGGCAAGGCATCCAGAAATGTCCCCATGGGAGAGCTAAAGGTCTGAGCGCACATTTTGCATACAGGGGGCCTTGGTTTGATCCTGGGTCCCATGAGCACTGCCTGGAGGAACCCCCAAGAACTGAGCCAGGAAGAACCCCTGGGTGAGGTCCCTCCTTCCCCTTGCGCCTCCATAAAAGTGCTCAATGGAGCAGAGGGCCAAACAGAATAACTATACACCATTTCTCACAGGCGCCTGCAGCATCCTTGCCTGGGGGAGGAGAAAGGATGTGGAATGGAGCACGTACTCCTGTGACTGTCAGCTTCCTCCTGTCTCTCTCCAGGACTCTTGAGTGAGCAGAGAGAACTTAGGCTTAGCGAGTTCTTAATCTCTGCCAGGCGGGAGTGTGATTCATTCTTGACACATCTGACAGAGTGATCTTTTAAAAGCAAAAATAGATCATTTTATTCTTCTTTCAAGACGATTTCCTTTGCAATCAGAAAAACCCAACTTCTCCTCCCCACCTGTCTCATCAGGCCTCTCTTTCCTCGTCTAATTTGTAACTGCAGCTTCTCTTGTTCCTTACAGCCCAGTTTCTCTCTATTTCTTTTCCTTTCTCATTGGATTTGGAAGGTGGGAGGGGGGTGGGGCAAGGGGTACTCCCCAACTGTGCTCAAGCTCAGTGTTTTCAAGCTCAGCAGTGCTCAGGGGATCATGCAGTGTCAGGGATCAAACTCAGTGTCCTGCACAGGCGAAGTCTGTGCTCCCATCCTTTGAGCCATAACATTTGGATTTTATGTTTATTTTATTGCGGTGATAACACTTAATATGAGATCTGCTCACACAGTTTAAGTGCAAAGAGCGGTCTGTTGGTTTAGCACGATGTACAACGTGTCTTTAGAACCTGTTCGTTTTACTAAGCAGAAGCTGTAAACAGATCAAAGAGCATCTCTGTCTCAGCCCCCAAGCCCCAATGCCTGACTCTGCCTCCGGAAGCCACTGTTTTGCTCTTCGCTCCTCAAAGTGTGTCATTCAACACTAATCCTTCTGTGGCTGACCTATGTCATTTGGCTAATCTCCTCAGGGGTCATGGGTACTGTTGCCCATCACAGGATCTCTTTTCTTTAATTTATTTTGTTTGGTGTTTGGTTGGGGGCCACACCAGGTGGTGCTCAGAGATTACTTCTGGCTCTGTACTCAGGAATTTCTCAGGGACCATATTGGATGCCAGGGATTGAACCCAGGTTGGCTGTGTGGAAGGTGGGTTCTCTATCCACTGTACTATCTCTTCAGACCCTCTATTTCCTGTTAAAGGCCTATTAAGATTCCAGGGTGGATGTATGACGCAGTCCTCTTTATCATGTAACAACAGGTGGACAGTTAGGTTGTTTCCACATCTTGGCAACTGTGAGTAGTTCCTGCAATGAGTATGCTAATATCTCTTTGCGATCCCTCTTTCAATTATTTTTGGAGAAAATTCATAGACCTGGGATTGCCAGATCCTATGATATTTCTATTTTTATTCTGTTTAGGAAGTTCCATATGGTTTTCCATAGTGGCTGCCCTATTTTCTGTTCCTATCAACCATAAAAAAAAAAAAAAAAAACATTGTTTTCCAGGTTCTCACCAAGAGAACCTGTTGGATATTTCTCCAAAGAAGACATGAAAATGGCCAATGTGTCTCCATACATGAAAATTACAGCCAAATTATTAAAAAATAACAAATACCCACACTTATTATGATAACCATTATTTTGCTTTTTAAAATGTAAACCAGCTTCTTGCCACCTTGGGGCCTTCTTGCTGGGACAGTTTACCCCGAGGCTATCCTCTAATTGGCCCTGTCTAGTAGCTGGAATCTCATTCCATTCATACAAGGTGATGCTACTATCCTTCCTGTCATCATCACAGCCATTTGATTTCTGTTGGATTTTTCATTGTTATTTGCAAACTTCTCTTCCATTTGTTGTTGTTGTTTTTGACTGTCTCTCCCTCTCTCTCTCTCTCTCTCTCTCTCTCTCTCTCTCTCTCTCTCTCTCTCTCTCTCTCTCCCTCCCCTAACTCAATGTAAACAGGGCGGAAACCTAGGTCTAGATGATCATATTTATTGCAGTGACCTCTGTGCTTACAATCCTTTCAATACTTGAAGATCACAACAGCTCAGAATTTGACCTCCATCATTGTCTGGGCTCAAATCCTAGCTCAAATCACAATCCAAATTCTCTTGGCGTGTTCTGTGACCTTTCTCCTGTTGTTGAATCCCTGAACCTCACTTTTCTCCATTTGAAAAATGATTTTGGTAATAATAATGCTTCCTTTGTGTGGTCATTCTAAGGATTTAAAGAAGTAACATATATGGAGTGGTTTCAATAGTGTCTGTTTCACAGCCGGCACCCCTACATGCTACTATCCTCATCGCTCCCATGTACATTTAATGAATAAAGGTGGGAATCAGGCATTTGCTCGCATCAGCTGTAGTTACAGATACTGTCAGGGTGCCTATGATGGTTTTTCTCATATGAGAGATACTTGGGTTTTCATCCTTGGAGCAAGGATTTCATCACTTGTCTTCCTGGCTCTGAATTCCAGTTTCTCTTGTTATACTCATCGGCCCTCCTGCCTTCAGTTGTCACCTTCTCTGGATTGTGACTGACCCTGCACTGCAGAGGATTGTCCCAAAGTCTTGTTCCTTAGGCCGCCTTAGGCCGACACCTTAGGCTGGTGTCAGCTTCCGCCTTGATCTTGAATTAATCCCTCACTTAGTCCTCTACGTGCCAGAGAACACTTGCCGTGCAGGCTTCTTAATCCCAGCAGCCCCGATGACCCTCCGCAAGGATTGACAGAAAGGAATTGCTGAGAACAACGGCCCCGTGATTCTCACACTGTCTCTGGCTGCATAAATAACCCATAGAAGCGGAGGCAGTGAGCCGCCTGTCATTCATGCTGAGGGCGCCATCTTTACACTGTTTCATTCTGCCCAGCAAGAGAATAGAAATGCCTACCTTGGTGCTATAATTTTGTGACTCCACTTGCCATTGACTTCTGCATTCAATATAAAGGCGAGAAAACATTAACATTTTCGAGACAGAGAGACACAAGGGTAAGGCTCTAGCCTTACACGAAACAACTCGCAATCAATTGTCAACACTGCATAGAGTTCCATGAGCACTGCCAGGAGTGGTCCCTTAGCAAAGAGCCAGAAATAAGTCCTTGAGCACCTACACAATTGGTCTCCCAAACACCTTTCCCCTTTTCTTAGGAGAGAAAAAAATCTGAGACTTCCTCAGGATGTAGACTAAGATATAATGTTTTCTTCTAATTTAGGTTCTGTATCTCATGAACTTCTAATCAGGTTCATGTTCCATCATTTGGCCTTCTGTGCATTGTGGAAGAACATATGAAATTCAGTTTCTGAGATGAGCGTTGCAAATGGTTCACTGTCTCCCATGCATAGCCCTTTGACGCGCGAACATTCGGTCCACTCACTGTGCAATTCAGCACCTCCAAGCTGACATTTAGTAGATACTGAACAGATCAACTTCAATTCAGAACTATGCTGATCATTCCCTTCCAATTAAACTCTAACCATTTGCAGATTTTCCACCAAGGGGTCTATAACGTCTAATTCTTCCTGAATGCATTAGCAGGACATGAATTATAGATGACTTCATTCATTGTTTGTTCCTTCATTATTCACTCAACAAACAGTAGCCGAGAGCCTGCTGGACAAAGGAGCTAGGACAGGTGAGCCAGGTACATTCCCACGGGGAAATCAGAGTCTAATAAAGGCATTCAGTGACCCAAGGCATCCTGAACGTGGTCGGTGTGAGTGGGGGGGTCCCAGAGGACCAGCGGGACATCTGGGGGTGCAGGGGGAGGAGGCTTTTCATGGCCCATCTTCTCATCTTCACGTTTTGGCTTGCTTTCCAGCGTCTTTGTGTTTTCTCCCCTGACTCCGAGGTGCCCATAGTGCCTGGCTCATTCTCTTTATCCTGTTTCTGCCCTCTGCAAGCAGCAGGTTGATTTTAAGTTGATGAGTAATGAACACTGAGGGTTGATTTTCTTTCTTTTTGCCTGGGGGCTGGGGGAAATGTGGTTGGGGTCACATCCTGCTCCAGTGCTCAAGGCTTACTCCTGGCTCTGCATTCAGGTCACTCCTAGCGGTGCTGGGAGTACCATTTGCCCTTCTGCACAGCAAACCCAGGTCAGTGGCCTGCAAACCAAGCACCTTACCCCTCTGATTTCTATCTGTCCAGCCTGAGGGGTTATTTTTCCACCATCTGTTTTGCAAAGCCAGGTGGAGGGTTGGGCTCTGCCTTCTTGAGCAGTTTGAGATGGCCTGAACAGGGAAGAGGGGAAAAAAAAAAGCCCACTGCACTTTGCATAGCCCCTGGGGTGTGTCTGAATAAGCTCTGCAAGGCGTGTGTGGGGGCTGTGTGTGTGGGGTGGTGGGGAAGATGAAACCAGCAGGGTCAGGTCAGAGGCAGGTGAAAAGGACTTTGTGTGAGGGGGTCAAGGGTATTTGGGAGCTCAGAAAGGAGGGAAGTGAAAAGGAACCCTGGGGAGAGGCAGCTCAGAGACCCCCGACGGAGGGGCAGCCCAGCACTGCCGCTGGGAGTTGGGACAGGGACAACACAGCGCTCCGAGGTGGCAGACAGACAGCTGGAGGCAGATCTGGGAATAGAAGTAGCAGGCATGAAGCTGGGGAATAAATCATGCTCAAAAAAAAAAAAAAAAAAGAAAATCCACAAAAACAGGAGCCGGCAACAGCTGTGGGGAAGAGACCCTGGGATCAGTTTTGTGCCTTTGCTTTTTCTGTGCGACACCCACAGACCACGAGGTGGCAGCTGTACATGAATCACTCCCGGATTCCTGTGCGGGAAAACCGGTCCCATCTGCAGGGGCCCTGGTTCACCAGTTGCTGGGGGAGGCTGGCCCCGCCCACAGCGGAAGTCACGCCCCCGTGGTGACGTGTCCCGGGAAGCCCAGCCCTCAGGACGCGGGCCCTTCACTACTTTTTTTTTTTTTTTCATTGAATCACCATGTCAATGTGAGATACTTACAAAGCTTTCAGGATTGAGTTTCAGTCATACAATGATCAAATATCCACCCCTCCATCAATGCACACTTTCCACCACCAATGTCCCCAGTATCCCTCCCGCCACCCCCTGCCCCTGTGACAGGTGCCTTCCTTCTTATTCTCTCTCTACTTTGGGGCATTATGGTTTGCAATGAATGCAGAAACTGAGAGGCCATTCTATTTGGTCCTTAGTCTATTTTCAGCACACATCTCCCATCCCAAGAGATTCCTCCAACCATCATTGACTTAGTGGTCCTTTCTCCAACCCAACTGCCTTTCCCCCAGCACATGAGGCAAGCTTCCAAATTGCAGAGTGGTCTCCCTAGTCCTCTACTGTCCTTAGGTGTTAGCTTCATATTATGTTATTTTTATATTCCATCAATGAGTGCAGCCATTCTGTCTGTCCCTCTCTTTCTGACTCATTTCACTTAGCATGATACACTCCATGACCATTCCTGGGGTCTCAGCCCCATCAATCCTTTTTCTAGGGGAGATGGCTTGGCTCCCTCTCCCCAGCCCCTCAGCTTCACCTTGAGCCCCACATTCACTGGAAAGTGTCAGCCTTCACCCAACAGCCCTTGGATCACGAGTCAGTGAGTCTAAGATCCTCCTGTAGCTTCTGTGACAGAGAGAATTGGCGTTTCTATAGGAGAAGGATCTGTTATTTTTAAAAATAAGATTACCAGCATCCTCTCCTAGACCATGGTCCCCTTCATCACTGACATTAGCCTTCATTTGATTTCATCCTGGACTTTGTCATCATCGCTCCCATCAAATCCGCTCCAAATTAGTCACTACTGACTTCCCTAACCAAACAACTTCCTCCTTCTCTCTGTGCTATTGCCACTTGGAAATGTCTATGGCTCTTCCTCTCTCTCTTCCTGTCTGTCACCCTCTCCTGACCTGGCTTCCTTCCCAGGAGTCTCTACCCCGTGCTTGCCCTCTTTCAGTCAGTATCTTCAGTTCTCTGAGCTCTTAAGCATTTATTATAGACTTACAAATATCCTTGAGAAAGCAGGGTGCTTCTCGCGGCCTCACCAATTTCTAGGATAAAACCTTCCCTGGGCACCCAGGCATCTCAGCAATCCTGTTACTGACCTTTCCCTTCCTTCTTTCCTTAGAAAATCCTGCAAGCTTTAGCCACCAGTTCTCAAATCTCACTACAGGATCCTCTTCCAACCTTTCCTCTTACAGTAAAGAGAAGGGGCCAGGCATGGGGTATGGGAGTGGGACTGTGGGGGGGGGGGGCTGCTCCCACTGGAAAGGAAGGGCCTGGCTTGCATGCAGGAGACCAGGTTCCATCCTTAGCAGCACTGCAAGTTTCCCTGAGCATCACCAGAAAGTGGCTCCCAGCACTGAGCTGGAAGTAGTCCCTGAGCATGGCTAGGTGCCACCCCTAAGGAGACAAGCAAAAAGAAGCAAAGTAAAAGGAGGCATGTCAGCATAAATGTCTCCACTTCCTTCTTGCTCTTCTAATTGTAGCTCAGCTTCGGCAGGAAAGAGATTGAGGGTGAAAGGGGGAAGTGCTTTTCCAAGTGCTGCCACCAACTCCTGGCTTTGGGGGGAATGGGATTTACCTTAGTCAGACTCTCTCGGGAGGCTTAATTCTCTCTGTGGATCATGATCATGGTTATTAGGAGGAGAATACAGCCTTTATTATTCATTAAAACCAAAACTAGGGGCCATCGAGATTGCCCAAAGGGTTGAAGATCTTGCTTTGCTTGCTGAAAATCCCAGGGTTCAATTCCTGGCACCACATGGTCTCCCAAGCATCACCAATCGGTGGCCCCTGAGCACTGAGCCAGAAGTAGCCTCTGAACAACTCCTGGGTCTGGCTCTCCTAAGTAAAATCTTCACTGAGTAACCAACTCACTCCTAAGACACACCTTACAATGTCCTCATGGGCTGAAGGATATCTTCATGCTTTTTCAGGAAGGGAACAAGTCATAACTGGTGATGCTCAGGGCCTCCTCCTGATTCTGTGCTCAGGGATCACACCTGGTGATGCTCAGAGAACCTTATGTGATGCCAGGGATCAAATCGGGTCACCTGCGTGCAAGGCAAGCATCTTAACAGGTTGCGCGTTCTGGCTCCCCAGGCTGGAGAATAAAACCGTCCTGTGGGCTTGTCAATCCACAAGTAACACTAGCTCACAGGTCACCTGCACGTGTTCCCACATGCTCACACTTACCAACAAGCACATGCCACACAGACGTGCAGGGGCCCCGGTAGGGGCAGGTTCACACACAGAAACACATTCACCCACAGCCTCCCGTTGCCTCATTCTGGTTTCATCTGCCTTGGTGCGCCCAGACTTCCACTCCCTTGGAGGGCCCGAGCACCACCGGAAACGGCGTTGCACAATGAACTGTGCGTAACAGCCTGTTAATTGATCAGGCACTCACTTAAAGATGGTTACACCACATTAGAGCAAATGAACTTCTGGGGACTCGAGAAGGGTTGTATTTATTTTCTGAAAGTCACCATTAACCCCTGGATGGGAGGGAGGGTGCCAGAGGCTGCATTAGTGGGCTTTTGGTCAGTGTCTCTGGCCTTGCAGTGGAAGAATTCACGAAGGGGGTTATTTATGGGGCCAGTTAGCCCTTAACAGGCTCCCAATTTGGCCGTTGGGTAATAAGATGGGTCTTTAGGGATCATCTGTCTCCCCCACCGAGTAGCTGAGGGCGGCTCCAAAGAGCTTGGCCTCTTAAGTGGCTGGTGATGAAGTGCAGAATGAGCTGGGTCTAGCACGCCCATTTATTTCCTGGGAAGCTGAGAGACTCAGCAGCAAGCCCCTTCTTCCCTTCCCTGAGACCTTTCCTTGGCCAATACATGTGCACGTGATAGGGTCTGTTTCTGGTAAAGGGGTTTGTGCCCCAGCTCTGCAAGTGATCTTTTCTCTGTTTCAGTTTTGGGCCACGCCTGGCGATGCTCGGGGGTGACTCTTGGCTCTGCATTCAGGAATAGCTGCTGGGTGGTGGTCGGGGGGGGGGGGGGGGCTGATGGGATGCCGAGGGTTGAACCCAGGTTGGCCTTGTGCAAGGCGAGTCTCTAACCACTGTACTATCTCTCCGGCCCAAGTGATCTAACTTTCTGAGCCCCTGTTTTTCCTCTTGAAAATTGAAGACATACATTTGATATCATCTGCACTTACTGTGAGGATCTCCTGTGGGCGTAGCCTGGTGTTAGCTCCCAGGAGAGTCCTGCATGTCTGTGCTCATATAGGTGGAAACATAGTGCTTCTCGGTACTGGGTGCATGATCCAGGGGCACTGGGAAATTAGCAGGACCCTCTTCCTAAGAGCCAAGTCGTTGTTCGTGGGCTTTGAGAGGGATGCAGTGTGCCGAGCTAGGAGCAAGCACTCTTCATTGACGGGCAGGAGGAGAAATGCCCCAGATCATAGGCGGGGACAGCTCCTGGGAAGACAGTCCACACGCTGCCACTGGAACCCAGAGCAACCCAGGTCTGGCACAGCAGCAGCCACACCAGGAGGAGGGCAGGAGTGGAGCCTGCCAAGAATTGGTCCTAGGACACCTTGTTCAGATTTGCCTTTTCTCTTATGCAAAGTAGAACGCTGGGGACAGTGGCAAGAGAGGAAGGGCCTGTCCCTATTTGCATGTAGGAAAGACTCTTCTGGCAGCTGCTCAGGTGCTCAAATTGGAGGTGAGCCAGAGAGCATGAGGGGAGATTGGTTAAGAGGCAGTTTGCGCGGAAAGATGAAAGCAGGGGATGTGAGCGGGGGTGCGGGGCGAGGGGAGGTTATGGGGTGCGCCGAGCAGCATCTGCGGGCCGAGAAGCAGGAACTGTCTGAACTGACGCCTTTGTTTCCGGCGGGACCTTTAAACCTACTTCCGGATCCCAGGATTGGCCGCAGGGCAAGTGTTTGATATACCGCAGGGCCCCCCACCCTCCGGAACTGCCAGTTCTTCTCTCCCTCCTGGTCCCCTCTTGCCATTTCCCTGATTCCCTCACACTCTTGGATGACCCACACTCTAAGCCCACTTCTTCCTTTCTTGTAGACTGTTCTTTTTACTTATTTATTTATTTATTTTCTGGTAGGGAGGGGACCACGCCCAGTGATGCTCAGGAGTCACTCCTGGTTCTGCACTCAGGAATCACTCCTGGTGGGGCTCAGGGTGCTGGCGATGGCAGCCAGGTTGACTGTGTACAAAGCAAGCTCCTAACCCACGGTACTACATCTCCAGCTCCTGACCTGCTCGTTTTCTAAATCAGCCCTGGAGTTGCCCCCGCAGCCCAGGATTGGCAGAGCTGCATTGGAAAAACAGGCACAGCTGGGACAGCTGTGCTGAGAGGTGTCTGTCGCCGGCACCTCCTCTGACGCATCTGAGTAAAAGCTGGGACTTCATCAGGACGCTGAACCCAGGGCCCTCTGTTCCTTAGGAGAAGGAAGAGGACACTCCACTGACAGGAGACAAGACACCAGACAATCGGATGGGGGAAATCTCTGGACTTTGGACAGAATAAACTGCTCCCCTTGCCCTGTGAGATCACCCATCGCTGTTGCCTTACTGAATATTCTCACTTATGTCTAAGACTCAGTGTTCTCTTCTGTAGGATGGGGAAAGGTAGTTCCTGCATTGGTGTCCAGTTGAAATATAAGACAGCAAGGATCTCATCATGGTACTATATCCAGGAAAGGTGGCTTTGAATCGGGTCAAATTTACCACTTCTAATCTGTGTTATGAAGGGGGAGGCACGTCGTGGACTTCTCTATACCTCTGCATCCTCCTCCTTAAGGGACATAAAACATGGAAGTCACAAAAATATCTTTAGAATCAAGAAAGGAAATAGCCCAGGTTCCTGCCCTGACAAAGATTTTATTTCCAGACAAAGAAAAGCTTTCACACACCAACCCATACACACACATAACTGCATAGGAACCGAAGCACACTTACCACTTCTTCAAGTTCTGAGGAAGGTAAAATGGGATTCAGAGAAACTGTCTTGATGGGGTGGCCACAGTGGGGCCCTAGTAGACAGAACCTTGAGCCCGGAACCGAAGGATGAGAATAACCAATGATTTAGCTGTCTGGGAAGAGATTTCTCCATCCTGGCTCTTTATAAAAATCACCAGGACTCACATCCAGGCGAGTAGAAATGGAATTCTTGGGGATTCATTCAACACACACATGACTTTATGTCCCCCTGTTTGTTGTTGTTGTTGCTGCCAGGATGAGGGAATCACACAGTCCAGGTTGTGGGGCTGGAACACTTTGTCAGAGGTGCTCACCAGGAGTCACACTCTTTCCTTCCTGTGTGTGGTGCCTGCACACCCTTGGCTGTGGTGTGTCTGTGACTGCACTTTCTGTAGTGACGCTGGGGATCCCAAAGGGCAGTACACTGTCCCGACTGCTCCTGGCATGCAAAATGGTTTTTCCTAGGAATCAAACTTGCAGTCTCATGCCTACAAGGCAGGTACTCTATCATGGAGACCACAAACTATAGCACTGTCTTCCCATTGTTTATTGATTTGCTTGAGCGGGCACCAGTAACATCTCCATCATCTCCATTGTGAGACTTGTTGTCACTGGTTTTGGCATATTGAATATGCCACAGGTAGCTTGCCAGGCTCTGCCATGCGGGTGGGATACTCTTGGTAGCTTGCCAGGCTCTCCAAGAGGGGCGGAGGAATACAACCCGGGTCGGTGGCATGCAAGGCAAATGCCCTACCCGCTGTGCTGTGGCTCTTAAATTTTTTTTTGTACAGACTTACAAGCTTTTGTGATTATATTTCAGTCATACAATGTTCAAGTATGCATCCCTCTACCAGTGCCCACTCTCCACCACCAATGTTCCCAGTATCTCTCCCTCCCACCACCCTCAGCCCATCTCACCCCCTGCCTCTGTGGCAGGCATATTCTCTCTCTCTCTCTCTCTCTCTCTCTCTCTCTCTCTCTCTCTCTCTCTCTCTCTCTCTCTCTCTCTCTCTCTCTCTCTGGTGTTACGGTTTGCAATACAGGTACTAAGCGGCCATCATATCACAAACAATGTTTAAAGGTGATTTGCATCATGAACAAGGTTGCAAGGTGCAATTTGCAAGCTACGAGTCTGTGGCAGCCAGCGTTAGCTGGCATCCAGCAGCAACTGCTTAAGCATCCAGATAGCGTCTTATGCCGGGCATTCAGGTCACCCTGGGCATGAGGAAGAATCTCCTGACTTCTTCTGGGGGCCCTAATGGTGCTGTGGGACTGGATGTGAGTCCAGCTCTTGTTGCAAGAACATGACCTTCAAGAGAAGGTGACCAGAATGTCAGGAGACTCTGTAGCTGCTACCTTCCTGAGAAAACGGCCATCACAGTTCCTGGCCACATGGGGGAGAAGGGGAATCATAAGACAGGCTGGGGTGGGAGTCACTGGGATAGTGATCGAGGGCAGTGGGCACTGATGGAGGGTGTGATGCTAGAATATGCTAAGCAAGAAACCTTATCGTTAATGGTATTGTAAACCATGGCATCCAAATTAATTGTAAAAAAAAATTAAACATAGCTATAAATAGAAATTTATATATGAATATAAATTTTCATGATATGTAACACACCAACAGCCCATAAATCAATGGTGTCCCTTGGGTACCTTTTAGAGTAAACCCAGGCCCATGACAAGCGCATTGACCATAGAACAGACAGCACCTCAGATGGAGCTCTGGCCACCTGCTGGTCCCAGCTGATCTTCAAGGGAAATCACTAAGCTGAGTGCAAACACCATAGGGGAGATTCGTCCTTTTTGTTTTTTAACTCTATACAAATGGGATCGCACAGCATGTCCCACTAGGTCTTCTTTTGCTCTGTGAGATTCATCTGCATAGTTGAAAATAGGCACTGCTTCTTTATTCTCGTGATTGCATCGTGTCTCACTGTAAAAGTACACCAGAATTTATGCATTCTATTGTTTATGGTTATTTCCGTGTGCTTCAAGTTTTACAGATCACGAGGAGGCTGCTATCCATAGATATGAATCAAAACACATTGGTTATATCGATATATCATATCTATCATAGATCTCATATTACGGATATAGATCACAGAACCATGATCTGAGAAACTTAAAGGAACATGTGTAGTTTCATATGCGTGCAGCATGCACTGTATATCCATGTTTTGAGATAACACAGAAGCGAAATGCCAGGGTCATAAAGATTGCCACTTTCTTGTCATAGAGGAAAAGCTTTCCCAGACATCCACATAGACGTCTCAATGACAAATCACAAGCCCATCTCAAAACAACCTACCTCCACCTATAATCTAGACTAGCTTAGACTTGTCACTGGACTCCTGGAGTTTGAGGACATTGCTAATTGCTGATAATTAAACAGTGGATGCAATACATAAATGATGATAGTGTCCAACGGGCACTGTGTACTCTGTCCCCTCCTCCAGATTTCTGGCTTAGGTTCTTTTACAAAACGTGAGTGTGTCTGCTATCAACCAGTGCTTGTAACTTGCCTCTTTTCACCCCTGTCTGCCTGGGACTATGGTCCCTCCTGTGCAATCTACTGCCCTCCAGCCACGTTCCATCTCTCATTGTAGCATTTTCTTGGAGCAGTACCTGGGCTCTCCTTGGCAGGGAGGCCTGAAAATGCTGACAGGATTCCACAATAAATATAGACTAACACTCTCCCATATGTACCTTGTCTCCAGTCATCAATCTGCATTAGGATAGGATCTAGATGTCTCTATCTCCATTAGTAAATTTTCTAAGCGCTACAATTTCAAGGTCCCCATGAAAGGGGTGGAGGGCTTAAAGGAAAGGCACAGTTCTTTCTAGGTATCATCAGTCTAAAATTCTAAAGCTGATTCTAGGGCAGTTTTGAATAGCTTAGCATGGGATTTCCCCAGAGTTGGAGTTTAGTGTAGTATTTTAGGAGAATCTTAATACTGCAATAAGGATGGATTGACGTTGCATCAATTTCTATTCTCATTACGATAAAAGAATCACTGTGGCATTAGAATTCTACTGCCTGCAATGTTTGGTGAATTACAGGGAGGTCTAATATGATTTCCTGCACTATATTCTGTTTAGATTGGCAGGTTTCTCTGGGAGTTTCCTGATAGACTGGTGCAGCACTGGAGAGGGGATTAGCTCTCTTGGAAACCAGGAAAGGAGGCGATTTGGGTTGTTTGTAGCTTGTGGAGATGGATTTTGATGGAAGAGCCTGGAGGGAGGGAAACTTTCACAGCAAAAGAATGCTAAGGACTCAGGGAGTGTATTATAGGGTACGGCCTCACCCTGTGCAGTAATTCCCCGTTAGAGACCCAGTACAGGAACTACCAGAACACAGAGGCTAATGGATCTCCTCTTGGGACAACATCAGAAGCAGAAGTAAATCACACCAATTGTATCCCAAAGGGCATACATCTTTTTCCAGCTGAAGAAAGGCTTCCGATTCATTTTTAACTCACACATCATGAGCAAAGACCCCTCTCTGTTCCCTCCATGCTTGGCAGCTCAACCCCGACTCCCTGCCTGGGAAGCAGTGATTGTTCTCTTCACCATGCTCAGCCTCGTTGTAGGGAAGGGTTCCTGGAAAGCCACTCTGAACTGGGCATGTGCATGCAGAAGCTGCCCTAGCATTGCTCTCTGGCGAGACGCTTGCGAAGAAGGAAAAGGATGAAGGATGTGGCGCAGAGAGAAGTCATCTTGCCCAGTGCTTCCAACGGAAGACCCAGCAGCTCCCAAAGAGAACTCAGGAATGGGAGGCCCTCCACTAACACCTAAGGGACACCCACTGGGATGCTCTTTTTGCGTGTTTGCTGATGAATCGCTCATTGGCTGGGCCAGGAAGAGCATAACCAAGGGCAATGCTGGAAGAGCAGTGTGCAGGGAGAATGCAGGAGTGAGCTCACAACCGCAGCACCTTGGATGAGGACTGCCTTATTGCTGGAGGAGATGGAGATGCCGAGCACACTGATGCTGGGTCATCACCATTGAGCAAAACAGGTTCCAAAGAATTAAGCCACTTTAACCTAAATCTAGAGAGCTGCCCCAGCGTCTCTCAGTCCTAGGTGCATGTACTTTCTCTTTCCCGCCCCCGACCTTCATTTGTCCCAGGTGAACACCTGTGAGCTTCTCCCAGGTGCCAGGCAATGCTCTGCATGCTGCAGTGAGAACGTTCAGAAATCAGAGTACGAATGCAGTTAAATTTATATTTCAGGGAGCTAGAGATGCATAATGGAGAAAATCAGAAACCACTGAAATCAACTGAGATGACATTTGTGGGAGCAGAAACGTCCCTTCGTGTCTGCATCAATTGAAGGTCTCTTGTAGTTGGCTCAGCAAACAGAGACTCAACTGATAAGAGGAAACTCTGTGAGCTTCTGGTTCCTTAAAATATGGGTATTTTATTGAATAGAAGAGTATTCTGGGGTCAGTAAGACTCTCAATATGATGGAAGAGGTATGGTGGCTGCCACTCTCTCAAGAATGACACATCACTGTCTTCTTCCTCTTCACACTGGACTTCGGTGCAGTTTGGGTTGGGTGACTGTCTGTCATGATATGTTGGAGTCTATTTTCAAATGAGGGGATGGGCACGTGGACAAGGGAAATCCTTGGTCAGTCAGTGTCATGTAGGTGTTGTGTAAGGGAGAGACACTCTTCTCAAGAGAACATTCTAGCAGTCATCACTGGGAGAGATGACTTTCAATGAACAAGAGATGACTTTCGATGAACAAGAGTTGTGTGTTTATAATTTTCCTCTTGATCCTGCCCTCCTTCAGATGAGGATTCCTTTCCTGGGATTTCCTAAGGTATGTGCTCCTGGATACCATACAGATCCTGAATGCCAAAATACATCGGCTTTCTGATTTATCATCTGGATTCCCTTCACCAAATAGAAAAGAAATAGTTCATACCTGTCCCAGAAGGAGAAACCTCCATTCAGTTCTTTTGTTTTTTTTTCCTGTTCTAGAAATATACAACTCCATGTTCAAAAACACTTAAGAAAAATTAAATTAATTGGAATATTCACAGTTGTTTTTAGGCAGTACAATGAGTGGCAGTGTTTGCTCTCTCATTTAACTCTGCCCCCTTGCTAACACCGTGCAGTGGTGAGCACCAGATGCTTCAAGTTGTATCTTTGTTCTCCTATTTTTGTTGTTGTTGTTGTTTTGGGATCACGTCTGTGGGTGCTAAGTGCTTATTCCTAGCTCTGCATTCAGGGATCACTCCTGGTAAGCTCAGAGGACCGTAGGGAAGACCAGGGAGGGAGCCCAAGCTGGCACATGCAAAGCAAGTGCTCTACTGCTATTGTACCTCTTTGGCCTCCAAATCTCTTTTCTTGGCATAGAAAGCTGAGTCCGACTGGAACATGCTTTTGCCAGAGTGCAGTGCCACGCACCCGCCTGGAGTTCTGTGTTCACTTCCAGCTCTCTAGCACATCCATTCCTGCCTTGGAGAAGGATAAGACAAGAGAGAGAGAGAGAGAGAGAGAGAGAGAGAGAGAGAGAGAGAGAGAGAGAGAGAGAGAGAGAGAGAGAGAGAGAGAGAGGAAAATTCAACTAACTCTGAGCTCAACAGGAAGAAGAGAACACCAGAGACTGGAGGTGAGTGTGAAACTTCGAGGGAAGTGTTCTGTGTCTTTTCCAGGCAGCAGAGTTACATGTGCAGGTGGCAAGATGACTTTCTCTCAGAGCAGCGCAGCCCAGGGCCATTAGCTTTCGGAGGTCAGTTCAGGAGTGAATCCACTGCCTGCTGCACAAGTTCACCTCAATTTTGCATAAGACCTCTCCTTTGCATCAGGACTCCTGACCTCCCTTTCAATAATTCAGGCTGTGCTTAGATGTACTCATTTTAGCTTGAGTTTCCATATTTAAGTACTTTAGACCAGGGAGCTAAACAATAAGATTCAGTTTCCTCATGGCTCTAGACATCACTGACCAAGATGCCACATTTTTTGGTTCCTGTTGAGAGGTCAGGGGTCAGGAGCTGGAGCGATAGCACAGTGGGTAGGGCGTTTGCCTTGCACACGGCTGCCTGGGTTCGATTTCTTCCATCCCTCTCGGAAAGCTCAGCAAGCTACAGAGTATCCTGCCCACATGGCAGAGCCTGGAAAGCTCCCCGTGGCATATTTGATATGCCAAAAACACAGTAACAACAAGTCTCACAATGGAGATGTTACTGGTGCTCGCTCGAGAAAATTGATGAACAATGGGACAACAGTGCTACAGTGCTACAGGGGTGAGAAGTCCAGCAGATTCACTTGCACTTGGGGAAGAGAGAATCCACTTTACCTTGGACTTTGATGGTTGACCTTGGACACTGTTTGCTCCAATGTCTCTTCATCATAGTCTTGAAAATTGTATCTATGTGAATGCAGTGACACCAGATCCAAGATGATAGCCAGCGGGTGGCTGGTTGAAGGAGCTTGAAGAAATTCACAAGCATGGAATGAAAACATCGTCAAACACTCAGGTAGATGGAGCTCATTTATTGATTTGGTAGGGACTTATTGTGGCTGACAGTCCTCTGAATGATAAGGGGACTTTCAGAACCCAAAACAACTTTCCTGCAGAGTACCCATTCAAATGTGAATATGATATTTAAAATTTTTAAAAAAGGGATCTAGCACACAAACAGGAATGAGAAGGGGCAGATCCATTTGTCAGGTCATTATTGCTGAAAACTGGAAGCCAGCAACCCAAACTAACCAGTCACTCTCAGCACATTTTTCTGAAACTGCAATCTTTTGAATGGTTAATAAAGATCACTGTCACTCTCACTGCCATCCCGTTGCTCATCAACTTGCTCGAGCGGGCACCAGTAACATCTCCATTGAGAGACTTGTTGTTACTGTTTTTTGGCATATCAAATACGCCATGGGCAGCTTGCCAGGCTCTGCCATGCAGGAGAAATGCTCTCAATAGCTTGCCGGGCTCTCCGAGAGGGACAGAGGAATCGAATTCGGGTCAGCCACGTGCAAAGCAAATGCCCTACCGCTGTGCTCCAGCCCATCACTAAAGGTAACAGAGAGAATTGTCTTCTTTTAATCCTTTTAATTTTTAATCCTGTAATCCAGTCTCTCCTTGCACCATTGAATGACCCTCAGTCTGAGACCCCACCTTGGACTGACCTAGCTGACGAATATCCAAAGGACTGTAAAAAACTATATATCATATAAGAACAATGAAAAATGTACAAGGAAATATGAGTGAAAATGACCTGTAAACTAACATATGTTATGTCTGGTTCCAGCACATGTAAGCAGAGAGCCTGAGTAGCTGCATGCAGATGCCCAGCAAAGCAGGACTCTGGAAAATTAGCATATGCCACTACTTGGCATTCTCTTGCATCAGTTATCAAAACTTTCCACTGTTTTCTTAATCCACTAGGTTAAATCTGTAAAGAAAGGATTCAAAATTAAAAGAAGACAATTCTCTCTGTTACCTTTAGTGATGGGCTGGAGCATGGTGGGTAGAGCGTTTGCCTTGCACTTGGCCGACCTGGGTTCGATTCCTCCGTCCTTCTTGGAGAGCCCAGCAAGCTACTGAGAGCATCTCGCCTGCATGGCAGAGCCTGGCAAGCTGCCCATGGCATATTCGATATGCAAAACAGAGTAACAAGTCTCACGGTGGAGACGTTACTGGTGCCCGATTGAGCAAATCAATGAGCAACGGGATGACAGTGACAGTGACCGTGATCTTTATTGACCATTCATAAGATTGCAGTTTCAGAAAAATGTACTGAGAGTGACTCATCATTACCTACTTCCCTCCAAAGCTAGACTCTCACCCCCAAATCACAGTTCCCTTTTCCCCCCTTTCTCTATGAATAGACTTTGGATCGAGGTTAAATTGCATATACACCTCAAGCAACTTCCCGTGACATTTTGTCCTGTGTGTGCTAGCATGAAACAAACAGAATCTCTAGCTTCTGCCTGTCGAGCGTCTCTTTTGACAACAAACAACAGTTTTCAAAGTCGACCTTATAGTGGAATCATTTAGGGTGTCGTAAAAATCCCCCAGCTCCTGTTTTAGTGAGCATCACTGGAGGTGAGGTCAGATCCTGAGTGATTCCACACGCAGAGGTTGTAGAGCCTTTGTGTGTGATGCGTCCTCAAGTGTCCTGCGGAATTTAGGCACTTGACTAATTCTAATCCTCTCAACCCGTGTCAGAGGCAGGAGCCAATTAGGATCCCCGTTCACAGAGGAATGAACGGAGGGGTAGCGAGATCAAGCACACAGCATGGGGCTCTAGAGCTAATGGGGGCCATGCTGAGACTGAAAGCCCCGTCCTTCTGGCTCCAGGGGGGCCACGCCGCAGACCCATTTCTGGAGGCTGCATCTCCAGGAAACAGGTTGCTCCGTCTGACAGCTGGGGTGAGGCTTGCAGCAGGCTTCGGCTGACAACACCCAAGATTGCTCCCAAATGGTGTTCCCCTGGCTTTGTCTGGGGAAACCTAATTGCTGCAATTGTGTTATAAAATTATCACTTTACCCACGCAAATGGGCCAGAGCGACCGGTTGTCTATTCCTGTGGTTGTCCCAGATTATTAAATGAGCAGCTGCCTCCAAATATGTTTGCAGCCGCCTAATTCAATGGCTGCGTGCACTTGCATATTCATGCCTCCCAACCCACAGCCCAGGCGTGTGGGACTCCTCCACGGGGGCTCTAAAAGTTAATTTATCTCGACAATTTAAATAAATGCACTCTCATTGGCTGGAGTGACTCCTCTGGATTTCCGAGTCCCACCATGATCAGGAAGTTGAGGGTGGGTCAACGTCCATCCTGGTCTCTAAGTCAAGGGTGGCTGGAGAACCAACTGTTAAAAGGGTTGAGAAGAGAAGCCAGCAGTGGGGCTGGAGCGATAGCACAGTGGGGAGGGCGTTTGCCTTGCACACGGTCGACCCGGGTTCAATTCCCAGCATCCCATATGGTCCCCTGAGCACCACCAGGGGTAATTCCTGAGTGCAGAACCAGGAGTAACCCCTGGGCATTGTCAGGTGTGACCCAAAAAGCCAAAAAAAAAAAAAAAAAAAAAACAAGAGAAGCCAGCAGTGGGTGGCCACTTTGCTTTTTCATGTTTTAAGGGCAAGTGATTTGATTACCCTCAACTCATTGATTCTTTAAAAAAAAAAATGAAACTGGGTGATGCATATTGCAGGATTATGGAATGAATTCAATGAAATCACGCAATTTCTTGAACTTCCCTCCTTCTTGTCTTGACTTCCTCTAGTTGGACCTCCAGGACGGTGGATTTACTTAATGTTTCCCCTTGAGAAGCACTTCCATTTCTAACTGAATGAGTATGTATCTGTGACCTTATTAAAGTCATCACGCAAAGCCTCTGTAACAGGGGCTGCTTCCACGCCAGTTAAAGACACCTGCTTTAACAACAGAATGCGTCACCTCTTGGGCCACTTCTGCAGGTCACGTGCCACCTGGGGACATTTGGCACAGAAGAGGTAAACGCCACAGTGAAGCTCACAACACGCGGGGCTTTACGGAACTCACTGCCTCTTCTCTTTGCCTCGGTGCCAGGCTCCTGGGCAGGGAGGAGCCTCCCATGGGGCAACTGGTGGAACGTGCCTACAAGTGCCAGGCCTGGTAAAGGCGAGCCTGCCCTGCCAGCCCAGGGGGCTGAGGAACCAGAATCTATTTCTGAGTTAGCAACTTTGCCCATTCTCTGTCTCCTGCCCATGTGGGGACATCTCTGGGCTGGCGCCACAGACCCAAACTGCAGGGGCTCTCGCCTTGGCTGTCGTCTCAGCTGACCTCTAACCTTCTGAGCCTCGGTCTGGTCTGTGCCTGCAGATGGGGAGGGTTCTCGCTTCATCAGAGGCTCCTTGGGGGGATTAGAAGACAAGTGACTGGCACAGACTTCAGTGTTGGGGACAGACAAAGCAGTTGCTAAAGGGGTTATGATGTATGCGTGCTCTCTCTCTCTCTCTCTCTCTCTCTCTCTCTCTCTCTCTCACACACACACACACACACACACACACACACACACACACACATACACACACACATTCCCCACATTTGGCTTTGGGGGCACATTGGCAGTGCTCAAGGACTACCATCTGCTCGATGCTCGGGGGACCTGTGATGTCAATTGAACCCAGGCTCCTGCATCCCGAGCACATGTGCCTGCCCCCCCCAGTCATCCCCTGACCCCCTGAGATATTTTAAGTGCCCAGAGGCCTGGTCCATCTTTTTCCCGCTTCTCTCCTTTTCCACCTCCTTCCCTCTAGCTTTCCTTGTCATTCTCTTCCTCCTGCCTTCAGCCCTTCTCCCTTCTTTTCCCCCTCCACCTTCTCCCTCTTCCTCTCCCCTCCCTCCTTTGCATCTCCTCTGGCCCCTTCCATCCATCTGCCCCTCTTCCCTGCTCCTCTTATCCTCACATCCCCATGCACAGAGGCCCCTGCCACTCACAGTCTGCTGAGCTGTTTCTGCCACGTTGAGGTCTTGGTTTTCCATTTCCCTGGTGCCGTGGTATGGAATTGGGTGGGTGGGCAGAGGTTCATGCAGCTAGCATGATGGACCCCCCTTGCTCCTGACACAGGCTTCCTCAGGGTGCCACTAACAGCACGGCCAGCATCTCCTGGTGGGGAAGCACTAGAGATTTTTTAAATTTTTATTTTTTTAATTGGACTGGAGCGATAGCACAGCGGGTAGGGCATTTGCCTTGCACATGGCCGATCCGGGTTCAATTCCTCCATCTCTCTTGAAGAGCCCAGCAAGCTACCGAGAGTATCCTGGTAGAGCCTGGCAAGGTACACAAGGCGTATTTGAAATGCCCAAAACAGTAACAACAAGACTCACGATGGAGACGTTACTGGTGCCCACTCGAGCAAATTGGAGAACAGTGCTACTGTGCTGTTTTTTTTTAATTGAGTCACCATGAGATACATAGTTACAAAGCTGTTCACAATCAGGTTTCGGTCACACAATGATCCAACACCTATCCCTCCACCAGTGTCCATTTTCATATTCCACCAATGACCCCAGTTTCTCTCCCTCCAACATCCCGCCCCCCAAGCCTGCCTCTATGCTCTTAGCTCTATGGCAGGCTCTCTCTCTCTCTCTCTCTCTCTCTCTTTCTCTCTCTCTCTCTCTCTCTCTTTCCCCCCCCCCCAAGAGTCTTGCTTGTCTAAGAACAATCATTGGCTCTGACATTAGAGCATTGGGTCAGAAATGAGGGGTCACGGAGAAGGGCATGGTTCCTTGTAGGATAGCATAACCTCTGATAGTTTATGTTTATTGGGTAACTCCTGTTACAGTGCTCCCATTCCTCTGTGTTTATTTGTAACTTCTTTCTTTGTGTTCTGTTGACTTGTAAATAATGTTTTTCTCTTCTCCTTGAGTCCTTTGCATAGTTTATTCGGAGCCATGTCCTTTTGTATGGACACAGGAAGACTTAGCAAATGCTATGCTTTTGTAAACTGGGAGTCATTTGACTCTACATGATATTTTCCTCCTGGGCATTCGTTCTCTTCACCTAAGCCTCAGCTGCCCTTACTTCCTAGCACCCCCCAAAGCAGGGGTCTGACGAGGGACGGGATGGACCCAGGGCAAGCGGTGAGTTATGTGCTACCCTGGCATCGAGATGGACCTGGCCAAAGTGCCTAATGCTTAACTATAAGTTAAGAGCTTGGTCATGGACAAATGTTGTCATGATCCAAACAGTGATATCTAGATTCAGACTCTGCTAGGGTTAGGAATGATTAATCTGGCCTGAGTGCTGTAGTCTGAGTCTGTGGCAAGATGTTGCCAGGAGAGCTGCCTTGCAAGCCTCCAGGTATCTCTTGCTATGTCCATACAAAAATAACTAGTGTTCAGATGTGAATAAGTTCTTGGACTAAGGAAAGGAGAAAAACCTTAAGAGGTATTTTACCTGCTGGCAGTCAGGAAGGGCTTTGGAATGCCTGGCCCTCAGGAAGGGCTTTCTTATGTTGATTTTGCTACCTGGCTGTGTGTAGCCTAGAGGGCAAGGTGAAGAGAGACAAGTAGGGGGAGAGACTAGTGAGGGAGAATCCAGAGCTGAGATAGATCCAGAGAGAGGATGGAGCTAGGAGTGCGGGAGATGAGAAAGATGGAAGATTGAATAAACAGTAACTAATCAGCAGTCAGCTTGGTCTTTGCCTGTCCTTGGCCAACGGCCATCCCAATCCAGCCCATACACAGCGGGTCCAGAGCACGGAACGCTGGCGGTGAGACAGAGCCGCCCGGAGAGCCCTCGAGAGCACATGCCCTTTGGCGTGCTTAGTTTTTTACAGTTCCTGGAGCATTGCTTCCGGTTAGAGCCACACAAAGCTGGCATGCATGCATGCTGCTCATTTTGGGTCTTTGTATCTGACAGGTGGGAATCATCTCCGAACTTCCCTCGGGAGAGACGCAGACACGAGCCAGCCCACCCATGGGAAGCCCCCATCACAGTGCCTCCCCAGTGGCAATAAATAGTGGTGACTGTGAGCAACTGAGAATTCTGAGGAAGACAAAGGCACGGCAAAATGAGAAGGGGTGTGATTTGGAACCGGTCCAGGATCCATACACGCCCCAGCCCCAGGTGAGGTCTGTCTGCTCAGATCAAACCTGTGTCCTCTGCCCCCTGATCATGGCTGAGTGCTCGGGAGTCAGATTCACACCTCAGTTTTCCTCTCAGGGAAGCACTCCGCGGGCTTGTTGTACCCAGACTTGGTATGTGGACCCAGTTTTGATCCCCAGCACCCCAGGGTCCCCTGACCTTGGGAAGAAGCCACCTTGTGAATAAAGAATGAGCCAGAAGGAACCCTGATTGCCTCCAGCTGTGAGCCAGCCCACCCTTTCCTCAGGCAGCAGAGAGTAAGAGGAATAGTGTCTCAATGCGGCTGGGAGAGTTAAATGGAGCCATTCCAGGGGGCACCGAGGCCAGGCCTGACCCCCGACAAGGGAAACAATGATCTGGTAATGCCAAGCTGAGGTCAGCACAGTTTAGGTGCAAAGAGGTCAGGTTTGGAGGAGAAAAATCACCTCTATTTAATTTAATTTAATTATTGTAGCAGCCTCTCTTTACTTGTCCTTCCCAATGGTGCCACATTAGAGGCTCTTCAGGGTCAGGGGAATGAGATCCATCATTGTTTCTGGTTTTGGCATATGAATACGCCACAGGGAGCTTGCCAGGCTCTCCCAACTAAGTTTAAGTGATTTATTTATTGGGGGGAGGTTTTTTTTGCGTCACACCTGGCGATGCACAGGGGTTACTCCTGGCTCTGTACTCAGGAATTACTTCTGGCAGGGATCGGGGACCATACGGGATGCTGGGGGGATGGAACCAGGTCGGCCGCGTGCAAGGCAAATGCTCTACCCACTGTACTATGGCTCTGGCCCCATCACCTCTATTTTAAACCACCACCCCTACACATAAGTCATGACCTCTCTCTTCAGTTAGCACACCTGGTCATGTTCCAGGTGTTGGCAGCTGGGGTGTCTGGGACACCCATCCATACCCCATCCACACCCACACGGGTGGGTCCCCTCCTTCAGATTAACCCTAAGTGGGCTGCTGTGAGCGGGGCAGGGGGAGAGGGAAGGATCGCCTTGATGTCTGCCTGCCTCGTGTGATTCCTCAGAAGAATCATAAATCACCTTGCTTTACTTGCTCACCGCTCCTCCCTGGAAATTAAATTCACAGCCTGCATTTTAAAGTCTATATATTGTTTGGCTTAAGCTGTGAACCCCCACCCCCTTCCAACCCCACCCCATCCCCCACTCCGATGAATAGGGCATTAAAATTATTTTCAAATGTTTCTGTTAAGACGCCGTGATTTACAAAGTCACAGTTGAGTTTCAGGCACACTATGTTCCTGCACCCATCCCACCCCCAGCGCCAGCCTCCCATCCATCACCCGTGTCCCCAGGTTCCCTCCCAGGCCCCCAGCCTGCCTCTGTGACAGGCACGTGTTTTAAGTTCGGTGGCTGTGCGTTGGATCCCCTGTTCTCCGTGTTGGCGTTTTAATCACATTCACAGCACGCATGAGAATTGGGAGGGCCTCTCCAGGTGTGCGCGTGGCCCGTTGGGATGGACTGTCGTCAGCGCTGGCTCCTGCAGAGAGACTCCCTCCTCCTCCTCCTCCTCCTCCTCCTCCTCCTCCTCCTCCTCCTCCTCCTCCTCCTCCTCCTCCTCCTCCTCCTCCTCCTCCTCCTCCTCCTCCTCCTCCTCCTCCTCCTCCTCCTCCTCCTCCTCCTCCCTCCTCCTCCTCCTCCCTCCTCCTCCTCCTGCTCCCTAGGTCGGACACAGGATGCTCCTTCAGGGACCCAGAGCTGAGCAGAACTGAGAGGGTGCAGGAGCAGAAAGGCCCAATCCTGCCCCTGCTCCTCCGGGGCGCGCCCAGTAGGGGGCGCCCCCAGCCACACAAGCCACGTCAGGGCTCCGCCAGAGATAAGAGGGTGATGAACTGTTCCCAATCCATCAAGAGCCTGGCTTCCCCCGGCCGGCTGCGTGCCGCCTGAGATCCTCTTCCCTCCGTCTTTGTCTCGGGTGCCCTCTGATGTCTGCAGAGGTCTTTGACATTAGCATGCGCAGGTTGGCATCTGCTCCTGGCTGGGTTCTGTGGGGGATTGTGAGCTGAGCCAGACGCAGCCGCGGCTGAAGACAGATGCCGAGCGAGCTCCAGCAACGAGAGCTGGAGAGTAACGGCCCCTGCACCGTGTGTGTGCACCTTGGGGAGGGCAGGGCGGGCGTTGCACACCGTGGTGGTGGGGGGCGTGTTGCACACCTTGGGGGGGGCGGGGTATAGGCAGCCTCTGGCTCTCACTGAGTCATTATCACTCAGGTGCTGAGAACACAACCCGAGTGGTTTTATTATTTTTTTTTCCCTTCCAGCTGTCTGGAGGGAGGCAGGGCTGGGCCAGTGGTGCTTGGGGGGTTCATGTGGTGCTGGGTGTCAAACTTAGGGCATCTTGCATGCAAGGCACATACCCTAGATCATAAGAGTTGAACATAGACGCTCTAAATCCTGAGTCTTGACTCAGACTCCCTGCGCTTGAAATCCAGCTGTGCCTCTGAGCGGCGGCGTGACCTTCAGCAAGCTGCCTGACTTCTCTGGGCGTCAATTTGCCCACACGGGAAGTGTGGCTCCGATCAGTGACTCTCGCACACGGTTCAACAGCGTCAAGTGGTTGACGGACGCTAAGTACTTCAGCGTTTGCACAAGTATAGAAGCAAGTGTGTGCAACTCCTGTCTAGCCCAGCGTGCCTCAACTAGAGGCCATAGGACCCACTGGGGGCGTGGGGGAGGTGGGGGGTCCAGGATATTTCAAAATGGCTACAAGTGAAAAGTGAGGGGCACTGGCGGGAGATCAGGGGACCAGCGGGTGGGATGGGGAGATGCAGGAAGGAAATGAGCGTGGAGAAAGAGTGGGAGCCATTAGTGGAGGAACGTCCCACTACAACTATCACTACCCAGACACTTTCTCACGGCCAGTCCCTGTGCCACCTATAACGCTCCTTGCTGAGTTCTCCGTCTGCCCAAACCTGAGTTTTTGCTATTGCTCTCCTGCTGATGAAGTGCTCTCATTGTTTTGCTTTTGGGTCACACCCAGCAATGCTCAGAGGTTACGCCTGGCTCTGCGCTCAGGAATTACTCCTGGTGATGCTCAGGGACCATATAGGATGCCCGGGATTGAACCAGCGTCAGCTGTCTGCAAGGCAAACAAACACCTTACCCCACTGTGCTATTGCTCCGGCCCCAAGGTGCTCTCTTGATGGAGCCTACACCCTCCCAGTTCTCCAGCATCTTTCTCTTGCTGCTAGCTAGAGAGACTGGGCTACAGACCACCGTGGCTTAAAAAGACTTCGTGCCCACGGGTCCCCCAAAGGCCCCAAGTCAGACACTCGGCGATGCTGCAGTTGTGGCCTCAACTTTCCAGCGTCCTTTAGGGGTGAGAGGAGAACTAAGTCAGTGCCATGTCTGGGGGAACCCTGGGGATGCTATAAGGAGTCAGGCTGTGGGGAGAGGTAGGGGATACTGAGTCAGCAGTGGACGGGTGGTGGGCTGGCAGGGGGAACATCGTATACCTGAAACCTCCTTGTAAACAACGATACAAATCATGGCATCCAGATGAAAGAAAAATAAATACGCAACTCAGTAAGATTTTTAAAACTTAAAAAAAATTAACACCCATTTATCATCCCTTCTTACAAATGAGGAAACTGAGGCCCAACACCAGGCCCAGAGACGCAGGTGTCCTGAGTGATCTGCAGGAAGGGGGAGGCAAAGGTGCCGGGAGAGTCCTCTTCTCTTTCTTCCTGCATGATGGAGACAGCCAAGAGAGAGCCTTCCCTCCCTGCCTCCCATCCGCCACTCGGAAATTTATGCTGACCTCACTCCGGAGGGTCCGAGTTTCTCCCAGCTCTCAGCTCTATCCCTATCCAGGGCGGTGTCAAGCGCTGCCCAGGGATGATGCCCTGGGCGGAGGCGGGGCTCGGGAGTTTGGTATAGACAGCTGCTCAGGATTCAGAAACTCACATCAGCCCCGCTGCTCGCATGCTGTGCTGACTCCTAACGTGCCGGGACTGAAAATCACGCGGTTACTTTGCAAGAACAGCAGTTTAATAAGATTAGGAGGAGTTGAGAACACTTGTTACATCTGAAGCATTGATATAAAAATCTCAACGTGTGGCTGAGAATTTGCAATGAGAGTCTGAAATCAGCAAGCAGGGGAGACGTGCTTTGAGGACATGGGGTCTAAATCCCTAGTGTAAGCCACCTTACGGCCAAATCTGCTACTCCGGAGGAACTCGTGTTGCCCTTTCTCTGAAAGACCTTCCTGTCCTTCTTAGGGACTAGTTACAGAACCTCACTGTCACTGTCACTGTCATCCCGTTGCTCATCGATTTGCTCGAGCGGGCACCAGTAACTCCTCCATTGTGAGACTTGTTACTGTTTTTGGCATATCAAATACACCACAGGGAGCTTGCCAGGCTCTGCCGTGCAGGCGGGATACTCTCGGTAACATGCCGGGCTCTCTGAGAGGGGTGAAGGAATCAAACCCGGGTCAGCTTCGTGCAAGGCGAACGCCCTACCGGCTGCGCTTTGGTTTTTTGGTGTTTTTTTTTCCTCCTAGGAAGTTCTTCCCAGTGTCCCATACCAACAGAGACATCTGGTCCTCTGCCTGAATTGAGCATGACTTGAAGTGCAGTCATTGTCATAATCTGAATCAGCTATGTCCGATGGAGGCTTATTCATGGACCAATGGAAGAAATAATAAATAGTGAATATGTCTATACGATCTGAATGGAGAATGTTGCCAGCTGTGGCATGGCCAGCTGTGGTCAATTCTGGATCACTTGTGTTGGCGTTTGTTGATTCTAAACAGGTCTAAGTTGTTTGTGGGAAGCAGAAACCTCGGTGGCAATGGTAACACTTTGTGTGAGAGGGGTGACTGTGTGAAGGGAAGGACAGTGTAATCCACTAGCTGAAGCAGAGTGAGGTGGAGGAATTGTGGTTTAAATATTCAGATAGAAAAAAAAATTTTTTTTAAAATTAAAAAAAAATTCAGATAGAAAAAGAGGTGAAAGGACTCTCGGAAATTTGAGTTAAATAATGGATTTGGATTGAATTCTCAGGACAGTGGGAAGTCAGACAAGGTGTGACATAAATCCGTTTATATTTTCAAAGAGCACTGGTTATTACAAGAAGAAGAAATTCAAGAAGGTTAGGCAAGGAGCTAGTAAAAAAAAAACAGTGCAGCATCACAGGGCATAGACGTCTTCATGACTTAGATGATGGAAGTGGGGAAGTGGGGATGAAGGTGGATGGGGGGATGGGAGGGTGGATGGATGGATGGATGGATGGATGGATGGATGGATGGATGGATGGATGGAAGTTCCAGTGATAGGGCAAAGAGTTTCCACCTTCTGCCCCTGAATTTTTACTGCTTGAACCTAGACAGATATATATATATATATATATATATAAATTTTCTGTAAGGAAATAATTGACTATGGCTACTTTCAATCAATATCAATTGCCTTAAAAAACAATGAACAATGGGCCATTGATATATATGAACAAATCCTGTGCCACCTCAAGTTGTACGTGAAGAGATGGAGATCCTGGAGGTCAGAGTATGAACCGTGGACAGCCATCCAGGGGAGGGTGAGAGCAGAATTGCCACCCTCCTCTGCCAACCTACAGGCTCCTCATTCTGCTCACATCTGTGGCCGAGCTGTTGTGCACTCTCTCTCACGGAGGAGCAAGGGCACACCATCTGTTACCACCATCAATCATGGTGACACCTTGCATAAAGGCTGATCTCCTGGGGGACCAGAGAGATAGGATAGCATTTGCCTTGCATCTGGCTGATGTGGTTTTGATTTCCATCAGCCCCATCTGGTCCCCTGAGCACCGCCAGGAGTGATCCCAGAACACAGAGCCAGGAGTAAACCCTGACACGACTAGGCGTAGCCCTCAACTACGAACAAAACAAAAAGGCTGACCTGATGGACTCGCCACTGAGCATTGTCCCCAAAAACCGTAGCCACATGGAGGAAGGAGCACACCAACGCTCTGGGGGTAAATGAGGCAGAAAGGGGAGGCTGCCTCGTCACAGTGTGTGCAGAGGGATTGAAACCGGAAGAAGAAAAAAAATAGGTGCGTGGACATCCACATGAACAGGTAGGAATGAAAGCCTTCACAGAGGCCCTAAGGTTGGTCGTCTCACAGGCCTGGGTGAGCATTAGGTATCAAGAGGAAGGAAAGAGGGCTGGAGCGATAGCACAGCGGGTAGGGTGTTTGTCTTGCACGCAGCCGACCCGGGTTCGATTCCCACCATCCCATATGGTCCCCTGAGCACTGCTGGGAGTAATTCCTGAGTTGCATGAGCCAGGAGTAACCCCTGAGCATCGCCAGGTGTGACCCAAAAAGAAAAAAAAAAAGAAAAGATAAAAGAGGAAGGAAAGAGAGGAATAGAAAGGGAGAGAGAGCAGGACAGAGTTATTCAGGACAGGGTTGAGGAGGGATATAAACATGGGGGCATGTGTGTGCAGTAGTGATTGTACCTTTGTGTTCTATATTCCTACATGTACAGGTGGATAAGTGAGAGAGACATTTTTTGTGGGTTTTTTTTTTGCTTTTTTTTTGGGGGGGGGGGTCACACCTGGCGATGCACTAGGTTTACTCCTGGATCTGCACTTAGGAATTACCCCTGGCGGTGTTCAGGGGACCATATAGGATGCTGAGAATTGAACCCGGGTCGGCTGCATGCAAGACAAATGCCCTACCCACTATGCATCACTCCAGCCCCTTTTTGTGTGTTTCTTTTAAACAACTAATTAATTTTTTTATTGAATCACCATCAGATACAGAGTTAAAAAGTTCTTCGTGGCCAGGTTTCGATAATATGGTGTTCCAACACCCAATCCCTCCACCAGTGCACATTTCCCATGACCAATCTCCCCAGTTTCCTTCCTGTCACCCTCCCCCCAAGCCTGTCTCTATGGCAGGCACGTGCCTTCTTTCGAGAGAGGCTCTTGGAAGGAGATGTCTGAGACAAAGTCTCATTCTGGGGGTGCCTAGCCATGATAAGAGAAAGCACGTGGGGGAAATTGTTTTTTGTTACCTTAGAGTTGGGGTCACCTTGAGTTGGGGGCAGCAAGGATATGGTGAGGCTGGGAGGGGATCACAAGAAGAGAAAGAGCATGAGCAAGAAGCAGAGAAATGGGGGCACTGTCCAGCACAGAGACTGCCCATGGCTCTTTGGCCATCTGCACCTGCCCAGGGGAGTTGCTGTCCCAGTGTTGTCTCACTCTGCGCGTTGTGACTACCTTACTGAGTTGATGTCTGGTAGCCAGTACTCAGCTAGAAGCACTGCAGTGTAGCACTGCCATCCCGTTGTTCATCGATTTGCTCCCCAGGCACCAGTAACGTCTCCATTGTGAGACTTGTTGTTACTGTTTTTGGCATATTGAATACATCATAGGGAGCTTGCCAGGCTCTGCCATGCAGACAGGATACTCTCGGTAGCTTGCTGGGCTCTCTGAGAGAGATGGAGGAATCGAACCCGAGTCGATTGCGTGCAAGGCAAGCACCCTACCCACTGTGCTATCGCTCCAGCCCACCCAGCTAGAAATAGCTTAGAAAAGTTCTTTGAATTTTTTTCTTTCAAACCACCCAGGGCAGCTCTTCTGTTTTGACTTTCCCTCCGAAGAGGGCATGGAAAAATAAATGAATTCTCTTCTGCCTTCTCAGTTCTGTGGAGAGGAGGCAAAAGTCTCCAGGTTATTCTGGGCAGGAGCGGCTGGGAGGGAGGAAAGAAAGATTCCATTAGATCATGCCCCAGGTTGTCCAAGTGAAAAATGGAGAAAATAATAACAATCCCTTTCTTGCCCTCACAGGTGACTCTGGAAGCAAAGAGAATGTCTCCTCTCTCCAGGAGTTCCCTGGAAGGCAGATTTTATAGAAGCTGGGAAGGAGGGGCCGTGTTCAGAGATGGGGGGATATTTTAGACCAAGATGTCAGGGAGGGTTTCATAGGCCCAGCTAAGCAGCGTGGAACGAGACTAACTGAGCTGCGAGTTGGAGATTTGGTTCACTCTTGGCTCCAGTCGTCTTAGGAAGTTGAATTCTGGTCACATGGACGTGGCCAAAATGTTGAGCACCTGGCCTTTATGCTGGTTAGTGTCACTTCACACAATTTGAGGTTTCCTTGATTAAGTCATGGTTTTGTGACACTGTAAAATGTCAGAAGTCATTGGGGCCTTCACGAAGCCACCATCCTAAGTCAAAGGCAAGTGCACCCATAAGTAGAGAATGTCAAAGTGCCCAGAGTTGGGCGGGCCTTTGAGGGAGAGTGGCCCACACCTTATGCACCAAGTCCTGCTCTCAGAGCTCAAAGGGAGGTGGGGGGAGGAAGGTCAGAGGGGAGAGAGTGAGAGCAGAGATGTGACTTAGTGACATAGATGCACAGCAGATATAGTAATGAATTTGACAGGGATTGGTTCTTTGGGGGATGTAGATTGTCGAACAGGAAAGGACCATGGAGGAGGCATAAGCTGCAACGAAATATGAAACATAAGGTGAGGTATGTGAATGCTTGAAGTTGCCTTGAGAATGTGGATTTACTTTTAAGGGGATTCCTTTGAAGGAGTTTGTAGGTAGGTAAGACTCTGCATGTTGAGTGCAAAAATATGGACTTGAACAGGGTCGAGCAGGAAGCGAAGGGGCCAGTCAGGACATCATTATATTTATCCAGGTCACAAACGGTGTCTTAAACCACTAGGTAGTAGCAGGGGAGTAGTGATGATAGCTTGTAGCTATTTCTATGCCTACCAGGATAAGCAAAGTTAAAAAGAGGTGGGGAAACTGAGGCTCTCATAGACTGCTGCTGGGAGGACACCTATGGGATAGCTGACATCTCCTAAAGTTCAATCTATATGTATCCTAACATCCAGCACGTCAACTCCTGAGAATATGCCCAAGAGAAATTAATGTTCATGTTCATCAGAGGAACCATAAAAAATTCATAACAGCTTTATTCACGGAAGCCCTAAACTGTAAAACCAAATGTCCATCAACAAGAAAGTGGATAAATGAATGGAATATTGAATCAATCCAATGGCCTGCTTGGAGCCGGATAGATCATGCCGAACAAAGGTTTGCATCTTTTTCTTTCAGTTCATTTATGTACAAGCCAAAATGTAAAGGACAGAGGTGAGGATGGTGGTTGGTTTCAGAGTATTCAGCAGAATGGGACACAGAGGACCCTTACAGACACCGGAAAATGTCTGTCTTGTGAATGGTAACACAGGTGCATGCATATGCAAAAAGGAATAGAACTTAATAATTGATTTTGCACACTATTTTGTTAGTGAATTATGCATAAATATTAAATGGGGGAGTTGATGTTTTATACTTTACCCAAAGATCGGCTAGAATTCAATACTACAGTTGGTATGGGAGAGAGAAGAAGAAATGACATGAGTCAAGTTTCTGGCCAGAACAATTGAGTAGATATTGTCACAAATCAGAGAGGTCGGCGTCCATGTGGAAAGGTATGTGATCCGTGAACCTTGGCTGCCTTTTGTCATTCATAGGGAAATATGAAGGATGAAGGAAACATTCAACTTGCTTTGGCATGAGATGAGCAGAGACATGGAAGTGATACCCATTTATTAGTAAAATAAGAGGCTAGAGGGAAGAGTGGTAGGGACAGCCCGTAGTCTGCCATTTGTAGGACAGAGCTACAGTTCTTGGTGAATGAAACAGGTGAAAAAAAAAAAATGATGTGACCTTCATCTTGCAAAAGACCTTTAGGGGTAGCTGGTCATTAAACAAGAAGCAGAGCAGAAGTTCTGTCTCATGGACCAGGACACGAGCAGGGACACTAGAGTAACTTGTGACAGAGAATTTCTAGGTGCTCCCTCAAGCCATGACCTTCATCTACAAACAGAGGGAGACCGTCTTTCCCGGTCTCCATTGTCGTTCATGTGAGACCAAATGCTGATTCTAACCACTCATAAGTGAGTGAGTTATTTACCGCTTCTAGATCTGGCATTAATTCTCTCAGGCGATCTTTGATTCTCTGCCCTTAGTCAAAGTGTTAAGGATTCCGTTTCAGGCCGCAAAACCCTGTGTTGAGGCTGAGATGCGATGGAAGGAAGCTGGATTGCTCAATCACAAAACCGCTGTCTCAAGAACTGATTTGACCTGGACCTGAGTGAGTAACATATTATGAGAGAGTGGCTTTTGTGCTAAGTCAAGTGAATTAGCATACCTTTGTTCAAAACGTAAGTTTTGAAGAGTACGTCTGCTAAAATATATGAGACTCTTGGGTCCCATTAACTCTAAGGAACTTGGGGTAGAGTTAACTACTGAGGTGGAGAGGTGGAGGCAAGTAGACATGAATCCATACGATGAAAGTTCCAAGCAGTAACTGGCCTGTTAGACCTCTGCCACTGGGAGACATGTGCATGTGTTAGGTTGTGATTATCTGTGTACATTTGCGGACTAGAACACAGTGGGTAGGGCATTTACCTTGCATACGGCCCACCCGGGTTCGATTCCTCTGTCTCGAAGAGCCCGGCAAGCTACCGAGAGCATCCCGCCCACACGGCAGAGCCTAGCAAGCTCCCCATGGCGTATTCGATATGCCCAAACCAGTCACAACAAGTCTCACAATGGAGATGTTACTGGTGCCCGCTCGACCAAATCGATGAACAACAGGACGACAGTGCTATCTGTGTACAACAGGGCAAACATCTCTGGGGGTGCTACAACAACAGCAGATACAGACAAACTCATTGATTCACTCATTCCTCCATACTGTGATTGTAATATTGCAGGTGGCCCTGCCTTCTTTTCTTGGCGCTCAGAGACTAGTGAGACGGGGTGGGACAGGGGGTAGGAAGTGAAGGGAACATCTTTTCCTCAGATCGGGCCTTCTTAGAGAGGAATAGATACTTTTTTGGCTTCCTTTGCCCTATGAAAACTCACCTTGGGGCTTTTGAAGCCGCTGTCCCAAATCACCTAAGACAATTTGGAAAAGAAAAAAAAAAACACGTTTATCCTCAGCAGCAGGCAGGAGACTGCTGGAACAGCCCAGCCAGAGGGCGATGTCATAGCCTGAGGGATCAGTCCTACCTAGGTTTTCCCCAAATGCCTTTAATCCTGAATGATACCCCTGGGGGCAGATAACATTGTACAGTGTGTGTAAGCTTTTTCTAAATGTCTTTGCAATTTCTGAGTCTGGGTCAAGAAGGGGGCAGGAGGCCTCAATGGAGCCGATTATCAGCTCACACAGAAACCGTTCCTTGTTCAACAGACAAGCTGAAGTGCTGAGAACTTTCTCTTTTCTCTTAACCATTCCTTCCCCAACATCCAGGTGACTGATCTCGCCGGTACTCAGTGCTAGATGGAACACCGAAACCTTCACCCAAGTTTGGCAATGGCTTTGCCCTCATTACACTATAAATACTAAAAGTAATGATAACTGGTATTAATGAAAATAAGAAGCGCCATTAACTGATGCCCCTCTGCCAACCCCTTCGTGTTGCTTCCTTTAATCTCCTACTTAGTAAAGGACCTGGGCTGTTGGCACCACGGAGCACCAGACATGAGGATATTTGACATGAACCCAATATGATTGACAATAGCAATTATATAATAACGAGGTTTCATTGAGCACTGTGCCAGGCGCCATGCTGCTTGCTCTAGCTTGCTTGGTTTTACAAAATGCTTCTGACTTGGGTACCATTAGTGTCTCCCTTCTGCAATGAAACTGATGTCCAGAAAGGGTCAGCCTCTTGCCAAGGGTCACACAGTTACAGATATGGAAGAGCAGGTAGAGTCCAGAAGGCTTCAGAGCCTAAGCTACTCAATCGTAGGCTGCAGTGTCAGGAAAGGGTCATCTAGAACTTTCTTTACTTCCTCCAGGAGGTTAAACAACCTGTGTCATTCTCATGACTAAGCTTGGATTCCATTGAGAAGAGAACGTTCTTTCTGTGTAAGGAGGGAAACCTGGACTCTAGTTCTTGCCCTTTCTCAAAGACACACAGACACAATACTTATCAAGTACACTTCGTGGTCCGCACTGCCTCCCCCTGACCTCCCCATTGTCCCAGGAAATTAAGTCTATGGCAACTGGGGCAAGCAGACTGGTGACTGGCCAGCTGAGTGGTCGCCAGAGGGCTGCCCATGACAATGATGGGGGATAAATCCTAGAACAGCAGTCCTGATGTGTTTTCTTCAGAGAAGGACCCCGCCAGAGTCATTTGTACTTGGAGCCTGAAAAGAAAGTTCACATTTCTTGGTTCATTGAATTTGAACTTGAAAAAAAAATTACACCCTGATAGGCAAGAAACACTAAAGTGATAAGCCTTAATTTTTATTTTATTTTATTTAAAAATATTTTACTTGAGTTACAGAGTTACAAAGCCGGTCATGGTCAGGCTTCAGTCATACAGTGTTCTAACACCCATCCCTCCACCAGTGTACATTTTCCACCACCAATGTCACCAATTTCCCTCCTGTCACCCTTTCCCCATCCTGTCTCTATGGAAGGCAATTCCCGCCCTTCCCCTCACCCCCAGTATATCCCCTTTATCTTCCCTTTGGGGCATTATAGTTTTCAATACAGGTCCTTTACCTGTTTTTAGCACAGTTTTTATCCAAAGTGATTACTTCCAACTATGTTTGTCATGGTGGTCCCTTCTCTATCCCAACAGCCTTCTCCCCCAGCACTTGAGGTAGGATTAGGCTCAATTTTGGTGAGAGGCATTCCTTCGCGCTCTGGATAAAGAACTTGAATTTAGTGAGCTGGGATCAGGAACCCACAGTTACCTGGTGGTGAAATAGTCTCTCTAGTTAAAATTGAGCTGTTACTCCTCAGAATCCCCACATCCTGCCTCTCAGCAGCAAATATCTTCCCATGGTGAGCTCTCCACACTGCAGTCATTTCTCACACCACACCAGGCACAGGGGAGACCTAGAAAGTTTCAAAAGAATAAATGAATGATGTAATCACCCTAGGTGTCCAATAAGATATGAATGAATTATGAAAATGTGTGATATTTATGTATAGAGAGAGACATAGTGGAAAACTATGCAGCTGCAAGGAACTATGAAATCATTCAATTTTCTGAAACCTGATTGGAATTGAAAGATATTATGTTGGGAGAAGTAAGTCAGGAGACAGAGAAGGATGATCTCACTTATCTGTGGTATGTAGAGTAACTGGACAAGGAAGTATAATGTAGTAATGCCTAGATCACTCTTGACTCCTGAGTATGGGGAGGAGAATGACAGAAAAGGAAAGAAATGAAAGGGGTAGGGAATAATAAAATGAGAAGGGGAAGTAATGGGGGAAGAGGGGTCAAGAGGCTCGGGTACGTGGGTGATGTGGGAGAGTGGGATAGCTATATATCCAAAATAAAGACTCAAAAATACTGAAATAATAAGATCTAAACTACAACGAAAGCATTTTGAAATGTGCCCATCAAGGTGGCAGGTAGGGGGATGGGGAAGGGGGGGGCAGGAGGAAGCATGAGAACTCTGGCGAGGGGAGGTTGACACTGGTGGTGGGATTGGTGTTGGAATATTGCATGCCTGAGACTCATCAATCAATCACTCTGTAAATCATTGCTCTTTTAATAAACAAAATATTTTTTAAAGCTTTAAAAGAAAAAGAATGAATGAATATTCATTCATTTTCAAAGAATGAATGAATACCCTATTCATTCATTAGGGGGGTGGGTAGAGAGACTCCTGACTTAGATGTGCCAACCATGTGACAGGACCCAGAATAAAATCTTCAGCTGCATCCCCATAATCCGTAATCATGGGCAGAAAGGTCTAAATGTACTCCTTTCTGAGGTTGCTCTAAAACCCTCTTTCTGTGATTAATAATAGTTATCTCTCCACCTTGCGAGCTAGAGATGCAGCACCTGATGCATGCAACTCCCTGGTGAACCCCGTCATAGTCAGGACAGACACATGGCATCATTTTCATGTCATAGATAAGATAAAAGGCCTAGGGCCAGGGAGATAGCACCAGAGTCACCAGTTTGGTCCCTGGTACCACAAGCTTCCCTTCACCAGAGCATCACTGAGTTTGGTCCCTGGAGACCCAAGGACCACTGGGATAGCCCTGGGAATCCCAGCACCACATCCTGGGGCCTTGAACCTCTGGCTTTGTTGAGAATTTCTGGCAGTGGTCCCCGGGAATCCTGAACATAGCTTAGAAGGCAAACCCATTAAAAATGAGATCAGACAAGGTAACTCACCCCAACTCATACTGAAACTTAGTGGCAGGGCTGGGATTCTAATTCTGATCCATCAGTTGCAATAGCCTATTCCCTAAGCCAGCCCTGATTTCCTGGCAAGAGTGAGCCTAGAGAAATGGTTCAGAAGGGCCTGGAGGGTTTGCTGTTTGGGGCAGCCCTGGCCTGTGCATCCAGCTCACCTCTCCTGAGTGAACTCTGGCTCATCTTAAGAAAATGCCACCTTCCTCCACCCCCCACAGAAGAAAAAGTCAGCAGCTAGATCTCGCTTTGCTCATCAAGAAGCTCCAGATTAGAAAGCTAGTTAACAATTCATCTAAGAGCAGCAGAGTATTCCATGCATAACCAAATTAATATTTATAGAGGGAATGCTTGCTCAGACCCAATTAATTTGAGGCCCTGGAAGCCAGGCACAAGTGGTGCGTAGAAGCAATTGCCAGGATGCTGTTGGGTGCAGAGCGAAGTATGCTGATGGCCCGGCATAGTTGCAGGGGGTGTGGGGAATGGGCGGAGAGGGGTAAATAGGTCATTCACCCCAGGTCCTTTGATTTATAGACAGGCAATAAACTTCACCATGGATTCCACTGTATTTTAGCACAGAACCTGAGCAGATCATATGTTTGCAGAGGCTTCCAAAGGCTGAGTTGTGGGGTCAGTGGGTGGAACGGCCAAATGGGGTCTCCGACAAATTGGAGATGGGACACCACTAACTTACCATTTTCCAACTCATTCATACCAGTGTGGATGGGATCCTGTCTGGCCACCCAGATATTTATATAGAAAAGTCGTCTTTTAATATGGAGTCTCCATAGCAACTAATGCATATTGTTAGAGGGTGAGAGGGTCAAGTGAAGCATATCGAGGATATTTCTGGCCACCTGATACCTTGTCATAACCTCCAGCCTAGAAACTGGTCTCTGAGGTTGTTTTCAGTCATTTTCATTAAATCTCAATGTTTTTGCCTCACCAAATTTTCCCAGTTCCCGCTTAAAACCAATCCATCTGGGGTAGTATTCTGAAGACGATGGTATTCTTTGGGTTCTAAAATATTCCATCCATTGGCATCCTGGAATCTAAAGGTCCTATTAGAAGGTCCCACACATTTTCTACTTAATACCAGTTAATTTCCACTTAACTCCACTTATTCATTTTTCACTTAATTTCATATCTTTGCAAAAATGAAAATATGGTGGTGTTCTTCTTCTACCTCTGTTGTTTCCTTTAAAAGTTCAGCCTCTTTAAAATCACACTTGGCGTGAGGAGGGGGTACAGCAGGTATAGCAGGCCAGGCACTCGCCTCACAAACAATCAACACAGGTTCTAACTGTGGCACCACATCACTTGTATCACTTGTTGTCCCATTGATCTTCAATTTGCTCGAGTCCCCACTGTGCTCTGAAGCACATGGATATTTCCATCCCAGTGGATTATAAACTTCCTAAAGACAGGGATTCACTAGCACTAGTCGGACCAGATTCACAATATAGTGAAAACCTAGTCCCAGATATCTCACCCTATCAAGCAGGGCTTCCTGGGAGTTCTTCTTACCTTCCTCATCTTTGCCAATACCACAGCCCAGCTTGGACTGACTGGAGATTTTCCGGGCTGTGTTGATACTTCATTTTCTTCCTACTGAAATCTATATTTCTATTTGATTCTCAAAATCTCTGTTCCTCCCAAATCATCTTGACAGTTTACATTACCCACATATTAGGCTTACCAGAGAAACTATTTATATAGAAGGAATTGACTCATCTGGTGATGGGGACCAAGAAATGCCCGACTCTGCTATCTGCTGCCTGAGAGACCAGGAAAGCCAGTTTATCATACTGTATGAGTTCAAAGGCTTGATAATCAAGGTAGATGATGTTATAAATCTTAATGTAAGTCCAAATTCCCAAGAATCGGCATGACCAGTCTCCGAAAAGGCAACATGAGCCAACAAAATTCCTCTTTCCTCCACTTTTTTTGTTCCATTAGACCCCATCCCCCACCCCCACCCCCATGCCCTGCCAATCCCAACCCAGGATTGAAGATTCCTACCCATAGTAGGAAGATGATCTTTACCTATCCTACTAATCCAAATGCTAACCTCTTCAGAAATACATTTGCAGTGACACCCCAAGGGTTTCAAGCAATTTTTTGAGCATCTTTTAGCTAGATCAAGTTAATGTATGCAGCAATTGCTTCCTGCACAGTTTTATTGTTCTGCATTGAATTGCCTTTGTCTTTCCTTGTGTTTCCCTTGGGGGCTATTGAGAAGTGAATTTGCACCAAGACCTCTCTCCCCAACTGTAATAAAGTCCACGTGGTCTCAGTCAAAGCCCTAAGTCACCTCAAAACTCCCTTTACTTCCTTCTCTGGACTGACTTTTCCAACTTGCTCTTCAGCCTACCATATTTTCCTTTAAAAACAAACAAACAAACAAAACAACCTTTTACCCTCTTTTATCCTCTCAAGTCTTGAAAAAGTTCTGCTAGCCAATCCTCTCCTCACCCAGTCTCCCTTGCCCAGCCTGAGAAAAGCAGAACAGACTTAAATGAAAAGAATGATCCAAAGACAGAGTTTTGACTGATCGGTGTAAGCAGGTTTTCCTTGCCGGGCTGGAGCCAGCCGAGGGGGGGAGTCCAGAGAGAACTCCCTCTGCCTCTGCTCGGTGTCAGCAGCTGCTCCTAAGTCAACAGAGCGTTGGTGTGTGTCTGGGCTGAGGAGAACAGAGGTTGCTTAAATTGTTTCCCAGCCCCTCTGAAACCAATAAGTGCTACTCCATTGCTTGGTACAATTGAGTTCATGAATGGTGCCCCGATGGGGTGTCAAATCAAATCTTAATCCTGTCAAATGCTGACTCTGTGAGCTTTCAGGAACTGGCAGAGGGCCAAGTGAAGAAAGATTAGGTACCCGATTCCAATAAGTTTGTGCAGGGGGTCACGGAGATTCTGTCTCCTTGGCACCCTGTATAAAGGCTATCAGTCCTGGCAACCATCTGGGATTTTAAAGATGCTTTCGGGTAGGCTTAATAGAAAGAGTCTCAAACAATAGCAACTACCTCCGGGGTCAGTTTCAGTAAGAAGACAGAAGTCAAAGTGGACAGGATGATACAATGTTATAGAGAATGGTGGATAAACTTATTAAAATAAAAGTGCTTTATTATTAATAATAAAAGTTTAATGATGCCATGAATGACACATAAACTATTAAAGGCTTTGCAAGGTACTGTTCTAGACCTTGGGGAGCTGTCAATCAATGAAAGTACCAAAACTCAAGGGACATATGCTCGAGAGAGGGTCTCCCTGCATCTGAATCCAGAAAAACCAAGTCTTAAAGAACTTTCAACAGAGACCAGGGAACAATAGTCCAGTCCCTTAGTGAGTCACAAATCCAGTTTTTCTTTTGTACAGCAGATACATACAAAACTTGCCTGGATAGAGGGAGTTTCTTCAGATAAGAGGTTCCACAGATAACAGGTTTGTGCTACTAAAGTTTTCTTGCCCATCCTCATTTGTTCACCCTGGTGGCATAGTTGCTGAAATCGCAGGATCGACTCCTCCACCTGGAGATACTGCAGAGCTAATGCATCTCTGACTCAAGTCCGGTAAGTTCAATGGCATGAGGGTATAATAACATCTCAGACTCAAAAATCAAATTTTGGAAGCCAGATCTGCCACTTACTAGTATGTAACCTTGCCTATGTCTCATACTGAGTCTACAGTTCCTCCGCTGAGAAATAAGTGTAATATGAGTGTAATAAATATAATAGCCTTCTCAGAGATAAGTGCAATAAGTGCAATATCCTTCTCAGAGATAAGGATTCAAGGAGATAATTCAGAAAACAAACAACTGTTTAGCTACTACAGTATGAATTTTAGAACATCTTAAACTTTTTAATCCTTCCTTTCCAGGGTACCAAAACCACTTTCTTTGATTAAGAAAACTGTAGAAAGTGAGTTAACTGCCGTAAGTGAATGCCAGCCAACGGCACACGTCAATTTTCCAGAGTCCTGCTTTGCTGCGTGCTCGAATGCAGTGCTCGAGGTCTTAGCTAACACTTGCTGGGATCAATCTCGACAGATGTTAGTTCACAGGTCACTTTCTCCATATTGCTTCGAAACCTCTACAATATTCTTACAGAATGTTTCTTCACTCCTTGGAGTATTCGAGGAGTTTTCAGAGGCGTTTTTCAGCGAGGTCAGCTCAAAGTGGGTGCTTACGCTGGAGGTGTTCAACAGTACAATGAAGGACTGGATTACTTGGTCAGTTTTGCTTGCTAGCTTCCAGTTTTCAGGACTGACTGACAGACAGAACTGCCCCTGTTCACCGGTGTTTGTGTGATGGAGCCTTGTTTTTTACTGTGATCTTTGGTGGTTTAAAGAAAACCTGAGTCTGGGGGTACTTGGCAGAAAAGTTTTGTTTCTGGAAGCCCCCTGATAAGACAGAGGACTGTCAGGAGTAAGCCCTTGCTAAGCCAACAAATCAGCTTCCTCAACCTGAATGTTAGGGAATTCTCTCATTCCATGTTTGTGGATTTCTTGAAGCTCCTTCACCAGTCCCCTGCTGGCTGCCATCTTGGATCTGGCGCCTCTGAGTTCATGTAGAGACAGTTCTCAAGACTATGATGAGAAGACATTGGAACAAGCAGTGGTCAAGGTCAACCATCATAACCCCCCAAAAAATGGAGCTGGAGTGATAGCACAGTGTGAAGGGCACTTGCTTCTTTACCCAGGTAATCCTGGTTTGATCCTAGAGCCGCATATTGCCCCCAGGCCTGCCAAGAGTGACCCCTGAGCATACAGCCAAGAGTCATCCCTGAGCACAGCAGCTGTGGCCCCAAAACAAACAAAAAAGTTCTAAGAAAAAGTGAATTTTTTCTTCCCCAGCAGCCTGTGAATCTGCTGGATCTATTGGCAGCTCAAAGCAAGAAGGGGGGCTCTTCCCAGAGACCAAATAAAGAAGCATCACTTGTTATGAAAAAAAAAAAGAAGCATCTCTAATTATTTTTCTGTTTAAACTCCCCGGTCCAAGATATTTCAACATGAAAACTCAAGCAAAGACTCCTACGTCTGAACTGATTTAAAGGAAATATACAGAGCTTCATGGACAGGCAACAGTTTAGGGGATTCATTGCCTTGAAACAAGTTTCACAAGAAGCATTTAAAAGAGCTTCTTTAAAGGACAGGAGAGGGGCCGGAGCGATAACACAGTGGGTAGGGCATTTGCCTTGCACGCGGCCGCGGGTTCGATCCCCGGCATCCCATATGGTCTCCCAAGCACTGCCAGGAGCAATTCCTGAGTGAAAAGCCAGGAGTAACCCCTGAGCATCGCTGGGTGTGACCCAAAAAGCAAAATAAATAAATAAATAAAGGACAGGAGAAACTTTCCATTCTGTGGCATTGGGTATGGTACTCACTAATGGTGCAAAATGTCGTCCTCTGCTAGATTAAGACAGGTAAAAACATAGCAAGTAATCATCAAGAATTGACTTTTATTTCTTTTCTTTTCCTTTCTTTTTCTGGCTTTTGGGGTCATACCTGGTGATGCTCAGGGGTTACTCCTGGCTTTGCACTCAGGAATTACTCCTGGCAGTGTACAAGGGACCATATGGGATGCAGGGGACTGAATCCTGGTTAACCAAATCCCATGCAAGGCAAACTCTCAACCCACTGTATTATCATTATGGCCCAACTTCTATTTATTTATTTCTTGATAATTCTATTTGTCATTCCTTTAAGTTTTATTGAACCAAGCAATATGAAGTAAATTTGTTGTGTACCTGTCCAGAGGGCTGGCAATGGGGGTTGGGGGTAATAGAACCTATGGATATTGGTGGAGGGAAGGGGACATTGGGTGTGGAAATGATGTTGGAACACCGTATGCCTGAAACAACTCTATTATCAACAACTTTGTGAATCACAGTGTCTCAGTTAACATTTCTGAAAAAATAAATCTGGAACCAGGAAAAAAAACACAACATAGAATTGTTGAAAGACAAGTCAGGAGTCCTGAAGTAAATAAGCCTGTGTATATAGGCACATTTTGTGTGTGCAACCCAAAGTCCCCTGTTTTCACCATGTGGATCTTTAGTCTTTAAAAGACGCTCTAGGACATCTGTGGTCCTGCCAGATCAATTCACAAGACTTTGTGACTCCTACCTGTCCCCTTCTTGGGAGGATTTGGAGAAGCATCATTTGTGCTTCTCCTTGGGATGTCGTTTTGTTCTGTTTGAGTTTGTATTTAGAATTTGGTTTTTATTGTGTTTGTTCCATTTTGTGCCTTTATTTGAAATTTGCTTCTGTTCAGTTTGTACTTGTGTTTGACACTGGATTTTATTCTGTTGAATTTGACGTGTGTGCGTATTTTTCAAATTTTGTGTTGCTCATTGTTCTGTCTCACTCTGGGAAATTTAGTTTTAATAACTTCTAAAAGTCCCTTGACTGATCTTAATCGACTATTATCATCTTTAGTTACTGGTCCATGAGTCAAAAAAAAATGCTTTTCTAATGTTTCATGGTCTGTTTCATTGTGTGCTAGAATTTCAGAACAAATGCCTCCTAAAAGGGTATCAAATTGCTATAGTATGCTACAATTAAAATCATTTTGTCAAAGGTCTGAATAAATGGGGTGAAATATTATATGTCCTAGCTTATTACATGTCCCAGTTATTCTATGTTCTATTATATGTCTGGGGTGGGGTGATAGTACAGCGGGTAGGGTGTTTGCCTTGCATGCAGCCAACCTGGGTTTGATTCCTCCCTCCTCTGGGAGAGCCCGGCAAGCTATGGAGAGTATCCCGCCTGCATGGCAGAGCCTGGCAAACTCCCCGTGGCGTATTCAATATGCCAAAAACTGTAACAAGTCTCACAATGAAGATGTTACTGGTGCCTGCTCAAGCAAACCGATGAGCAATGGGATGACAGTGATACAGTGATTATAAGTCATATGGCATAGGCACTCCTCTCAGAAAGAGTCCCGCTTAATGGTACAGAGAGGAGAAGGCACAATTTTTCTCCCCATAGGAGAACCTAAGACAGTGGGCGGAGAAGGATGAAAGAAATGGAAGTCTTAGGAAGAGCTCAGGTCTGTTCCTGCACCCTGAGTCTGTCCTTATGCCTGTGTCCAACACACCACACTGACCGCTAGCACTGCCTCTCCCAGGCTCTCTGCTATGACAGTCTCAAGACACACTGACAAGTGTTAGCTGCCCCCTCCTCGACACCGTGACATGCAAATGACCACTGTTTGACATTTATGATGGTTTTAAAGTTAGAGAATGGAGGCTTTAAACATGTTCTAAGCGTTTTCACAAATTCAAAATTAATAGAAAATATTTAAAGCTGAGTATGAGAATAAGAGACATATTTACGGTGGCAAGGGACCTGGAAATAAAGATGTTTTGCTAGAAGGGTTCTGTCTCAAGGCAAATTAACTTATTTCTGAAATGGGGTGGGGGAAAATCAGAGAGTGCTAAAAAATTTAAAGGAACATTTGACCTTCAAACAAAACCTAAAGACTTCACCCCTTTCCTCTAAATTGTGTTTTCAATGTTGTTTTTAAAGGCATAAACTCTAAGTGGACATAAGACTTTGTTTTGACTATTTGAGCTCCACATCTGACTGACTTAGCAAAATCTCTAAAAAGCACTTTAAGATTTGATAAAAATTATTCTTACTGCTTATATTGCAATTGAACAAAAGAAAGCTTCACTGGCTTTATGTGAGCAATTTAGTTGACCATGAAAATCCAACTAGAAGTGTAAAAAGTATGAATGGCACATTGTACTGTATCTTCCTGGACTTTTAGAATTTATTAGGAATGGAAGAGTATGCCAAAAATAAACAAAAATGCATGTCTATAAAATGTATAAGAAAATAGAATAATATTTTAAGTATTTTTTATTTTTTAAAAATATGGACAAATGATTGCATTTTTAAGGAAAAATAAAATAATTTTCAAAAAATAAAACAAAGTTAAAGAAACTTGGTAAATCACAAAGAATGTGTGTATATGAAAGAATATTGTGAAGGGGGAATTTTTAAAATACACACATACACAAACAGCTCTATAAGGTTAAGCAGATTCAAATCAAATGGATTGTTAAAAGAATTTTAAAGTCAAATTTTTTCTTATTTTAATTTTTAAAATAAATCATTAGTGTCCATATAAAACCACCTTTGATTTGTTTAATTATTGAAAGGATAAAGAAAGCATATTCTTAAATAATTTATTATCAGTTTAAGTCATCTACCTACACACATGGCATACATGTTAAAACATGTAACACATATCAGAATAACTTCAAAGACATACATCAACATACTATTGATTTTAAGTAAGCTTAATTATACTTAGAATTATAAGTCTTTTTTATTTTGTTTTTTGTTTGTTTTCTTGTTTATTTTGGGGATTGGTCCACACTCGGAGGTACTCAGGGTTTACCCCTGGATCTGTGCTCAGGAATCACTCCTGGCAGGTTTAGACAACCATATGTCGTGCTGGGAATCAGCCACATGTAAGACAAGCATCCTACTAGCATTCTAACCAGCGACCATAAATTTTATATTGCCTTTGACCTGTGTCATTTTTATTAAATGGATAATTAAGTATTGTTTTATAATAACATGTATAGAAATTTTAAATTTTTCAAAATATAAGAAAAAATATATAAATATATATGTTGCCTTAGATGAGCTCCTAAGGCATTCATATTAAATTCTTCAACCACATCAACCATGAGAGATAGATTTTTTTTTTAAATTTTGTGATTTAATTACATTTTTGGTATATTTTCAATCAAGTTTTTTTTTTTAATTGAACCACTGTGATATACAGAGTTACAAAGCTGATCATGGTCAGGTTTTAGTCATACAGTGTTCCAACACACATCCTTCCACCAGTGTACGTTTCCCACCACCAATGTCCCAGCTTCCCTCTTATCATGCTCCTCCCAGTCTGTCTCTCTCTTTTTTTTTTTTTTTTTGCTTTTTGGGTCACACCCAGTGATGCTCAGGGGTTACTCCTGGCTTTGCACTCAGGAATTACTCCTGGCGGTGCTTGGGGGACCATATGGGATGCCGGGGATCGAACCTGGGTCGGCCGCGTGCAAGGCAAACGCCTTACCCGCTGTACTATCGCTCCGGCCCCCCCAGTCTGTCTCTATAGCAGGCACTTTCCTTCTCTATATATATCTCTCCCACCCCCTGCTCTCTCTCTCTGTCTCTCTGTCTCTGTCTCTCTCTCTCTCTCTCGGGGCATTAAGGTTTGCAATACAGATACTGAGAGGTTATCCCGTTTGTTCCTTTACCTATTTTCAGAATGCAGTTCTTATTCAGAGTGATCATTTCCAACTATCATTGCCGTACTGATCCCTTCTCTATCCCAACTGCCTTTTCCCCAAGCACTTGAGGCAGGTTTTCAACCATGGACCAATCGTCCTGGCCTTTGTTTCTACTGTCCTTGGGTATTAGCCTCATATTATGTTTTTTTCTTTTATTTATATCGCACAAAAGAGTCCAATCATTCTAAGTCTATCCTTCTATTTCTGACTCATTTCACTCAGAATCATATTCTCCATATTGCAATTTTTCCTGGAGTCCTTAAGGACCTGTTAGGATGATTAGAGGTTCACCAAAAGCCTCCGTCCCTCTCGGAGAGCCTGGCAAGCTACCGAAGATGTCCTGCCCACACGGGAGAGCCTGGCAAGCTACCTGTGATGTATCTGATATGCCAAAAACAGTAACAGTAAAAACAACGTGCTCTTCATGCTCCTGGAGCAAGCAGACGCCATTGGGCTACATTAGCACGAGACAGGGATGATTTTACACACATTACTGGTGCCCGCTAAAGCAACCGATGAACAACGGGATGACAGTGACAGTGACAGATATTCTCCATGTCTATCCATGTCTATCCACTTTTAAGAAAATTTAATAACTTTATTTTTCCTAACAGCTGCATAGTATTCCATTGTGTAGATATACCATAGTTCTTTAACCAGTCATCCACTCTTGGGAACTCCAGTTGTTTCCAGTTTTTGGCTATTGTAAGTAGTGCTGTAATTAACATAAAAGTGTAGATAGCATTTCTGCTGTGTGTTTTTGGGTCCCCAGTGTATATCCCCAGAAGTGGTATTGCTGGGTCATAGGAAAGCTCAATTTCTAGTTTTTCGAGAAATGCCCATATTGTTCTTCAAAAAGACTCTAACAGTCAGTATTTCCACCAACAATGAAGAAGAGTCCCTTTCTCCCCGCATCCACTCCAGCATTGGTTGCTCTTGTTCTTTGTGCCAGTCTCTGTGGTGTGAGATAATATCTCATTGTTGTTTTGATTTACATCTCCCCGATGACTAGTGATGTAAAGCATTGTTTCATGTGTCTTTTAACCACTTGTATTTCTTCCTTGAGGAAGTTTCTGTTTCTTTCTTCTCCCCATTTTTTGATAGGGTTGGATGCTTTTCTTGTAAAGTTCTTTAAGTGCCTTTTATATCTTGGATAATAACCCTTTAAGAGGTGGGTTTTGCCTAAATAATTTTTCCCAATCTGTGGCTGTATTTTGATCACCATTTCTTTTGAGGTGCAGAAGCTTCTTAGTTTAAGATAGTCCCATTTGTTTATCTTTGTTACCATTTTCTTGGTCAGCAGTGTTTCATCCTTGAAGATTCCTTTAGCTTCAGTGTCATGAAGGGTCCTGCCTACATTTTCCTCCATGTATCTTAAGGATTCAGGTCTGATATTGGGGTTTTTAATTCATTTTGATCTGAATTTTGTGCATGACACTAGAAAGAGGGCTGAGATCTTTTTTTTTTTTTTTTGCATGTAGCTGTCCAGTTTTCCCAGCACCACTTGTTAAAGAGTCCACTTGCTCCACTTCACATTTCTTGCTCCTTTATCAAAGATTAGGTTATCATGTATCTGAGGGTCAGTGTCCGGATATTCAACTCTATTCTGAAGGCCTTCTTTATTCTGATACCATGCTGTTTTGATTACTACCGCTTTGTAGTAGAGTTTGTGTTGGGGTAGGTGATGCCTCTCATCTTTTTTCTAAAGATGCCTTAACTATTTGTGGGAGTTTATTATTCCATCTGAATTTTTAGGTCTTAGAATCGGACAATGTAAGGTCTTCAACTTTGTTCCTCAGAGCTGTTTTAGCAATTTCAAAAACACTGCATATCCACGTAAATTTTAGAACCCGCTTATCAATTACTACTGGAAAACAGCTTATTGGAATTTTAATTGGAACTTGAGAAAATAGGCACTATGACAATTTTGAGTTATGGTTCATGAGCACAATATACCTCTCCATATATATATATATATATATATATATATATATTTTGCTTTTTGGGTCACACCCAGCGATGTTCAGGGGTTACTCCTGGTTTTGCACTCAGGAATTACTCCTGGCAGTGCTTGGGGGACCATATGGGATGCCGGGGATCGAACCCGGGTCGGCCGCGTGCAAAGCAAACGCCCTACCCGCTGTGCTATCGCTCCGGCCCCATATTTTTTAAATTTCTTTACCTTATCAATTTTTAAAAGTCGTTTTAGTGTACAGATATCACACAGCGATGCATTACAAGTGCACAAAATGTACACTTATAACATCAAAATGATCTTTAAGCATTTTATTTTTAAATACTCCAGTTTTTACCTGCTAGCATATAGAAATACACTGACACTTTTATCTTGTAGCATCGCAACTGTGTTTTGGACTTTTCTGTTTGTCTCAGGACTCCTTTGTTCCCTCCTATTTTACTCAAGTATTCTGCTAAAAAGTTTACTATTTCTTATTACTCACCTCAGTCTTGGACCCCTTACTAATCTCTTGAAAGCCATCACATTTATCATGTCTCCATCATGAAGGCCCAGCACTTTCTAATTTCCTCTCTGGGAATTTGCTGGACCACTCAATTATATACTTTTCTGTATTGACCCCTACCCAAGAGACATACTACCTAATGTATTTCTCACTGACCTCAAATGGAGGCGAGCCAGCTGCCACAGGTATGTCGTTTGGGTTTAATATCTCCTCCATATATTGATCACTTATCCTTTTTAGACACTTGTGGTCTACAAGTTTCTAAAACTGGTTTTCAGACCATCCTGGAGAGAATACATAGTTTGTGAATCTCTGGAGTTTTCTTAAAACAGAAAACACTGGAGGCACGCATTCATCCATATTCTCTATGACAGTGATTTGGGGGAGGGTTTCCTAGTGTAATGTGATAAGTTATAGAAGCAACAAATCAAAGATCATTCAATACTAAAAATATTCAGTAAGAAATAAAAGTGGGAGGAGGGGAGACCCATTCACAATAGTCATAAAAACGATAAAATATCTATGAATAAATTTAGCAAGCACAATACTTATGATAAAACCATAAAATTTTATTGAAGAGCATAAAACATGTTCTGAATTAATGGAGATACATAGCATGCTCCTGAATAGAATGACTTATAAAATATAGACCCAACCCAAATTAATAGCAGTATTTATCAGAATCTCCAAGTTTTCTTTTTTATTTATTTTCTTTTTTTTGCTTTGATTATTTTTATGGGAATAAGATAAGATATATTCTTTTAAAAACAAATTTGGGCTTGAAAAAATTTGTAGAAGAGAGAGTTATCCTACTACCAATATCAAAGCATACAGTGCCAATACTGTTTTGAGGGCTGCATCTTTAAAGTATACTTTTAAATAGGTGGTAAGAGAATTCTTTCTCCTACATTATTCCTAGGAGAAGACATTAGTCCCTACTAATATCTACTGTTGGCCATGCCAAATGTTGCAGGAAGTGGCACCATAGTTTCCTGAGCACTGCTTAGGAAGACCTCATCCCAAGAAGAGGGGAGAAGAGGAGAGGAGAGGAGAGGAGAGGAGAGGAGAGGAGAGGAGAGGAGAGGAGAGGAGAGGAGAGGAGAGGAGAGGAGAGGAGAGGAGAGGAGAGGAGAGGAAGGGAGGGGAGGGGGAGGAGAGGGGAGAAGGAAGGGAAGGGGGAGGGGAGGGGAGGGGATGGGAGATGAGAGGAGAGGAGGGGAGGGGAGGGTAGATGAGAGGAGAGGAGAGGAGGGGAGCAAAGGGGAGGGGAGGGGAAGGGAGGGGAGGGGAAGGGAGGAAAAAGGAAAGGAAAGACGGGAGGGAGGGGAGGAGAGGAAAGGAGAGAAGGGGAGAGGAGAGGAGGGAAAGGAGGGGAGAGGAGGGGAGAGGAGAGGAGGGGAGGAAAAAGGAAAGGAAAGTCAAGAAAATGTTAACCTGCTTTGTTGCAAATAAAAGATTAATGTCAATATACAGGTGATTAAGAGGTCACCTGAGTCTCTGAATTAAAATTTATATATGACTAATGTTTATATACCGGTGTTTCAAACTCACTTGAAAAATATCAAACATCTCAAATATTTTTAATCATGTTATCAATGACAGTAGTGGTGGCACGTGATAGGAGGGGATAAGTAGTAATAGGAGGTGCTATGAACTCCAACTCTGCCGAGTTTAACAGCACACAAATTTCCGTGATAATCCCATGAAGATTAGAATGGGTCTTCCTGGGTACTGGGCAGCTATTTATGTTATTTCTCACAAACCCAGACTCCTTCTACATCACAGTTCTTTCTTCTCTAGGTCTGAAATTCCTCTGCTTTAGGTTGATGCACGGAGGAAAAGAATTAAAGAGCATCCGTGTGAAAATGTAGAGACTCCAGCCTGGGAATAAAGACACACGCTCTTCCGTTCATACTCCATTAGCCAGAATTCAGTGCTCTGACGATGCTGAGAGAATGCTGGGAAATGTGCTCTAGTTGTTTGCTCAGGAGCGGGTAATGGGTTTGGATCAGCAGCCGGAAGTCTCTGCCACAACTGGCCAACTTGCAAGAGCATCAGTGGCTGGAAAACATAAGATCCTCAAATTTACTCTGATGAAAGAAAAGCAAATGAAAGCATCAATTTGATTCAATAGACTGAAAAGAAATAAAAGTGTTCACATAGACGTATGGCGGCGATAGAAGGCAAAGGGACATGTGGATGTGTTTCTTCTATAAATAAGAACTGCCACAGCCTATTTGGGGTGCTGTCTGGCAATATCCATTACACTTTTAAAAATCACATATAACTTCCCACCCGGAAATCCTACTTCAAGATATCTGTTCCATAAAAAAATAAATGTATAAGTAAATCTCAGGATATATAAATGTTATTGAAGCATGCATAAAATGACACATAAGCTAGAAACCTCCTAAAAGTAGACCAATAAAACAAACCCACAAACCTCAGTATATTTATTCTATGAGATATTCTGCAGTTAAAAGTAACAGAGTTAAGATTGATATGTGTTATTCTGAAGGTATGTTAAATGAGGAAGGCAAGGTGCAGTAACTGATTTGAGTATGACTGATAATTTTAAATAAACAGTTTTTGTAGATCATGGTTTAGCATATATGTTTGCATAAGAATGAACGAGAGGCATGATAGCGTGTTCCACTGGTGGAGGTAGTTAAGAGGGAATTTGAACAAACACTCAGAATGATTGCACCATAAAATAATGATGATCTATTTTACAAGCATGAATTAAATAATTTGCTCACATATTGATTCAAATTATATATTGAACTGAAAACTTTGCCAAATCTAGTGGTGACCAAAGCAGATATAACACACACTATTTGTACTTTCAAGGAGCTAATAGCCTAATGTGATGTTGCTTGTAAGTAAATTAGCAAATGCAGTAATATAATAAGTGCTTTAACAGGAAAATTCTGAAGAGTAGTAGTTAACTTCACGTTGAAGGAAATAGAATATCAATAAATATGCTAATATTCCTGTGCAATAAATCATTAGACAGAGATATAGAAATGACAAGCCTCATTTGTTTCATAGTTTAGTATGTTTAGTGCTAAAAATGCCCCTAGTGTAAGAATTAAATGAGATAGTAAATATAGATGTTCTTTCACACTACCTAAACATACCTTTGATTTTCTTTCCCTGATTTATAAATCCATCTCCTCACCCCAATATTAAGCAGGGGACAGAGTTTCAGAGAAGCGGCTTCCCAAACTCAAACCCAACCCAATCTCCAGACTTTCACCCTTTACAATAAATATTATAATTGATCAACGGAAGCCAGTAGAGATATCTCAAAAAGCCTTTATGCCTGACCCCTGAAACATCTGAATCGTTTCTGGGCGGTAAGGTGCTGGGACAGTATTTATCCTGAGTGACATTCTAACAATTTAACAACCACATGTAAAGCCGAAAATAAACTAAAGTGTTCACAGAGAAGTATGGCAGTGATAGAAGGGAAACTGGAGCTACTGTTCTCCCATTGCATTCTTTCTTATTTATTTTTTTCTTTTTGGGTCACACCCGGCGATGCAAAGGGGTTACTCCTGGATCATGCACTCAGGAATTACTCCTGGCGGTGCTCAGGGGACCATATGGGATACTGGGAATCGAACCCAGGTTGGCCGAGTACAAGGCAAACACCCTACCTGCTGTGCTATCGCTTCAGCCCCCCATTGCATTCTTTGATACCAGTGCCCTTCTTCTCTTGCTCTTGCTCTCATCTTGTCTAAATTATTCCTTGGCACCCGCCCTCTCTTTTGCCCCCACCTCTTTGCTGTCAGGTTTATATCATCACACCTTCACCCCCTTAGCACAGCAAGGCAGCTACCTTCATTCAAATCATTAACAGCCTTCCCTTGACTTCTCATTGTTCTTTCTTCACTTGAGAAGCACAATGTAACTTATTATATTGTTACAATGATTGACTACAGATCACAAGAGAAAAGAGTCACATTTCAAGAATTTCAGAATTTTCTCAATAAAGGCATATTTGCTCTCGGTACATTTTAATTATCTTTGTCAAAGGATTCTTTTAGATGCTAGAGGCAAGATTGCTTGGATGTCATCCTAGATAACTCTTAAAGTTCTCTCCAAGGTGCTGAGACTTAAATCCACAGAGTGTCTTCAATTAATTCCCTTTGAGAGGGTGGACAGGAAAGACTCATCCACAGACATGTTTGACAGACACTTCTACAACAGCCTCTCACTTTGAAGTTTTTGAATGATGTCGCCTGGGTTTCATACCACTCTTGTCTAACGTTATTTCCTGGCTCAGGAATCTTTAATGAATCTTCCCTAACACACCCAGCCCTGTAACTCTGTCCCGGTGGCAGCAAGAAACTCTGGAGAAGAACATGACTTCCGGAACCAGTTCCCAGGCTCCACTAACTAGCTGCTCAAATCTGTAAAAATGACTTTGCTTCCCTGTGCCGCTGTGAAACACGAATAAATGTGTAGGGGCTGGAGCAATAGCACAGTGGGTAGGGCGTTCGCCTTGCACGTGGCCGACCCAGGTTTGATTCCCAGCATCCCTTATGGTCCCCTGAGCACCGCCAGTAGTAATTCCTGAGTGTAGAGCCAGGAGTAACCCCTGTGCATCGCCGGGTGTGACCCAAAAAGCAAAAATAAAATAAAATATTTTACGACCAAATCATATAAAATAATTTATGTCTCCATTTTAATAGATTCACAGACTCATTAATGATGGCTTCTTTGAACACTGCTCACAACTTATCACATGTCATACTAAGTACTACATATGTACTAGAGCAACCTTATTAGGGGCTGTTATGATCATCCCAATCTTTCTAGTGAGGAAATAAGGCATGGTACCTAACAATAGCACTTTAAACTATTCATTTTCAAGTTTTATTAATAATGTTGCTTTAAAGTGCCAGAGAAATAGTATAGCATGTAAGGAACATGCCTTGCACATGGCCAACCCAGGTTTGATCTCTGACATCATGTACTATCTACTAGGCATAAGCCAGGAGTGGCTCCATACATCCCCCTGCCAAATAATGTTCCTTTAAAGTAAAAGTGAAAAAAAATACATAGCTAAAACTATAAAGAGACAGAGCTTTTATGGCTAAGATAATGAAAAATTTCAGAGAGGAGTTCTGGGGTAAGAGACAGCAGGTAGGGTATTTGCTTTGCACACAGTCAACCTAGGTTCAATCTCCAGCGCCCCATATGATCCCCTGAGCACTGCCAGGAGTGATTCTTGAGTGCAGAGTTAGGAATAACCCCTGAGCATTGCTGGGTAAGACCCTAGAGAGAGAGAGAGAGGCAGAGAGGAGAGAGAGAATTTCTAACTGCAGGCACAGTTTAATCAGGTAAAAGGCTATTGTCTAGGACATGTTTTTATCTCCTGGATCCAGTTTATTCTGTTGGTTTCTCATGTGGTAGCAAACTAAAAGAAAAACATGCCTCCGAGCCCTTTTTTAGCTTTTTAATCTCTAGTCTATTTTTCTTCATCATCCATATGGTTATTCAAAGCTGTTTTTTAATATAGTTATTTTACTGGTAGCTAGACTTATTCTTGTGATTTCTGTTCAATTCATTAATTCTATAATAAGGTTATTTTGGTTCTCCATTTGTTCCATAAAATATATAGTGCCCCTTTTTTGTCCAATACTGATATTTTATTACCTCAATTTTGAGCTTTCAATTATTGAAGTCTTGTTTTAATTATTATTTTCCTCTATAGCTTGAAATATTCCTCAGGCTATTCTCTGCACTGAATTTTCTTTACAACAGGTTTCTCCACCTTTCTTCCTATGTTGCATGATTCTCTATTTTCTGCATCTTAATTAAAATTTCACTATTGAAACAGTCTCTTGTTCATACTAAACATGGAGCTATTTCTATGTCCTTCAGTTGAAGTACAAGAAACTGTGAGTAAATTTGCTTTTTCCATTTGGATCCTTATCTAAAAACAACTTATCTTTTTTGTTTGACTTACATGAAGTCATGAAATTTGCATATAAGTGGATCAACATGGAAAGTATCATGTTAAGTGAAATGAGTCAGTAAAAGAGAGACAGACATAGAAAGATTGCACTCATTTGTGGAATATAAAATAACAGAGTGGGAGACCAACACCCAAGAGTAGTAGAGATAAGTAAGGATCAGGAGGTCTGCCCCACAGCTTGGAAACTGGCCTCACATGCTGGGGGAAAAGGCAGCTCAGATAGAGAAGGGAACACCAAGTAGAGGATGTTGGAAGGACCCATTCGGGTTGGAAGATGTGAACTAAAAGTAGACTATGAAGACCACTCAATACCTCTATTGCAAACTGCAATACCCAAAAGGAGAGAGAACAAAAGGGAGTGCCCTGCCTCAGAGGCAGGGTGGGGTGGTGGGGGATGGGGTAGGGGTGGTGAGAGGGATACTGGGATCATTGGTGGAGGAGAATGGGCACTGGTGGAGGGATGGGTAAACGATCACTGTATGAATGATATGCAAACACAAAAGTTCTTAAGTTTGTAACTACATCACAGTGATTCTCTAATAAAAAATATTTTTTAAAATCTATATTTTACTGAATAAAACTTGATTCTTGGCATTGCTTACATACAAACACATGTATATATACACCCAATGAACACATCTGCATAAATACACACATGCATATATACATAAACATGCATACACATACACATGCACACACATATGTATGTGTACACATAAATAAAAAGACTATGAATAATAAGGTTTGGTAGGAAAAACTTAGCCAAAGAAATTGTTATATCACCAGTGTCCTATCCTAAATCCTCACTCTTTTTCTCCCTCTCCCATCCTCTCTCCCTCTATTTTCTCCCTCCCTCTCTCTCTCTCTCTCTCTCTCTCTCTCTCTCTCTCTCTCTCTCTCTCTTTCTCTCTCTCATTAAATGTCCAAGATCTATGCTTTTGCCCTTTAGTTAAAGGTGCATTTCAATAACTTGAAAAAAGTTAATTCACACTTTAGATAATATGTTTAATTAGGTCTAGAGGGATTAGAGAGAAAAATGCAGAACTGTAATGTTTCAGCTGTCTCAGCAAGAATAATTTTCTGGTAAATGACCAAGACTGAAAGGTGTTCTATAACTTCCAAAACTGAGGGCAACTTCTCAGACCTTATTTTCTTAATTGAAGAAGAAAGTATTTTTGACTATGCCCTGCCTTCTAACTACTATCATAGTGAAAGACGGCTGGCTGGATTAGAAGCTTGGTTATCCTTTGAAAGAATAATGTTTCTTTTCTCCACTCTCAATCTTCTTTTACAAACATTATGTATGATTGCGGTTTTTAATATTTTCATGAACTTTGCAAATACTGTGTCATTCAACTTGAGCATGTTACCTTTGCTAGGAAGTCCCACTACCTCCCTTACCAAATAGCACTGTAGCACTGTCGTCCCATTGTTCACCGGTTTGCTGAGTGGGCACCAGTAACGTTTCCATTGTGAGACTTGTTGTTACTGTTTTTGGCATATCAAATATGCCACGGGTAGCTTGCCAGGCTTTGCTGTGAGAGCGGCAGCTTGCCAGGCTCTCTGAGAGGGGTGGAGGAATCGAACCCAGGTCGGCCATGTGCAAGGCAAATGCCCTATCCATTGTGCTATCAGCTTCCATTACAAAATAAAATTATGAAACTGATACTTGGGCAGTTTAGATTTCTGTAACACTTAATAAGTGGGTAAACAGAGATAAGTCTCAGAAATTTTCATTTCAGTTTATAGTGAATTTATTCCCTTTCTTTCTCTATTTCTCTATTTCTTTCCTTCTTTCTTTCTTTCTTTCTTTCTTTCTTTCTTTCTTTCTTTCTCTCTCTCTCTCTTTCTTTCTTTCTCTTTCTTTCTTTCTCTCTCCTTCTTTCTTTCTCTCTTTCCTTCCTTCCTTCCTTCCTTTCTTCTTCCTTCCTTTCTTCCTTCCTTTTTCCTTCCTTTCTTTCTTTCTTTCTTTCTTTCTTTCTTTCTTTCTTTCTTTCTTTCTTTCTTTCTTTCTTTCTTTCTTTCTTTCTTTCTTTCTTTCTTTCTTTCTTTCTTTCTTTTTTTCTTTCTGTCTTTCTTTCTTACTTTCTCTCTTTCTTTCTCTCTTTCTCTCTTTCTTCCTCTCTTTCCCTTTTTTTTGCCATATCTGGTGGTGCCATGGCCAGAGGGATCACTTGTGGCAATGCTTCAGGGCTCTGTTTATACCCTCTGATTGGACATTTTCTGTTTCTAATGGAAGCTGAAACAGAAACAAATCAGGAAGGGAAGCTCAGCTGATAGTGCTAATATTTTCAAAGCATTTCAAAGGATTTATTCTTCCCAACATATATTGTAATATTGAGTGTCTCATAAACAAAAGACTCTCTTCCATACTTTAAGATGTAATGAGATAGAGCAACAAGAGAAAAAAATATAAGATCTTTGTTCTGAGGAAGCTTATAGACTAGTGAAATAGACAGCCAATGAACCATGGGATACATTAAGAGACCACAGTTCACTAAATTCTACCAAGCCACCAAGCAAGTAATCAAGAGTGATTTGGGGTGAGGAGACAAATGCTCCTTCTTATGTTGTACTCAGGGAAGATCTTGAGTGCCTTGGTAGGAGCTTGAGATGTGAAGGTGAGAGAGGGATCTTACTATGAAACATGGCTGGAAGAAATGAGATAGATAGAGAAAGCAATGTGTACACAGTTCTGAAACAGAAGAGGTTGTGTGGACGGGAAGGGAAAGATCAGAGCACAGATTAAGATGAGTGAAAGGGATGGATAGCAGGGGCCAGAAAGAGAGATGATGTCAGAACAGAGGGCAAAGACCAGATCCTGCAAGATGAATGCAAAGGGCTTCACAGTCTGTCCAGTAGCTGGAAGACATCTCACTGAAGGTAGATCATCTCTTATGGAGAGGGAATTTTAGTGCTGGATTTATCAGCACAGGTGCTAAATGACCATTACATTCATCTTAGAGGTGGCACTAAGTGCAAAGAGTTTGGTGTATTTATGAGTTGTAGAGAACTGCAAGATGAACGATGTAGAGGAAGCCAAGTCTCCTTCCGTTTTGAGATACCCACCCTAGACTGTAATAGATTCTTTGGGCATTTTCTGCTTCCTGTCTGAGCATTGGGTAAGGATCTTTTTTTCATTTCCCTTGTTACATCTCACTTGCCTCTGTCTTCCCACTTTGTAGGATGGATGTAAAGGTTAATTCCACATCTGTAACTTCAGGAAGGGTTTTCTTCCAGGCTGCCAACCTTTTTGGTAATTTGTCTTGGCTGTTGTGCAATAGAATGTCAATTCTCTCCACTCACCCTTTGAAAACAGCCTATTTAAAGAAAGATGATTTGGGGTTGAAGTCAATAAAATCAGGTGGTGAGCAATTCTTCAGCATGTTTGGATCTCAACAGTTAGGCTGAGTGGCCAGAGAGCCATATTTTAGGACAAATGTCTCCTTATACTGCAAGCTTGGGAAGTGCTCTGTGGATTTACATGCAAAAGGGAGTTGAATGACTTAAAGATGCACCCATAGGAAAACCAAATTTGTACCGTAAGACTTTTTTATAGCCCTCCTGGGGACGCTCCAGTGACACTCCTCTAGCTAATGCAGGACCCTTCCAGGTGACATATGACATATGACATATGAAGTTAATTTACTTCAGACAAGTAAATTAACATTTTGAATATCGATGCCCCCTCTATGTGTGAGATAAATATTTCTACCAGTGTTTTCAGAAACTTAAATGAGATATGTGAAAGTAACCAGCAAAGTGCCAGAGCATCATATCATGCCACATCCCACCTATAATTCACCTGAAGAGTCCTGCCTTCTGTATCAGTAATTTGTAGCTGATGTTAATTCATCAGACTTGGGTGCAACTGGTTTGAGCTCTAGTTCTGTTTTTTTTCTTGCTGTGAAATCTTGGGCAAGTCACTTATTCTTTGTGATTCTGTTTTACTGTGTTTCTGTTTTACTATTACTGTGATTCTGTTTTTCACTATTTTCTCTACTAAGTGATGGAATAGAAAGAATCTCACAGGGTTATAACAATCGATATAGTAAGTGATTAGGAAAGTATGTGGCATGTGATTTGTACTTATTGTAATATTGACTTGTTGGTTAATAATATGATTGTTGTGTTAGTATGATAATTTCCTCTGTAGTTCATTTTTCTGAAAGCCAGATAATCTGCTAAGGGTACTTCTCAGTTGACTTGTCCAAGAGATGGGAGTAAAGCCATCTCCATTGGCATAGATGAATTTACATGGGTATTTGACTTGTGAACTTGTCCACAGCCTATTTTGAGGTTAGAATAATAGATTAATATTGACTAGATTCTGTCTATAGAATAGAATACAACATTAATATGCTTTTCATCACATTATGCATAATAATTGAACAATATGACTCATACCACAAATAAAAGGAAATGGTAATAGATGAATAATATGAAAGGTTATATCACTGTATCACTGTTATCCCATTGCTCATTGATTTGCTTGAGCGGGCACCAGTAACATCTCCATTGTAAGACTTGTTTTTACTGTTTTTGGCATATCGAATTCGCCATTGGTAGCTTGCCAGGCTCTGCTGTGCAGGTGGGATACTCTAGGTAGCTTGCCAGGCTCTCAGAGAGGGACAGAGGAATCAAACCCAGGTTGGCTGCATGCAAGGCAAACACCCTCCCCACTGTGCCATCGCTATACCTATAATGTCATTATCTTAAAAATATTTGATAATATGATATAAGTTGTTAAAAAACATTGGTGGGTTTCAGAATTCTCCTAAAGTGAAGCACACACATTGATTAATGGAAAAAAAATAACAAAATATTAACAGCATTTACTTCTCTCTCTCTTTTTTTTTTAGTATTTACTTCTCACTAGGAGTTTTATATGCTAAGATTCTCTCAATGCCTAGAAACTGAGACTGTATTTCAAAAGTAAGAAAAAACTAACCTGAAAAGTACTTCCATATGAAGACATTTATTTTTATTTTTTATGTTTTCTTTGAAGTACCATGGTATTAAAGAGCAGAAATGCCACATATCAGATTCAATATGCAGGCAACATTTCTTTGATGTGTTATTGCAAAATTCTTAGAAGCCCAGGTCCCATAAATACATGGATATAAATTTGTAGGAGAAACATTTTTCACATACTTCCAGTAAAATTGAGTATCTAAGAAATTTTACCATCCATACTTTATAGTTTTCCACCTCCTTCATACTGACTCATACACTGGTGTACAAATAGAATCATTTGAAAAATAAAATCTAAATTTACTTTTAAAATCTTGAGAATATACTATTGTGTACTCAGGCTAAACTATTGTGCCTTCTGAACTCTGCGGTTTTGACTCAATGATCTTCTTTATTATCAATACTTTTGTTTTATTCTTATAGATAGTTAATTCTGAAATAGTTCTAGATGTTTAATGCTGAGTCACTGGGAGCAGGGTGTCACTGGAAGGAAATTATCCTGACTGATTTTGGGGACAGAATTATGACTCCCTGAAATTTTAGTGTCTAGGCACACATAGGGTGTCTGTTGCAAATTTCTTGGGGTTAGAATGATCTGCTAAAATCCAACTCAGTTCATCTCCTTCAGTCATATGCTTTGACTTCAGGATTAAGACACTGCCATGGTCCTGTACACATTAGGACATGAATGCTCTGGATAATGCAAAGATAACAATACTCTGTTTACCAGGTGATTGGGGGCACGATTCAAACCTAAAACTATTAGGTAGATTAAAGATTTTGTGAGAAATAATTCAATTTGTCTATAAATATACTTTTAAAAATCATGTATACGTTATACATTGATATCTTTAAAATATAGTGGGGGAATCAGAATAGTACATAAATAAAAAGGTTTACTTTCTCAAATTATGAAACTACCATCATAAACTAATTCTCTCTAAATTAATCTTACATTTAATATATTTTGTTAAAATGTAAACACTAACATCCTTTTTTTAAACAAGAACTCCCAACATTAAAGTGAACTTAAAAATAAGATATTCAGGAAACATAAAAAAATATTTTGATGAAGATTAATGTTATCAGATAAAAGAAAGATTGTGAAACTACAGCAATTAAAGTAGTGATTCTCACACATAAAACAGATCAATAGAGAAAAATACAACATTTAAGGCATAAATTTGACAACAATTTAAATGCCTATTATTTGGGAAATATTAATTACTCAATAAATCATATGAAGAAATTAGAAAACTTTAGAAAAGCAACCTGAATTGTTACTTCATGTCCTATAGTATTTCAGTATTATAGTATTTGCATTCCAGGCAAAACCAAATTTTCAACTTATAAATAAATCATATAATGCAATATTACTCAATAATAAGAGAAAATAAATTATATTATAGTCACTGGTGAATAAATTCAAGCACAATTATTTTTCATCACTGTTATGCCAAATTATACTAGAAGTTCTAAACCCAGAAATTAGACAAGAGAAAAAAAAACCAAGACCAAAAAAAGAAGAAAAAGGACTCTTGCATACATACACACCCATGTTCATTTTGTCATTGTTTGCAATAGCAAACAATTGTAATAGCAAAAAATTGTCATGTTTACACTGTAAACAACCTGAGTGCCCAACAACACATGAGTAGCTAAACAAATTATGGCTTATTTACATAGTGCGACACTTTTCAACCACGAGAAAATACGAAATCAAGCAGTTAGTCACAATTTGGCTGGAACTGGAGGGCGTCATGCTAAGTGAAGTGAGTCAAGGACAGTATGTACCAGATGATGTCCCTTGTTTGTGGGTTAAGAGTAAACAAAACAAGGGATTAGACAGTTTTCAGTGGAAGCAATCCTGCGATACGGTCAATAGAACTTCTCCCCATTTTTGATGGGATTTATCGTTTTGTTCTTGAGTTTTACATGTGCTTTATCTTGAATATTAACCCTCTGTTAAGTGGATGGATATTTTCTCCCTGTCGTGGGGGTGTCTCTTTCACTGTGGCCATTGCTTCTTTTCACTGCAGTTCCATCTGTTTAATTGGATGTAGTAGTTCCAGTTTGTTTACCGTTGCTTTAGTTTGCTTGGCTTGAATCGGTGATGCCTCTAAGTTCTAAGTCATGAAGAATTTTATGCCTATGTTTTCCTCGATATAGTTTACAGGTTCAGGTGTGATATCATGGCTTTAACACATTTTTGCATTGATGTTTGTACATGGTGTGAGATAACGGTTTCCGTTCATTTAAACAAATTATTTATTTTTTTATTAGGACACCATAACTTACAAAGTTGTTCATGATATAGTTGTTTCAGGTAAACAATGTTCAAACACCAATCACACATCAATGTCCCCTCCCTCCGTCAGTGCCCCTGGTTCCCTGCCATCCCTCAGTCTACCCCTTTGGCAGGTATAAAACAAATTTACATTCATTTTTTTTACAAGACTCACCAGTTTCCCTCCCTGAAACCATTTGTTGCATTTTCCCTTGCTCCACTTTGGACTTTTTCCCTTTGTCCAAGATTAGCTATTCATATATCTGAGGCTGTCTCTGGGCCTGTATAGCTGCAACTCTATGGCTTTTATTGATAATCACTCTATAACTCTATCACTGTCATCCCGTTGTTCATCGATTCACTCAAGTGGGCACCAGTAATGTCTCCATTTGTCCCAGCCCTGAGATTTTAGCAGCTCTCCTTACTCTTCTTTCCAAATGATTGGAGGCTCTTACAGTGTCAAAGGAATGAGACCTGTTATTGTTACTGTTTTGGGCATGTTGAATATGCCAGGGGGAGCTTGCCAGGCTCTGCTGTGTGGGCAGGATACTCTCGGTAGCTTGCCAGGCTCTCCCGAGATGCATATATATTTATTTCCCTCTATGATGATATTATTATTATCAAGATAAGAGAAATTTAATGACACAAATTAATAGGGAAAATAAAACATTTTTGGATTGAGATGCTACGTATTATTTAAATTACCATCAAACAAAAGCAGTTTATAGATGAGTGCAATTTCTATAAAAACTTGAATGTCATTTCTTTTTACAGAAATAGAGAAAACAATCTCACACATTGTATGGGACCCACAAAAGATCCCAAATAGACTAAGAAATCTTGGTTTTAAAAAGAGTAAAGACATCATAATTTCATATTTTTAAAATGATATTATAATGCTTTAAATCAAACTAGTGTGGCATCACAATAAAAACAAACAGAACAGTGAAACTACTTGAAAATTGAGAACACTGAATATGCACAGTAAGGTAGAATTTTGCAAGAAAACCAAGAATAAACAATTTAAGAAGTATCATATCTTCAACAAATGGTGCTGGGAAAACTGGTTATAAAACGTGAAAATAAGGGTATAATCTGACTTCTCTCTTATACCATTTAAAAAATATTTCGCTCAGAATAAGTTAAAGCTCTAAGTCCTGAAATTAAAAAGTTCCTATGATGAAACATAGGAGAAATGTTAACTTACACTGGTCATGACACAATTTTGCTTTTAATCATGACAGGAAAACATAAACAACAAAAGCAAAAATCAGGAAATGAGACTAACCTCAAACTAAAAAGCTTCTCACAACAAAAGAAATCATTAACAATATTATAAGACAATCTGCAGAATGGAAAAAAATAGTTGCACACCTTATGCATGATAAAGTGCTAGAAGATATTACATATCCAAAAAATAAGGAACTTAGACAATAAAATGACAAGAAAACAATCTAATAAAAAATGAGCTAAGAATCTGGTAGGGGTGAGTTTTCCCCAAAGAAGATACTAAAATAGCCAACTGAAATATGAATAAAATTGCAACAGCACAGAACTCAAATTGAGAAATAATTTTTGAGTATTTCAAAAGTAATAGGTGTGTAGATACCAGTAGCACTTGGTACCTATTATCTAGAAAACTGATCATTACATATAAGAAAAAGGGCAGATTTATGTAGAATTTATGTAGACTATACTCCAATGAAATCAGAATGTATAAAGGAGAGAAACATGTGCTTATGAAATTGCAAATTAGGAACACTCCTAGCAGGGCAACTTTTAGAGGAGGTAATATCTGAGTTAGGTTGTTAAGGATAAATGTAATTTGGCACTGCACTGAATAAAAGATGGCATTATGGATGAGAATATATGCACAAAGATTTGGACATAGGGAAAAGTATGTAATAAAATTAGGGGGCACAGTAAACTATGATGGTGAATTAAGAGTGAATTGAGATTTAAATTAATACATATTATAAATATGCTTAATTGACACATTCAGTATCAAGAGATTTTAACAAGTGCTGCTTCTCAAAAAATATTCAAAAAATTCTGCAAGATTTGCATGCCAAAAAAATTTATTAGTTTTAACTGTTTAACTATTTTTATGTAACTGGTATCTAACTATTTCCAATTTTGTTTTCTAATATGTACCTAATTATATATAAATATATATTTAAATATCAATATATATGTTTGTACACAAATATACAAATGTAAGTACATGTACTTGCCAATATTTAATTGTTTTGGCTTGCAAATTGAAGGTCTCTTATGAGTCAACCTACATATTTCAAAATAACTTCCCAAAGATATTATTCTCAATATAAAAATGTTTAAATAGACTATTAGAGGGGCCAGAGGTATAGCACAGTGCTCAGGAGGCTTGCCTTGCAGATTTCTGACCCAAATTTTATCCATATGGTCCCCTCACCCACTAGAAGTGATCTCTGAGGGCAGAACCATGAGAAAGCCCTGAGTAGAGTCAGATGTGGCCCAAAAAAGAAAAGAGAAATAGAGAAAGGAAGAAAGAAAGAAAGAAAGAAAGAAAGAAAGAAAGAAAGAAAGAAAGAAAGAAAGAAAGAAAGAAAGAAAGAAAGAAAGAAAGAAAGAGAGAGAGAGAGAAAGAAAGGAAGGAAAGAAGAAAGAAAGAAAGAAAGAAAGAAAGAAAGAAAGAAAGAAAGAAAGAAAGAAAGAAAGAAAGAAAGAAAGAAAGAAAGAAAGAAAGAAAGAAAGAAAGAAAGAAAGAAAGAAAGAAGAAAGAAAGAGAGAGAGAGAGAGAAAGAAAGAAAGAAAGAAAGAAAGAAAGAAAGAAAGAAAGGAAGAGAGAGAAAGAAAGGAAGGAAGGAAGAAAGAAAGAAAGGAAGAAAGAAAGAGAGAAAGAAAGGAAGGAAGGAAGAAAGAAAGAAAGGAAGAAAGAAAGAAAGTGAGAGAGAGAAAGAAAGAGAGAAAAAAAGAGAGAAAGAGAGGAAGGAAGGAAGAAAGAAAGAAAGAAAGAAAGAAAGAAAGAAAGAAAGAAAGAAAGAAAGAAAGAAAGAAAGAAGGAAGGAAGGAAGGAAGGAAGGAAGGAAGGAAGGAAGGAAGGAAGGAAGGAAGGAAGGAAGGAAGGAAGGAAGGAAGGAAGGAAGGAAGGAGAGGAGAGATGGAAGGAAGGAAGGAAGGAAGGAAGGAAGGAAGGAAGGAAGGAAGGAAGGAAGGAAGGAAGGAAGGAAGGAAGGAAGGAAGAAAATAGATTATTCGAGAGGCAAATAACTTTCTTAACAAAAAAATAATAGAAAGTGGTGAGATTGATAGTTGAACCGATGTCTTGCTTTAGTTAGATTCATAACTAAGTAGTTTTCCACTTTTATTTTTGAACAAATAGAAAATAATTGACTATTTTGAATCAGAAGGATAGCATGTTGTAAAAAATATTTAAAAAATCACTATCTAGTGACAAATCTAAGAAACAACAACACAGCATATCACCCAAAGAAATTTTAAATGTATCAACAGCATCTATGTAAAAAAAAAGAATCTTCATGCTCATAGGGAAAAATATGAACAAAGTTATGAAGACAGAGCTCCCCATAGAGAAAATTTAAATGCTTCTCAATACATGAAAAAGATGAAAAATCTCCTTCACAAGGCAAATGTTCCTTATATTTGAAATCGACTTTATTGTAGAATAACTTTTAGACAGAAAGTGGCTAAAATGGCTGCTTTTCTTCTAAAATTTGTTCATAGTATACCCTCCATTTATTTTCTTTGAACTCTACCTCCACAACTACTGTCACAAACTTGTATTGGGGTCTCACTTTATCACAACGATAATACATGTCCACAAAACACTTGATTCCCGTTGCACCCACTACTTTACACTCGGGCCATAAATTGCACTTTGTTACCTGACCTCTAATGCCCTCTGTCCCCTATTCTTAATGCTTAGTTACTGAGTAAGACATTATGTGGTGCACACATTTTCTCAGTTTAGTCATCTAAGAATACTCACAGCTACTTAAATAATCCATTTATGGCTATGCCTGTATATCTGTTCATTTCTGTTTCTTCATTTGTAAAGATTTTGCCAACTTCATCTACATGGTGAGCTCCTGGTCATCCATCAGAGCCCAACTTTAACGTTAAGCTTCTGGGAAGATTTTCCAGATCATTTCTACAAAGTTACTAGCTGTCTCAGCTTAGAGCCAGCTTTTCCTTGGGCATTATTTCACTCAAAGATGTATACACATGGACAAACACACATGCATACATTTTTCTGTGTCATTATGGGAAAAAATGTCATTGCATGTGTATGGTACTATATACATACTACTATACCCCAAAGTAATCCCCCACTGGAAGGAATAAAACCTTAGTGTGTGTGAGGGGAGTGGGGTGGAGATATTAATGTGTGGTAATTAATAGTGATCAGCTGTTAAAGACAAAAAACAATGTCTGCTGAATAAATGAGTTAAGGGAGGGCGATAGGTATCTTTCAGAGAGAGAAAGGAAAATTGTAAATGGAAGTTCCAGTTCTATTGTTGGTGATCACACAGGGCCAAGGACAATGCAGGAATCTATCAGCAACAATTTTATAAACCATGGTACTTAAAAGGTAACAGGGGTAAAAAGAAGGAAAAAGTGCCCGCCATAGGGAAAACAGGGATTAGGAGGACTGATCAATGATTGGATCTAATCTCAAGTGTTTGGGGCAGAGGGTAGTAAGATAGAGAAGAGACCAGTATGACAATGATAGCCGGGAATGATCACTCTGGACAAGAACTGGGTGTTAAAAGTAGGTAAAGGGATATTCTTGCTAACCGTTCTGTATCAATATTGTGAACTATAATGCCCAAATGGGGGGAGGGAGAGAGAGAGAGAGAGAGAGAGAGAGAGAGAGAGAGAGAGAGAGAGAGAGAGAGAGAAAGAGAGAGAGAGAGAGAGAGAGAGAGAGAGAGAGAGAGAGAGAGAGAGAGAGAAGAAAAGCACCTGGCATAGAGGCAGAGGCAGGGGTAGGGGTGGGGAGTGATGGGAGGGAACCTGGGGACACTGGTACTGAGAAACGTACACTGGTGGAGGCATGGATGTGGGAATACTGTATGACTGAAATCCAATCATGAACAGCTTTGTAAGGCTCCATCTTCACAGTGATTCAACAAAAAACGTTAAATAAATAAATAAATAAGTGCCTGCCATAAAGACAGGCTGGAGTGGGGGGGGAGGGAAACTGGGGCCACAGGTGGAAGGAAGTGGACACACCATTGTTGGAACCTTATACGCCTGAAACTCCATCATGAGCAGTCGTGTACCTTTTTAATTCATGGCAATTCAATTTTAAGAATGTCCCCAAAATGAGAAGAGTCTTGTGTCAACGTGCATATGCCCTGGGTTTCATTGGCTGTCCTGTTTCACTCCAGTGGTCAGTCAGGCCCAACACAGATCTGACTCTACCTGGGCAGGTGAAAACACCTTCCATTTGGAAGCTCCAGGGAAATTCTGCAGGCATCAAAGTGAGTCCAAGTGATTTTTCCTTTTGTTGACTTTGTGTCCGTTCCCAGAAGTGAGGCGTGGGGAACGTTTCTTTTCACCACCAAGGAAGGTGGCTTTTGTGCCATGAACTAGGTCAAGAAAATATCCACCTGAGGCTGGATAGCACAGTGGGTAGGGCGTTTGCCTTACACACAGCCGACCCAAGTTCAATTCCCAGCATCCCATATGGTCTCCTGAGCACCGCCAGGATTAATTCCTGAGTGCAGAGCCAGGAGGGACTCCTGTGCATCGCCAGGTGTGACCCAAAAAGCAAAAAGAAAAAAAAAAAGAAAGAAAAAGAAAATACCCACCCACTAAAAGAGAAATGTGAGGCTTGCCGAAGAACCTATGGATGCAGGGAGCTTCTAAATTGCTCTGGGAGTGTGGGTGGTGCTTTCGACAAAGAAAATAATGTTTGCATCTATATTTGGTTATTGCAAGATAAAGTCAAGGAGGAACCAAAATAACCTGTGATTGATTGGGGGTGGGGGGAAGAAGCAGCTGGTTGGGTTGGGGGAAAACTGCTTCTTTGAAGCAAACTTCTGTAATATTAGAAGGAATTTGGGCTCCTTCCCCAAATAAGCTGCTCGCTACCTGTCATGCGGAGCTCTGTGAAAAGCATAGAGAAAATCTCCATACCAGAGGGAAATCTAGTGATACTCTGCATTGTTGGGGGTCAAATATAAGAGACTTTGGAGGGTTAAAAAGAAAACAACTTTTGTAGATGATTTCATAGACTTATCACATGACCCTAAACAGGGTATTTGTTTGTGCCTGATCTAATAAGTAGGACTGTCGTCCTATTGTTCATTGATTTGCTCGAGTGGGCACCAGTAACATTTCGATGGTGAGACTTGTCACTGTTTTTGGCATATCAAATACGCCACGGGGAGCTGGCCAGGCTCTGCCATGCGGGTGGGATACTCTCGGTAGCTTGCTGGGCTCTCCGAGAGGGATGGAGGAATGGAACTCGGGGGTCGGCCTTGTGCAAGGCAAATGCCCTACCCGCTGTGCTCTGGCTCCAGTCTGATCTAATAAATATTCTAGATATTTCCCTAAAGCTAGTGTATTTACCAGTAAATGTACTTCATGTGCTAGGGAGAGCAAGTCAAAGAGCATTTAGAGTTTTTGTTTATCTTGCTGTGGGGAGAAGGTGACAGGTCAATTTGGGGGATTCTTATAATTTGGGGCCGGATGGCTCACTGCTAAACCTAGAATCATCTTGTTTAGTCTATTGTTCCTGGAGCCCACCAGGACTACTCCTGGCCCTGCTGCAGTGGGGGGTGTATGTGCTAGTTGGGCATGTACCTACTCCAGATTCCACACACGCCAGGCATGCTCTCCACCCCTTTGTGCTCTATCCCTCGCCCTGCAGTCTCATTCTTCACTCTTTTCTGTGAGTAACATACTGAGTCTCAGTCAGTTTCACCTCTTCCAGTCGTCCAAGTGCATTGAAATGTTCATGTCCTGTCATTCAGCCATGCCATGTATACCTGTAATATTGGTTGGGGAACTCAGGGTATCAGGGCACCTGGAAACAGCTGCTGAGCATCTGGCTAAGCATGTGGCTCCATGAAACTGCCTGGGGATTTTTTCTTTCTTTTTTCTTCTTTTTGGATGATACCCAGCGATGCTCAGGAGTTATGCCTGACTCTGCCCTCAGGAATTACTCCTAGCGGTGCTTGGGGGATCCTATGGGATGCTGGGGATTGAACCTGGGTCAGCTGCCTGCAAGGCAAGTGCCTTATCTGCTATACTACTGTTCCAGCCCCATCTGGGGATTTCTTATCGCCACTGGAATTACTGGAACTTACACAAAGTTCTGTATCTGAGAAGAGTAGGCCCTAGAGCTAGCCGATCCACCCCAGATCTCCTCTGCTCACTCTAATTTATCACAAAATGCATGTTGGATGCAACTTCACTAGCGTCTCTGGAGACCCATGAACTGCCCCAGAGAGTGCCCCCAATACACCTGCTTTGGTTTTCTTTTCCTCTCAGCCTCAGTCTCTCCACTTCTCCGAGAACCTTTCAATACCTGCCACCCTCCTCCTTTTCTCTGCAGTCTACTAGTTCTTCAATGTCCAGACTTCAAGGTACCTTAAATATTTTCTTTATCTGAGTCTTGCATGGATATACAAGACTCATTGTACTTAGAGGTCAAATTTGCCTATCATTTTCACTGATCGATTGATGAGTAGATTGATTATGTAGACAGCACCAACTTCACGAGCAAAATGCTAGAAAACACAGATGAGGCAGTAAACAAATGCCCTCTAGGACCCTTTTGAAAATGGTCCCTCAGTATTTTTCTCTCTCCAACTTTCAGACATAAATTAGGAAGAATATAAAACATAAAGGAGTGAAGAATTTTCCTATTTCACTAAACTACAATGTTATCAATAGTATATATTATATTTAATAATTATCCCCATGCCTGATTGTCTTCACCGGGGCCCCTCGGAGAGTCGTGGATTGGGTTTCCCTCCCCACCCTAAGCAGAGCCCCAGCAGCCGAAGACCTCCAGAACCCAGGCACAGCCATGCTCAAGGCCACTCTCCACACGCTTGGACAAGCCTTGTGCATGAAGTAACCAGCAGAGGAACCCAGGTGTGCGGGACCCGGGGCTGAGACCTCCAAAGCTGCTCATATTGGGACTGGGCCTCTCCCACCCAGATCCCCCATTTTTCTAGTAGCTTGGCAGCCACACCCACAAACTGTCCCTGGCACCTGTGTAGTCCCATCAACAGCCAAGATCCAAAGACTATAAAACAAAACTCCCAAAAGCATGCAGCCACATTTGGGACTGCTAGACCTCTTATAGCCTAGTTCTCCCTCTTGGACAACCTGGAAAGGTACCAGAGCATCCTGCCTGCATGGCAGAGACTGGCAAGCTCTCTGTGGCGTATTCGATATGCCAAATACAGTAACAATGATGGGTCTCATTCCCCTTACCTGAAAGAGCCTCTAATGTGGCACCACTGGGAAGAACGAGTAAAGAGAGGCTGTTAAAATCTAGGACTAGGATGAATGGAGATGTTACTGGTGCCTGCTCGAGCAAATCGATGATCAACAACATGACAGTGATACAGTGAATTATTTATAATTAAATATATATCATTTTATATAATCATAATCAGGACTACTATGTAGTGATTTATAAGCTACACCCTGTGCTTGATAATGTGCCACTCATTTACCCTGTATAATTATTCCATCCTCGTCCGAACATGTGGAGAGGGGCCTTGAGCGTGGCTGTGGCTAGGCTCCAGAGGTCTTTGGCCTCGGGAGCTCTGCTCGGGGTGTGTGTGAGCAGGGGAGCTGGAGCCCACCCCTTCCAAGGGGTCTGGGGGAAGACAGCTAGGTGCATGGACAAGAGATTCTCTGCCTGTTCGGATGAGCCTCAAGCATGAAGGTACCAGCAGAGGAACCCAGGTGTGTGGGAACCGGGGCTGAGACCTCCAAGCCTGCTTGGATCGGGACTGGGCCTCTTACGCCCAGATTTCCCATTTTCCAGTAGGTTGGCAGCCACACCCAGGGACTGCCCCCAAAGCTGTGTAATCCCACCAACGGCCAATGACCAGATACTTAATACCAAGCTCCTGGAAATGCGCGACATCTTGTAGCCTAGTTATCCTTCTGGGAGAACCTGGCAAGCTACCAAGAGTTTCCTGCCCACATGGGAGAGCCTCACAAACTCCCCACGGTGTATTCATATGCCAAAACCAGTAACAATGCTGGGTCTCATTCCCCTGACCCTGAAAGAGCCTTCAATGCAGCATCATTGGGAAGGACGAGTAAAGAGAGGCTTCTAAAATCTCAGGGCTAGGACGAATGGAGATGTTACTGAGACCGCTGGAGAAATTTGATGATCAATGGGATGATGATGATTATGATGATTATGATGATGATGAATTATTCCATCCTAACAACAACTCTGAATATTATTATTCATAGTTATTATTTCTCCCCATTATACAGGTGAGGTGAATGATATACAGACGTTTTAAGTCATTTGCAAAAGACGGTGCAGGAAATAAGCAGAGGACTCAAGTTTGTAAATGAGGCATTGAAAATTCTACCACCCAGACTCCATAAATTTCATTGCTCTTAATCTAATATCACAGTTTAAACTTAACAGTGTACCAAGCACACATTGACTCTTGCACCTCACAGACAGGGATCCATCACTAAAATTTATCATGTACTAACACTGTGACCTTACTGGATCTTAATTTTCTCACCTTTAAAATGGTAATAATTGTATTATCTATCACATAAGGTTATTTGAATGATTAAAGTGACTAAACATGAACAATGGGATGTCAGTGCTACATAGACATAAACATATCTAAAGCACTTAGGATGCATCTAGGGAAAAGTTCAGAATTATTTGGGGCAATAATTCTAGATACCACATAAGATGTCTGTGAATGAGTGAATGCCTATGCCAATGGCATTGTCTGAATTTAGAGCAATAAATAATTCCCCAGCCCATTTCCCAGAACATAGCAGCATGGCTTATAATTGTTTATTTATTAAAGAACTGACAAAATCTGGGGATAGCAAGTTATGTGGAAAACCAGCCTGAATTTGCATCATTCTCTGTGTGCATTGATCTGACCACATACGGTGATGGGTCCTAGCCATGAAGAATTTAACTCCAAAATTGTAAACGCACACAAACTCTCCAGTCAACCTCCCTTCTACCCTGCCACTCTGGCCCTGGAGTAAGTCACCTCTACAACACAGCTCACTGTGTCTAGACACCAGTGACAATTGCATCTGTTGACTCTGAAGGTTGTTCTTAGACCTCCTAACCAAGGAAGGTTATGAGATTAATGGAAGGATTCCAGTTTCAGACTGACACAAAAGGCATTCTTTGGATGAGATAAAACCAAGCGTATCAGGAACTAAAAGAGGCGAGAGGTTATCCCATCTATTTCTCTGCCTCCAAAAACACCTTGACCATACCTTGGCCTTTCCTTCTCTTCCAGAGAGAATTATCACTGCCCTCCCTCTGACCTTGGGGAATTGAGTTTGGTATGTTTTGTTTTGAGCCTCACTAAAAGCAAAGTTTGGGCACTCTTTTTGACTAGAATAACTCCGGAGTAGAAAGAGTTGAGATATCCTTCTACCTCTCCGTTCCTGGGACTTGGGACAGAGAATGTCATTGAATCATCATTTTTCCAATCTGTATCTTCCCAATGGTAAGTCAGAAGCCAGCTAGTATCTTGATCAACTCCTGTAGTAATGAGTAGATGGTGTAGGGTATGACCTTAAGATAATGCTCAAATCCTCAGCCAGCTGCCTATTCTGCCATTAGACCAGAAGATGGACAAGAAGCTGTGACACTTCATGCTAACAATTCATTTTATGGATCAAGAGAGACAGTACAGTGGGAAGTGTACTTTCCCTACACACAACCAACTTGGGCTCCAACCCTGGCACTCCTTATGGTGCCACAGGTGCCAGGGATGATCCCTGAGTACAGAGTCAGGGGTGAGGACTGAGCACCAATGGGTCTGGGCCCTACACAAAACATAAAAGAAATTCTGGTCTTGTGCTAGATACAATAGTCCTCATCCCTGGCTATTGATCACTCTTTCCTCAGATCCTTTGAAAGGGAAAATTTTGAAGGGAAGGGGATGTCTAGAAAAGATATTTCTGTAACTTTTCACCCCAGCTAGTTCTGAGGCTCAGTGGAGGTTAAGAATCATTTTTATCAGGATTGCATTCTAAAGGCCACAGTAGAGTCACTATAAACTAAGTGCTACAGGCAGATGTCAGAGTCATGCAGTACAGGCCAAATCCAAGTCCTTAGCTTTAAATACGGGGAGACAGTTATATAAACATGATGGTGTGACTATAAACGTGCTGAAGGCAGCTATCTTCACCTGCAGTTCATGGTCATTTCCACCTACAGTACCTACCACCCTCAGGACAATTTTAGGGACAAGAGTGTTTCTCCATGAGGGCTTGAATTGAGCAAAGTCCCACATGTCCTACTGAACACAGAGAAGATGAAATTCCCAAAAAAATAAGAGAAAAAAGAATTCAATAAAGTACACACCTTCCACTCTCATTGCCCTTTGATCTTGAACAATCCACGGTGTCCAAGAAGATGCCTAACTTGACCCTGACTCTGGTGGACTCTTTTGTTTGGTGTTGCATCCTAGCACAAGCATTCTTCACGGTATCACTGTCACTGTTGTCCCATTGCTCATCAATTTGCTCAAGGGGGCACCAGTAATGTCTCATTCACCCATTATTGTTACTGTTTTTGGCATATCGAATACTCCATGGGTAGCTTGCCAGGCTCTGCAGTGTGAGATTCTGTGTCACTCTCTTCCAGAAGCTTTGTTTTATAATCTCTGGGTCTTGGCCATTGATGACATTACATGGCCCTGGGGGAAGTTTGTGGGTGTGGCTGCCAAGCTACTGGAAAATGGGGAACCTGGGTGGAGGAGGCCCAATCCCAATCCGAGCAGTCTTGGAGATCTCAGCCACGGGTCCTGCACACCTGGGTTCCTCTGTCAGTTCCTACATGGGTGAGGTTCGTCCGAGCATATGGAGAGTGGCCTTGAGCATGGCTGTGGCTGGGTTCTGAAGGTTTTTGGCTGCTGGGGCTCTGCTTGGAGAGGGGAGGGAAATTCAACCTGCCCCCCTCTGAGATGCCCCAGTGAAGACAGCCACAAGCATTCTTACATGGCCTAAATCCATGAACAAAGAAAAGTTTTGCTAATGTGAGTTTTGGTTTTTTTTTTTTTTACTCATCTCAGTTTATCCAAGTCCTTATGTGGTTTAGAGTTCATCTGAAAAGGCAAGATAATCTAAGACACTACCAAGACCAAATGCATCCCACCCCCTACTTTATCCATTGTTTTTGGTCTCATACGAAAAACTGGTGCAGAGGAAAGAACACTGCACATTGTCAAACCATTCCTAGCTACAAATCCTTGGATGAGTCATCTTCTTACCTTACTACACACCTATTTGATCATCCTCATCAGGGATTATGGCAGGTACACCCGTCAAGCTAGGTTGGGTGTTATCGGGGGCTGGAGCGATAGCACAGCGGGTAGAGCGTTTGCCTTGCACGTGGCCGACTTGGGTTCGATTCCCGGCATCCCATATGGTCCCCCAAGCACTGCCAGGAGCAATTCCTGAGTGCAGAGCCAGGAGTAACCCCTGAGCATCGCTGGGTGTGACCCAAAAAGAAAAAAAAAAAGCTAGGTTGGGTGTTATACTGAGTTTTCTGCAGGGACTAGTATGTGGCACATATTTCAGAAATGACAGCTCTCAAGAGATATAACTCTGAACCTTTGACTGAAGAAAGAGTCCCAATCACTGGAATTAGGTCATTATGAAACTTCATAAACCAAGGTCTTAGGAAGGCTGTGGTGTCCAGAGGAAGTTTATAGAGTGAAGGGACAGCAGAAGGAAAACAAGAGCTAGAAAGACAATGGGTTTAATTCCCAACTAGACCACTTTGCCGGCAATGTAATTTCAGCATTTCTTGGCTTCTCTTTCCATATAGGCATAAGTCAAGTATGAAATGGACTGATTTCTCATGACCCATACTTGAGTTTATCATTCTCTCTCCACTCTGTATTTTAGTTGTCGTTTCCTCAGGTAGCAAGGTCAATGGATGATGTCTGTGATGGGTCAATGGATGATATCTGTGATGATGTCAGTGTGGGATAGGGGATCAGGCCTAGATATCTCAGTAAGAGATACAGAATGGCAAAAAATAAATTAACTAGAGTCATAGTCTTGTGTCTGGCTTTTACAATTACTTTGTAATCTGATAATTGCAAGATACACTTTTGTGTCTTGCCCTCCATTTCCTTAGAATTGCAAGGAGGGATCCGTACAGGAGTGGGAAGAACTATGACTCAAAATGGAATTTTATCAGAGAAATGAATATTTCATTTTGCTTTCTAATTATATTTCATTGCACCCACTTCTCATTAAAGAAGTCAAATAAATAAAGGGTAAGGGACTAATCATAGTAATAGCTTGAAATCTGTTGTAATTTATAGAAAGACTAAATACACCAAAATACTTAGCATTTGCAACATTCTTCTTATACCAGGGTGGGGAAGGATTGGGCAAGAGAATCTCATGGGGTCCATATAGCACCCAGGGCCACTCTAGGGTGTTCTGGAGGGTGGATAGATTCTTCCAGAATACAAGGCTCAGTTCAAGGGCACAAGGCTATAGCATTTAACTGCTATGTGCTTTTCTGTAACTCTGTTTTCTCAACTGCAAAAGGGTCCCTGTAAAGCAGAAATGAAATAGAGCATGAAAACTGCTCATCCTGAGCATGGCACAGGATCAGCATTCCATCAGTTCCAGCTGATCCCAGGAAGACACAATAGCCTCCCGTTCATTCCAACAACAAGGATTTGCCCAGTGCATAGGGGAGTCAGGCAATGTTCTCTGTTCTGAGCTTATAGCAGGAATAACAAACGGTGTATGTCCTGAGATCTTCTAGAGGGGAGGAAAAAAAACAAAATAAATAAGTGAATAAATAGATGGCAACTATCTCAGAAAAGTTAGTGTGGCACAGAGAATGGGATAACAATGGGAGTGGTTGGATGGCAATAATTGAGAGGTTTCTGATTCTGTGAAGGATGGGGAAGGAGGACGTGTTTGGAGCCCTGTTCCCCAGGCTGCTCTTCCCTTCCCTCCCATGTCATCTTGAACCTTTTCCCTGTCGCATGGTAAAGCTGTCATTCAGGTACCTAATGTGTACCAGGTGGCTTTCCCAAACTGGAAATTGCAGTGTTAGGCCTTTCTGCTCTTCCTTGATGTGTCCCTTTCTCTTAGAACATGTCTTGGTACAGACTAGATATTCAGAAAAAAAAAAATAACAAAACCCACACCTCATTAAATGTCTGAGTCAAAGATCAGAGGCAGAATGATTGACTGTTACCTCTCACAGCTGGGAGAAATGCATGTACAGCCTCACTCTGTATAATTTTAGAGTTAGTGCAGGAATACACAGCCCTGTCACTTCTACACCGAGCGTTTCCAGCTTTTACTGAAACTGGGATAGCCTGAGAGGGCAGAATCCTACATTCCCTCTGTGGACACCCACGTGAATTAGAGGAAGTGACAGAACCACTCTAAATCCTGCTTTATTTATTTATTGTGTGTCAATAAATATGAACATGGATTCAAGTCTTAACAGAGATTTAGTCAGATATTGGATGCAAAAGAATAGGTTATGAATTCCTTTAAGATGCCCGACATAATTAAGCACTGTAGCACTGTCATCCCCTTGTTCATCGATTTGCTCAAGCGGGCACCAGTAACGTCTCCATTGTGAGACTTGTTGTTGCTGTTTTTGGCATATCAAATACTCCATGGGTATCTTGCCAGTCTCTGCTGTGCGGGCGGGATACTCTGGGTAGCTTGCTGGCTCTCTGAGAGGGATGGAGGAATCGAACCTGGGTCAGTCACGTGCAAGGCAAACGCCCTACCCGCTGTGCTATCGCTCTAGTCAACTAGTGCCCACAAACTAAAGCCCAAAAGCATTAAGCAAATCTTTGATAAGGATCCTCTAGGTAGCGTCCTTGCAATTTTGAAGCCTCTCCTTCACACTCTTCCTAGTACTCCACTTCTTTGTGGGGGAGGTGGAAGTGGGGGAGGGTTCACACCCAAAAGTGTTCAGGGTGACTCCTTATCTCAGTGACTAAGGTGACTCCTTATTTTAGCTCAGGGGTTGCTCTGGACTCTGCTTGGGGACCTTGGCGTGCTGTACCACAACCTTGGTCTCCAAAGCAAGCACTCCTCTCCTGGAGCTCTCTCTCCAGATCGCTGGTCCTTCCCCTATTGTCCCCAACCCATCATTGTAAGGACTTTTGGAATGTGAGAAGAACACTCTGCCTCAGAGCTATGCTAATAGGACTGAAGTTTGCTGCAAATGAAGGAGCTGGGATTTGAGGCATTTAGAAGCTCAGAATAAACAGACTAATTGGAGGAATGAAATATCCATTAGTCTAAATGAATATTTCTCTATAGCTGCATGTTAGACATTGATAAAAAGAAATGATTAAATGCAGAATTAACCAAGATTAATTATTTTAATCAAGAGATTAATCACGATTATATCTTTACATTAGTGTGCTCTGCTGATGTTTGCTCAGCAATCTGGGGAAAATCTGTTCATTTATCACCTTCGTATTTGAAAATCGGCCCATATTTTATACAGTCTTCCAGAACTTCTCTGTAAATAGAAGTTCCTAAACAGAGAAACGGATCTTAGGGGACCCCCACATGACAGGAATTCAAATGTAAAGGATTTGGTGGGGGTGGTTATTGTTTGTTTGATTGCTTTTTAGTTACAATACATCTGCTCCTCATTTTAGGTCAGTATCCAAATTTGGTATTGCTTTTTTTTTTCCCCTGTTGAATTTTCCAAGACACTCATGGTGAACTTGTGGAGTGAATGATAATACCAAAGGTGATAGGTGAAATTTTAAAAAATTTAAATTTGTGTGTGGGTATGTGCCAGTGATGTTTTATACCAGTAGGTAAGAGCCTGGCTCTTCAAACCTCAAGTATCCCATTGTCATATGAGATGCTGATACGATGTCGGTGGGCCCATGGGTGACTTATGTGAAGCAGGGAGAAGAAAGACGGTCCCTTTCTCTCCCCAACCGCCTCTGCCACCCGGGACCCAGGGTTACTGGGTTCTTGTCTCGCCTCGCAGAAAGGAATTTCAGGAGTAGACAAGCAGTGAATAAAGAGGTGTTTGATTGTTTTTTTTTTTTTTTAGAGGGTTTTAAGGTGTGGAGGGAGAGAGGGTGAAAGAGGGAGTAAAGCAGTCAAGAGAGAACTCGGGCTTCTCAGAGGGCGGAGAGCCCCAACACACATCCTGGCATTAGACACGAAAGCATGAAAGTACCCATTTCAAGACGAGAGATACGGGCGACACGTGCTCGGGCACCGCATGTGCTTGGCCAAGTGGGCACAAGCAGCACATGGGCTTGGGCAGTATATGTGCGCCCTTCCTTCCTTCAAGGTGGCCTTTATAGGGTTTCTCCCATCTGCCCCCATGTGGGGCTTCTTCCCAGGTAAAAGTCCATTGCTAAGGAGGTTACCAGGGAGGTTTGGAGTGGTGATGGTCTTCTTTGGGCTGAATCCCTAAAGTTAATCAAATTGAGGGAGAGGTCCAAGGGAATGGAAGGAATTTCCTTCAGTGGGGAAGGGTCCAGTCTCCTCACAGCCGCTCAAGGTCTTATCCTATCCACAAAGGACTGGTTGATGCAGATGGGGAAGGCCCCCTTCCTCAAGGCAATGGCAATGAATCTTCTGGGAAAGAATGATATCAGTAGCTCTGAAGTTGCAAAAAGATGAGGAAAACAGGAACTAAAGCTTCCTAAGGCTTCACCTGGCCGGCAACAGCCCCAGGGGAGGCAGAACCCTGACTCTGGGAGAAGCTCCAGGAGAAACAAAAGGCCAGGGAAGGAATTTCAAAGAAGACCATCACCACTCCCAACCCTACCCGCCTTGGCAGCCCCCTTGGCAATGGGCTTTTACCTAGGTAGAAGCCCCACGTCAGGGCAGGTTGGGAAAACCCTATAAAAGCCAACTTGAACAAAGGAAGGGTGGGCATATCTGCCCGAGTCCACGTGCTGTGCTTGTGCTCATGTGGCCTAACATATATGGTGTCCAAGCACATGTGGTGTCCGAGCACTGTAGCCCTGTCATCCCGTTGTTCATTGATTTGCTTGAGCGGGCACCAGTAACGTCTCCATTGTGAGACTTGTTGTTACTGTTTGGGGCATATCCAATATGCTGCGGGGAGTTTGCCAGGCTCTGCCTTGCGGGGAGCCTGCTGGGCTCTCCGAGAGGGACAGAGGAATTGAACCCGGTTCGGCCACATGCAAGACAAACACCCTACCTGCTGTGCTATCGCTCATACTGATCAGTAGTAAATTCATACTGATGTAGGCAGGTAGATAGGGAAAGGCCCTTGGCAATGAAACAGATTAATAAAGTCTCCAGGAAGGAGAATCCTGAGACTGACCCACCCTGTGGATACAGAAAACAGACCTGATTAGACCTTCAGCGGACCCTGAGGAGGTTGGACCCCTCCCCATGAAGTTCCTGGAATTCTATCGACCTCTCCCTTAATCTGATTAAAATGTGATCCAGCCTAAAGAAGACCGTCACCACTCCCAACTTCCCTGGTAACCTCCTTAGCAACAGACTTTTACCTGGGAAGAAGCCCCACGTGGGGGCAGGTTGAAGAGACCCTATAAAAGACACCTTGAACAAAGGAAGTGCGCGCATATGCTGCCTGAGTCCATGTGCTGCTTGTGCCCACATGGCCGAGCACATGTGGTGCCCGAGCACACGTGTCGCCCGCATCTCCCCCCTTGAGATGTGTACTTTCATGCTTTCGTGTCCAGTGCTAGGATGTGTGTAGAGCTTCCTCCACCCTTGGAGAAGCCCGAGTTCTCTCTTGAGCACGTTACTCCTACTGTTTTTTCCTTTCCACTTATCCCTTCCTCCTCCGCTCAGAAACCTCTAAATAAAATCTGTTACTTCACTGCCTGTCTACTCCTGAAATTCTTTTCCGCGAGCGAAGACAAGAACCCAGTAACTCTGGGTCCCGGGTGGTAGAGGCGGCTGGGGAGAAAGTGACGTCTTTCTCCTCCCTGCTTCACGGAAGTCACCCGTGGGGCCCACCGACATCAATACTAATCATTTTCAATTTTATGTGAATTTGTATCTTTAAAGAAAATCAACCGTGGGTTCATTTTATTTAATTGTCAAATTTGCCAGCATAAAGTTGATTATAATCTTCTATTAATATTATTATAATATTTCTATAACCTCTAATGATATACTTCTTACTCTCTTTCCTGATATTCTTTGCAGTCTCATTTTTTTCTGTTAGAGATAATTGTATTGATTGTCTCAAAGATCCAACTCTTTGTTAGATTTTCCTCTGATATTTTTGTTTTCTGTTGCATTATTTTGTGCTGTGTTCCTTATTAATTCCTTTTTGGTTTTGCATTTGTCTCTTTGCATTTGTCTGTTATTGCAAGTAACAGTTCCCCATTAGATATCATTCATATTTTTCTAACATGAGCATTTAGTTCTTTCAGCTTTTTTCATATTTCTAATTTAGTTAAGATCTCACAAATTTTCATTCAAAATAATTTGCAATTTCCTTTTTAACTTTCTCTTTGGCACAATTGTTACTTAAAATACCATTTTAAAAAAATCCAAATATTTGGGGATTTTCCAGATATCTTTTAGTTGTGACTTTCTAATTTAATTCCATTTTGGTGTAAAAGCATATTTTGAATGATTTTAATCTTTTGAATATTGTTGGAATCTGCTGTATGACATAAAACACGGGTATAAATAGTACAAGCACTCTTGTTGAGTGCAGTATTGAAAGAGGAAGACTCAGTTTCCCCTTGCCAAGAAGAGAGGAACACACAGTTTCCCCTCATCATCAGTTCTATTTCTCCTCCATGGACCTACCACATCTTGTCCCCAAGGCCCTACTTCTAAGATTCCTGGTGTTCCCCAGGACCCTATTCTTCTGTCCCGCAAAAAAGGAATTTCAGGAGTAGACAAGCAGTAAAATAAATAGATTTTACTTGGAGAATTTTTAAGGTGTGGAGGGAGAAAGAGTGAGAGTGACAGAGAGTAATGCACTCAAGAGAACACGGGCTTCCCCAAGGGCAGGGAGAGAGACCTACACACATCCTAGCATTAGACACAAAAGCATGAAAGTACCCATCTCAAGACGGGAGATGTGGGTGACACATGTGCTCAGGCACCACATGTGCTCGGCCATGTGGGAGCAAGCAGCACATGGACTAGGGCAGCATATGCGTGCCCTTCCTTCATTCAAGGTGGCCTTTATAGGGTTTCTCCAACCTGCCCCCATGTGGGGCTTCTTCCCAGGTAAAAGTCCGTTGCTAAGGAGATTACCAGGGAGGCTGGGAGTTGTAATGGTCTTCTTTGGGCCGAATCACTAAAGTTAATCAGATTGAGGGAGAGGTCCAAGGGAATTGGAGGAATTTTCTTCATGGGGAGGGGTCTGATCTCCTCAGGGTCTGCTGCTCAAGGTCTTATCCGTATCCACAAAGTGGATCAGCCTTGGAATTTTCCTCCCAGAATTTTTGCTGACCTGTTTCATTTTGCCTTTCCCTATCTACCTACCTAAGTCAAGGTGACTAGAAAGACAAACCAGTGTGACCACCCTGTAGATTCCCTGCATTCTCTCTCACACAAAGACCTGTTTTTTTTTGTTTTTTTTTTTAACAAAAGTCTCAAAAAAAGACACACAGTGACTTAGACCTATACTAAGTTCATCCCTACTTGGGGAACTCCTTTTCTTTTCTCTTCTATTTTCCAATTAACTTTTCTACTTTCCAACTCTGAGTCTAAGCATCTTTAATGTTCAATATTGTCGTTCTTGAAAATACTGAAGAACCTCGGAATTACAAATGAACTCAGAGACCCTCCGTTGCTTCTTCTGCCTCGCCTGTATCTGTATCCTATAAAGACCAGTAAGATAAGTTTGTTGATAGTGTTCTGTAAAACTTCTATATTCTTCTACATGCTTCCTAATTTCTTCTCTATCAATTAGAAGAAATGCTGAACTTTCTTTGTTTCTTCTCTTTTTATTTTATCATTTATGATTTTTTAAAAAATTACTAGCATATGTTAAAAAATCTAGTTTGCTTGACATTGATAAAACCATCCAGACTTTTTTTGCAAAAGTTTTCATGTGGTGTATATTTTTCAACATTTTACATTAACCTCTTGTGTCTTTATATTTGAAATGTATTTTTTTGTAAGCTGAATAAACTTGGCTCTTAATTTTTAGGTGACAATCTTTTTGTCTAACGTGACAAGCTCTTTGTATAACTTGAGTGTTTTGTCATTGACATTTAATGTGATTATTGACATGGTGATGCTATAATCTTCTGCCTTCTTTTTGAAAAATTGAACATCTTTTACTCCATTTTGTTTCTTTTGTGGCTTATTTCCCTTAACTTCTATTTGTTCTTTTTCTGTTGTCACAGACTGCCTTTAAATGACTTTATACCATGGATGGTAGAGTTGTATATGAACATATTACTCTCTCTGACTCAAAAATATCATTTTTAATCTCTAAGATTTTAGGGACTCTCACTAAGTCTTACAGTTGATTTCTGAACAAAGTTTTGTAAGAGAGCATTAACAAGAAAGGAGATTTGGTCTGAGATATATTAGAGATTTCCCTCTGGTGAAATAACCCTGGATTAAAGGAGAATAAATGAAACACTATGAAAGTTCTTTAACAAAGTGGTGCATTTTAAAAAATAGAAAAAATGTCTTGTTATTTTTTGTCCCTCCAATTATTGTGATACAAATAGTGATAATATGAATATTAGTAAATAATGTGAATATCACACATTATAAAACTAAGGAGGAAATAATTTTAAAAAGCTGATGACTACTTCCAACCATTCAGACTTTATATAAATGCACATTAATGTGCATAAAGGAGGAAATTGATGCCCACAGAGATAAATAACATGTACAGATTCTCACAACTAGCGTGTGATGATATTGTCTTTGAACCCAATTTAACTTTTAATCTTCACACTTATCACTCTTAACCACCATACCAAAATTTCTACTATATACAGGACATATCTTATATAAACTAAATCAACTTTTCCTATTTCAATGTACATGCCCACATGTGTATGGGCATGCAGATGGCACATACTTTTCCACATGGTCCTTATACTTCTATTTCCACAAATCTTGGCTTCAGAGGCAGTTGAATAATACAATTGTCCATTTAAAAATTCCTTACGTCTTGCCTTCCTCCACAATCCTCTCCCACCACGCATCGCAGGCAGATGTTAATGGGTTCACTTTTCATGGCTAGACCGTATGCAAAGGGATATTTCAGAACAGGTTTTACTGGCTTGAGAAGAGCGGGATCATTTCTGGAGTCACAGGAAGATCGGGACCCTGTTTCTCCAGGATCATGTGTTGCATTCTTGGCGAGAAGAATAGACATTCAAATTCAAATAAAAGATGTATTGACTTGGTGAATTTATGATGACGTTATTTCTCAGCATCTGCAGCTTCACAGAGTAGTTTCATGGCCTTGTGCGGTGTCCTCAACCCCAATGCTAAGTGTTCTTTAGTAAAACTGGATCTCAGCTCGGTTAGTTTCCCTTTTGAAGTGTCTCTTGAAGGCTGCCCCTGAGCTCCTGAACAACAAAAATGGGATAAATTGTCTCCAGATTTAACTTTCATTTGTCTTCTGTAGTCGCTCTTAACTTAGACATATTCTCTATATTATATGAAATCCCTCATTCACCATTCAGATATTCTTATCCTTTTAACACCTTTGTTCCTCAATTGGGTTTTGAACTTTGAGTCTGAAATTCATCTCATAATAGGAGACTGACACCTAAGGACAGTAAAGACGAGGGCCAGGAATGCTGTCTTGTGAGCTGGGAGAGAAGGCAGCTGGAATAGAGAAGGGATCACTAAGTCAATGATGGTTGGAAGGATCGTTCAGGATGGGAAATGTGTGCTGAAAGTAGATAAAGGACCAAACGTGATGGCCTCTCAGTATCTGTATTGCAAACCATAATGCCTCAAAGTAGAGAGAGAATATGGGGGAAATTGTCTGCCATGGTGGTGGTGGGGGGGGGGAACTGGAGCGATAGCACAGCAGTAGGGCATTTGCCTTGCACACGGCCAACCTGAGTTTGATTCCTCTGTCTCTCTCAGAGAGCCCGGCAAGCTACCAAGAGTATCCCACCCACACAGCAGAGCCTGGCAAGCTACTCGTGGTGTATTCAATATTCTAAAAACAGTAACAACAGTCTCACAACGGAGACATTACTGGTGCCCACTCAAGCAAATCGATGAACAACTAGATGACAATGACAGTGGCAGGGGGAAGAGTTGAGTTGGGGGAGGGGGGTACTAGGAACATTGGTGGTGGAAAATGTGCACTGGTGGAGAGATGGGTATTCGATCATTGTATGCCTGAAATTCAAACACGAAAGATTTGTAACTTTATCTCATGGTGATTCAATTAACACTGTCGCACTGTTGTCCAGTCGTTCATCGATTTGTTCGAGCGGGCACCAGTAACGTCTCTCATTGAGAGACTTATTGTTACTGTTTTTGGCATATCCAATACGCACAAGTAGCTTGCCAGGCTCTGCCATGTGGGCAGGATACTCTCAGTAGCTTGCCAGGCTCACTGAGAGGGATGGAGAAATTGAAACTGGGTTGGCCTCATGCACGGCAAATGCCCTACCCGCTGTGTTAAATTGTAAGGAAGTTAATATTACTACATTAGTATTAGGTAAAGGATATTAGTAGAGTGTCCAGGCAGCCAGCTCCAAGGGCAGGAGCTGATGTTGCTACCTGGCACCATATGGCAACTAAGCACTGCAGATGTAGCCCTTGATGCCCAAGCAGCATCTCCAGGTGAGGCTCCTATGTCCCCTGAGCACTGTTAAGAAGACTACCCTACCCCAAAATATGCATTATTAGAGATAAAAGGAATTGCTACACAAAAGGACCAATTTCCACAGCCAGAGTGGTAGGAGGGGAGGAGGGCTCTTGCCTTGCATGCAGCCAACTTCAATTCAGTCCCTGGTATCCCATATAGTCCCCCAAGCACCACCAGGAGTAATTCCTGAGCTCAGAGCCTGGAGTAACCCCTAACTTCTGGGTGTGGCCAATAAAACAAAAACCAGAATAATGTCCAGGAAGATATGACAATTCTAAACACGGGTGTCCCAAGTTCAACGTATGATTCAATTAAAACAAAGAAAAGAAAAACATTTCATTAAAAAAAAAAGAAAGAAATAGCACAACGCTTGGGCTTTCCCTTTCACGCAGCCGACCCGAGTTCGATTCCTCTGCCCAGCAAGCTACCGAGAGTATCCAGCCCTCGCGGCAGAGCCTGGCAAGCTACCCGTGCGTATTGGATATGCCAAAAACAGTAACAATAAGGCTCTCAATGAGAGACGTTACTGGTGCCCGCTTGAACACATAGATGAGCAATGAGATGACAGTGACAGTGACATTGTGAGAGCCAGGCTGAAAAACTGGTTGGCTAAGCAGTTATTTGGCAAACGGCAAAGAATGGAAATGAGCATGGCTGAGAGCTGTCCTTACGCATTCACTCCGATAAGTAGGTTTTCGTTGTTTTGCTCAATACTTAGGATCATCCTGCATATGTAATAATTCTTATTTCTACTTAATGGACAACAATGGTTAGCTTCTAATTTCAAGTTTGAGGTGAGACAGTACATAAATAATTTGTCTGAGGGCAAAGAGCTAGTAGATTGATGAGATCAGAGGTCTTCATCCCACGTTTTCCATGCCTCCATTGTAAACATTATTTTAATCATACAGATCAATTGTGTAACTTTGATAATTATAGAATCATATCAAATAGTCATTTTTTTGTTTTATTTTGGGGTCACATCCAGCAATGCACAGGGGTTACTCCTGGATCATGCATTCAGGAATTACTCCTGGGGGTGCTTGGGGGATAATATGGGGATGCTAGGAATCAAACCTGGGTCGGCCACGTGCAAGGCAAATGCCCTACATGCTGTGCTATCGCTCCAGCCCCAAGTCATTTCAGTTCTGTTTTATAAATGAGGGAACCAAGACTTGTACAATTATAGAGCTAGAGAGGAATCAAAATGGTATGTGAACTCAAATATTTTGAGCTCCTGACAAGAACCTGTGTTCAGTGACTCAGTATGCGTGCTCTTAAGTCAGACTACACAATTCAGCTCTAAGTTCCGCTCATTCCCTGATGAATGAATCCCAGACAGGCTGCTTACCCATACCATGACTCATTTTTCTTCAGTGATCTAGTGGGAAAATTACAGTGGTGTTTTGTCTGTGTGTGTGTGTGATGTCATAAAAATCAAGAAGATTATACTTAATGCACTTAGATGTTACTCATTTTCGTATTGCAGGGCTTCATCAGGGTTAGTCTTCTAAGTGAACAAACAAACAAACAAACAACAACAACAACAACAAAACCTGTATCCTCAAATCTGATTAAGTCCCAGAACCTTTAAGTGGCACTGTAGCACTATCATCCCACTGTTCATTGATTTGCTCGAGTGGGCACCACAGTCTCCATTGTGAGACTTGTTGTTACCGTTTTTGTCATATCAAATATACCACGGGTAGCTTGCCAGGCTCTGCCCTGCGGGCGGGATACACTTGGTAGCTTGCCGGGCTCTCCAAGAAGGACAGAGGAATTGAACCCGGATCAGCCTCGTGCCAGGCAAACACCTTACCTGCTGTGCTATCACTCCAGTCCCAGAACCTTTAAGTATAGAAGAAAATTCTAGGCACATATTTTAAGAGCAAAAAAAATGTTAGGATGATCAAGAATGAATATATATCATGCCTTAGTTACTGGGTTACTAAGGAAGGAATTAAAAGACATGATTTCAGTAAAGAGTAGCCTACTTGGGGGGCATATATATCATCCCTTATTGTTGTTTGTGCCATTTCTAATATGATGGGCATTGTAGAAAGCTTTATGTCAGGGTTCTGCCACAACCTATTGATTCTGCCATAAAATCAATTGTGTGAACCTCCCAAAACATCTTGCTTTCTCTGCGGCAGCCAGGGGTAGGCTCCCAGGCTATGGGCATCCCCACTCTGGTTTGTATTTAAGTACTCCTATTTCCGGTTACTGGGTCTTCTGCCCGAGGGAAGGAGCGAGACAGAAAAGAACACAAGCTCCTCTCCTCTCCGCAGGCCGGCTGGCATCCAGGTGCTGTTCAGGCTCTCTGCCAGGAAGGAGGCATATCAGAGACGGAGTTGAACACCATTTCCCGAAGCTTTAGAGAGTTGGGACAACACTTTAGCAATCATTTTTTTTTTCTTTCTGAAGCTCTGCTTCTTTATCATTAAAATAAGAATAATAGGACATACTGGGGAAAGTGACGGAGGTAATATCTGTAAAATGCTGAGAATGAGTGTCCCCCTGTAGGAAAGAGCTGTAAGGGAAAGAGGTTGGGAATGAGCATTAGGGCACCTTAATTCACACGGCAATGCCTTTACTGTGTGTTTTTTTGTGTGCGTTGCTTGGCCTTGCAATCGGACAGTTTTTTCAGCTCTCATCATCCATGATTTGGATTTTTATAAACTCCTAATGTTTCTTCCAGCTCGGTCTGCATAAAACAGTCTATTTCATGCATCCATCCCATTTTTATTAAGTGCCTACCTACTTACTGCCCAGGAACTGATGTTATGTAAGCAATGATGAATAATAAAGACTGACCTCAAAGGAATGAAGCCCTTTAATGGATCTGATCCGTGGATTATGGGATCAAGGTATAAGGAAACAACTAATCGCTTCTAGCAGAGTTGGTGCTGGCTCAGAAAGCAAGTGATATTTGAAGTAGACCTTGAAGAACTAGCATAGGCTTGCTAATTGAAATGGAAGGGCTTCAAATCGAATGTCTGTTGCACTCTAGACACCGCTTAGTTTGTTTCATATCGAATCCTACCCATTCTCTGCAGCACATCTCTAAGTTTCATCTCCAAATAAAATAGAAGTTGACCCCTTTGGTGCCATTCCCACTCCTTCCTGCAGGTGTGGAGTCTCTGTGACAGAGCGAGACTTGACCGTGTCCTGGAGACACGAAGCAAGTAAGGAATAAACAGGATCACAAACTCTCACAGGTGCCCTGGAATTCAAAGAAAAGGTGGGGTTTCCCGGAGAATCAAAGTTAGGCAGAGATGACCATGTTCACTGGTGGGGCAGAGGGAGATTGTAGTTAAAAGACAGCACGTGTCTTGGCAGTTCCACCGTGCTGGAGATCAGCCAACACTATGAATAGCCTCATGTCTGCCGAGGGTACTCTTATCAGGAATCAGGAACTGTTGTTGTGGATGTTGCCCACAGCACTGATGCCAGGGTGTAGCAAAACTGTTTACATTTCTTGTTTGCCTAGCCCCCAGTTTCCTACCATCATTAGCATCACCGTTTTTTCCTTAGAGAATTTCTTTTGTTTTTGTTATTCTGTTCATATCGATATGCCAAAAACAGTCACAATGATGGGTCTCATTCCCCTGACCCTGAAAGAGCTTCCACTGCAGCACCTTTGGGAAGGACGAGTAAAGAGAGGCTGCTAAAATCTCAGGGCAAGGACAAATGGAGACATTACTGGCGCCCACTTGAGAAAATCAATGAACAGTGACAGTGATTCTGTTCATGTAGTTTAAATGGAGCAGAGAGTTTCTGGTGTTAGTATGACCAAAGAATGTCAATTAGAATCTTTTATCCTCTCCCCTACCCCACCTTTCCATCAGAAGAAGTTCTGGAACATGGTTGCACACAAATTAGAGAAAATCTCCAAATCCTTCCAGTAATATCTCTGAGACAAGTACGCTCTCTTAATAAGAATTATGAGGACATTGGCTGCAAGTTAGAGGTGTTAGCTGGCATCTGGCACCAAGAAGGATGAACTTGTTTGGGAATGAAACTGATACTGAGAAAATAGAACTTAAGGCAATCAGCAACACTGATGACGCAGTTTCAGCTCTCAGATGCTGTTTTCCTAAAGTTGCAACCCCCTCTTGGGGTTGCAATTCTACAAACTAATAAAGCTTCCTTTCTGATGAAGCCATCTGAAAGTGAGTTTTCTGTCAACTTGAAACCTATTTCCTGACTTAAACAATGGTATTCTTATTCACGGAGCTTGGAGCATGGGAAAATAACGGATACAATGGGAACTAATTTCCTATCATCTGGAAGAATTTCTTTCTTTCCAGAGCAATGGTCCAAATTCTCAGTTCAGCAGATAATTTTTCTTTAGGACTCCCAAACTGGATTCCAACCTGTAGCTCTACAGCTCCCTTGCCTACAGCATTTTCCAGCCACGACTTTTTTTTTTTCTCCTGCCTCTTTTTAAAAATAACTCCCATCTGTTCGTCTGCCTCCTGCTCATCCTTCTTTTTCTACATCGAGAGCTTCCCTGGTCTCTCTCGTTAGCAAAAAGCTGTATAGATTACACCTTTTAGACCCATTTCTCCTGATGTCCTTTCCCTCTGTTTACTCTAAGCTTTCTAAGTCACAAGCCTTTTTTTCCCTTGGCTCAGCAAATGATCCATCAGAAAATATTAGCTTCATTTCTGGACTTAATAACTGAAATGATTTACAATGCCATAGATTCGTGGTATATGCAGACATAACTTTGACATCTTGAAGATATATAGCTCATCAGAGAAAGATTAGCTTGCTCAAATTTTTTGGCGAGATGGTCCATGACTTTGGTTTAGAAGTAGATTTGGTTAATTCCCCAAAATAATAAATCCAATACCTTGTGAAAATGTATCATTATTTGTTATCCAATATGTTAAGTAGATACACAGCTTTGCATTCATTCTTGACAACAAATAATTGGTTATTATAATTATCTCCCTTATGAAAATAAGAAAATCAAAGAAGTGTTAAGAAATTTGTTCAAGGCCACACAACTAATTGATAGTTATAATTGTCACCCAGGGGGTTTACCCAAATATATATGGCTTTCCACTTTCTTGATAACAAAAGCTATTGGATTCCCTTGTCCCTTAGAAGTTGACAGATCATGTGACATTCTTTGGCCAAGGACTTGTGAGGGACGTGGCAAATGTCACCACCAGGAGCTGAAAGCTCTAAGGGTCAATGTGGTATCCATTATGCTCATTTTTTCCACCTGCGTATATTCCAGGGGATGTCGCCTTCACTCATCTTAGTGAATATGACATTTATGACATAGCATTGAGTCTTCTGCTGAAGTTATACTAGAAGCAGGACTAACTAAAGAATTATTGTTTAAAATGTTAGGTCTTTCAATTACTGGCCCACCACCTAGACAATTAAACTAATCTATCAGTAGAGTCAGGATTTAAAATGCGGAGAACCAAATTTTAATGCCATAATTTTAGCAGTTGTCTCTTTCTCAATAAGACATGAAGAAATAAGAAGTTTGAAGAAGACAGAAATTTTACAGCATCTCTGTAATATCTGAATCATTTTGCCAACCTATAATAGCAGCAATATCTTGGTTGCTATGAGCACATGATTAAACACTAACATCCAGTGTTCTCTACCCTAAGGTTGCACCATTTGACTCTAAAGCAATTGTGTCTTTAGCTTGACCACAACTTCTATTCCCATCTCAGTTTGGTGATCCTTCTTACTTGCCTTCTCTTGGCATCTTGGATTTCCTTCCTACCCTCTACTTGTCTTGTTGTTTTTGCTTCTGCTTTGGATAATGGTTTCTATAAAGTGCCCCAACATCTCCATCTTGCATTGTCAATTTCCTATAAGTGAGTGCTGAATTGGTTTAGAAAATTCTGGTCCACGCTGGAGGCTGATTTCCATAGATCTATAGATCAAAAGGTCATGTTATCACCTGCTAAGAGACCTAGAGGCTCATATAAAAAGCTGCTTGAAAGATACTTTGTGTCAGATGTTAGAAAATATGAGATAGTCCATACTGGAACATTATAATCACTAGGTATTTATTTTGTAGACTTTCCCACATTACCCTTGAAATCACATCGCTCTTCTTTCTTAAAGTTTCCATACTTTCCTCCCTTCTGCCTAAATCCTATGTCCACCTCTTCTCACAGTCAGTAGACTTCTATGAAATTGTCTATGATATAATATAGAAAACAATATAAAATATAATAGTATAAATAATCTATGTTCTTGTCCTAGAATCCAGAGGCATAAAATTCTTGTTGTAAAGAATAGAAAAGAAAACAGAGTTCTTTTTCACTGAGCAATCAGTGCCTATGTCCTATAATCTACTCTATTAATGGAGCTGTCTCAATGATAGCAAGATTAGAAAAACATATTAATTTTATGTGTCAGTTTGACTAGGCCAATGCAAGCCAATAAAGTGGTTATTCCTAGAGAGATTAGAATTTGAATTGTATACTGGATAGAGGGATTATTTTTCCCCACATGAATTTATATCAACCAATTTAGTGAAGGCCTGAATAGAACATGAATGCAAGAAAAGGGGATAGTCTCTCTCTCTCTGTATCTCTCTCTCTTTCTCCCTCTCTCTCGTCTCTCTTCTCTCTGTTTTTGTCTCTCTCTGTCCCTCTCTATCTCTGTCTCTCTCCATCTCTCTGTCTCTGTCTGTCTCTCTCTCTCTCTTTCTCTCTTTCTCTCTCTCTCTCTCTCTCACTCTCTCTCTCTCTCTCATCCTGATTGCTGATTTGCTGATTGCCAGAACATGGATGTCCTGTGGTCAAACATGGGACTCTGGGTTCTCAGGCTTTTTACACTCAGCTAATGTGACCACCAGTTTTTCTGGAGTTCCAGCTTGCAGATGGCAGATCACGTGATAGCCTCTATCATGGAAGGAGCTCATGTGTTTATATGAGAATTCTCCACCCATGTTCCTCCTGGGATTCCCCAGCAATATTCCTTTCTCCCTCTGAACTCTCACTCCTTCTTAACCACACCCCTCAATAGATCTAAGCAGTCTCAGTTTTTGTTTAGGAGGCAAGTTAGGGTAAGGCTCACACCCTAAATGTCAGGAGTCTGGTGGTCCTGATTTCGGATACTTCCAAGGTCACTTCATGCAACTTCATCTAAATTCTGTATTTTTTCAATACATTTAGTATATTTAATACTTAAGATATTTTAGCGCTTATTTATTTACTATTGTGGGAGTCACACTTGGTGGTCCAGAGGGTGAGAGGGACATGCCATGACAGGGATCCCACCCAGGGCCTGACACACATAAAGTCTTCTTCTTGAGTCACATCCTTAGCTACACAAATTAGCTAATCTCTCTCCATTTTAATTTTCAAAATATGGATAATGAAATGAACCACAAAGTTTCTGAGAGGACTGGGTCAGAAAAAAAATTCTTGGGGTGTATGAGATAATAAAGGATAGCTGTCTCTGGAATGATGTATTAGGATGAGTTGGCATTGATTATTCTTTTCCATTTTCAAAGTCCAAATCCATCTAAGGACTCAAAACATTCTTTCTGGATGCATGGCCTTAAACTTCTTAGTTTCCTCCCTGATTACTCACTTGAATGGAGGATAGTAGCCCTGTGAGAGCACAATGGGGAGCATATGCAAAGGCCCTGAGGTGGTAGAATACATGATGAACAACTCTCAGAAGTTCACTGTGGCTGTAAACGAAATGTTGAGAGAAACTGATCTGAAATGTATCAGAAGAATCAAATACATTAGATTTTCCTCCAGAAAGTATTCCTAGGTTGATGAAAAAATAAAACCAAACAAAATGAAAGAGATGTCTGCCTAAGAGCAGCAGTTAAAAATCTAACTTTTTATATCTTTGGGCTAAAAAAAATACTTCTGTGCATCCCTATATGACAAAAACCATATTATTCCTGGACCAGCCTCAAGATCTTCAATAGGATGCACATTACTAAATACTGGCTGTGGTCAATACCTCTTTCTGTCAGATACTTTCATTTTCTTATTACTGTGAGCATTTATTTTGATTTGTGTGCAATAAAAGCTCATGAATTTGAATTCTACCCATTCAAGAATTTGTAATACTAAAAGAGAAATTGAGTTGACATTAGGAGGCACATAAGAAAGTTCTCGAGCCACTTTAGAAGTATTCAATTAGATACAAACAATTACTAGGCTAATTATAAATCACTCCTACCTATTCATTAAAGCAGGTCCAAGATGGTAGTTAAAAGTAATAAAGCTGCATCTCTTTGCAAACAGTCTATAACTCAGGATGTTGCTAATTCAAATTAGCCTCCCTCTCAATCAAGGAGATTACTGAAGTGTGTTGACTTGCTCTTTTAAAAATAATGAAATGAAACATCTTTTTTCTGATTATGTAAGTGCACCTACAATGCCATACATTTAGAAAATTTATAACAAGAAAAAAAGAAGTCAGCCATTATGTTAGAATATAGTCACTCTGGACACATCCTTGTATTCCTCCTTAAATATTCATCTCTTGTATTCATCTCCTTAAATATTCATCCTTGTATTCATCTCTTAAATAAATGTGAAAACTGAAAAGGATAGGTTGAGGCATGGTAAGATGGCTAGGTAGATGGTAGGATAAATGATGTGGTTATGCAGACTTATCTTCTAAAGATGGGTAAAGAAGGCTTCAGGTTGCTAATGTTCAGCAACTATCCATATGTTCCCCTACAGTTCTCCATTAAAGTTAGTTGGTGTCATGAGACCAAGTCTGATTAAAAGGATGGCTAAGGGGGCTGGAGAGACAGAACAGTGGGTAAGACCTTGCACACAATAGACCTGAGTTTGTTCTCTGGCACCACTTATGATCTCCCGAGCACTGTCAGGAGTGATGTTTAAGCACATAGCCAGGACTAAGTCCCTGAGCAGCACAGTCAGGTGTGACCCCACAAAATAGGATGGGATGGGGCCAGAGAGATGGTACAGTGGAAAGTTACTTTCCTTGCATGCTGATGACCCGTGTTTTATACTTGGCCTTATGTGGTTCTCCCCAGCACCCTGAACACTGCAGGAGTGACCCACAATACGGCCAGTGTGGTCCCAAACCCTACTCTCTCTCTCACTCTCTCTCTCTCACACACACACACACACAAGAATGATGTAGATATTATATGCATGATTTATGATACATATGTATATGCTATAAGCCCTGGCATTAATCAGTACTGTCCATCACTGCCTGTCTCTGGCTTGTTTGTCTTATGATGAAAGGGTTCTTATCCTCCTAAGAACACCATATCAGGGACCTGTGTGACCCGCATCCAACAGGGATAAGGGTAGGAAATAAATTTTTTTGCTGTGTTAGGCAATTGAGTTTTCATAGTCTATTTAGTACAGTCTGTTACAGTCTATCCTGACACACAAACTTGGTATATAATGATTCATGTTCTATTTTGAGTCTTTTTATATGATATCTTATGCAACTTCTTCTGACAACAAATATTACTTAAAATACTACATTATTGGTTACTGAATATTTGTCTATTCATTTGTCACATGTTTGTTCTAGAATTTTTGACATTTTCATCTCTGTGCTTTTTTTTAAAAAATATAGAGTAAATTCCTGTAAGATAATTTCAAAAAATTGTGTTATTTTGAAAAGTTCCTGTTATTTTCTACATTATCTTCAAGAAAGTAAGATGAGCTTTCCCTGTCTGACTGTCTAAGTCAATGTTACTCTGAAGGCATTCCTAATAAAACTGGAGATAAACATAAAGTAATTTTTGCCAACTCACTGGAGACAATGATATGATTAATTAAATATTTATTACCAATGAAGCCAAAATATTATACACTTGCCACTTTCTTTTCAATTCCTTTATGAATTACTACTTCTTTAGCTTGAATTTCCTGTCCGTTTGCTGCCTTTTGCTAATTCCCACATATACCTTAGGTTTTAACTTAGAATCATTCTTCCCAGATAGCATCACTGACTCATCTAGATAAAATTATGCCACGCCTTTTCATAGCACACCTATACCTCCTAAGTAGCAATATCAGTCATACTCGACAAAAATCTGGTTCAGTGTCTTTCTCACTAACAGAAGTCATTTCTGATATTGACCACTGCCCCTTGAACACCCTACATTTGATAACTAGTTATATACTTAGGTAAAATGTTTTTTAATGAATAAGTAGGCTGGAGTGATAGCACAGCGGTTGGGCTTTCGCCTTTCATGCGGCCGACCTGTGTTCGATTCCTCCGCTCCTCTCGGAGAGCCCGGCAAGCTGCCGAGAGTACCGAGCCCGCATGGCAGAGCCTGGCAAGCTACCCATGCGTATTGGATATGCCAAAAACAGTAACGATAAATCTCACAATGAGAGACGTTACTGGTGCCCGCTCAAACAAATCGATGAGCAATGGGATGACAATGAATGACAGTGACAGTGAATGAACAAGTGAACTGATAAACATAATAGTTATAATGATAAAGGAATAGTAATGATGATCGTATTAATGACAATTCTTTATGCACTGAAGTTTTTATTTCTTTTTGAGACACACCCAGCAATACTCAGGAGTTGCACCTGGCTATGTACTCAGGAATCACTCCTGGTAGTGTTCGGGGGACTGGATGGGAAGCCAGGGGTGCACCCTGATAGGCCTCATGCAAGGCAAGTACTATGTCTTCGACCCTACATTGAACTTTTAAAAAATTCAATGATAATCACCACAGTGACAATCATCTTTTAAGGGATAACAGGGCCATACTGGAGAGATCATTGTATGTTAGCAGTAAAAATGTGGCATCGTCTTGTGATGGCGGCTATGTTTGTGGTAGGGACTGTGATCCAAAGATAGCGGTGAGGATGGAACAGCTGACGTGGGTGGTGAATGTTTGGTTAGTAATTCTGCTTGTCAGAACTTTTATATGAGTTTCCTGCGGGATAAGATAAATTAGACTTTGTCATCTGGCTTTGTAAAACCTATTGGCAAACACGCATACCCCTGGCCATGGCAATATGACCATGTCTCAGCTAGTTTTGAATAAGATAGGAAGGCTTTAAGGTTCCAACGTAGGAGATTCATGGCAAAAAGCTCCATGGAACTGCTCCAGGAGATTTAAGCCCTCAAAGTAATAGTTTGTTTCCTAAAATTTAAAAAAAAAAATCACCTTTCTTTCCCTTTGGATATTAGGCTGAATAAAACTTTGGCTTTTAAGTAAGGTCTTTGAGAAACAGGAACATAATGACTGATTATTATTTAATTTTTTCTTTTGCTTTTTGGGTGACACCCAGCGATGCACAGGGGTTACTCCTGGCTCATGCACTCAGGAATTACCCCTGGCTGTGCTCGGGGAACCATATGGGATGCTGGGAATCAAACCCGGGTCAGCCACGTGCAAGGCAAGCGCCCTACCCACTGTGCTATCACTTCAGTCCCATAATGACTGATTATTGAGAGCAAGACTAGAAGCAACAGTGTGAGTTCAGGGTGGTTGAGAGCTTATAGTTTCTAAGTCAAAATAATCCAGGGCAGCTGCAGATGTTGCCGTACACAGAGATGGAAGGAGATATGAGGAAGAGTCAATGCCTAGCTAAAGAGTCAGGCCCTGTAACAACATGTATGTGGCAACATGAGCCTTATGGTTACCACAGGGATTAAGAGAAACAGGCAGTCAGAATAGGAACAGGATATTAGAACGATCTAAACTGGTACAAGTGAGCTGCCACTAATTAATAACATGCCCACCCCAACCTTTTAGTAAAAGAACTAGAAAGATCTTTGTTGAGAAGTAGTATCACCTGAGAGCAAGACTTTTCTGGACTCTTCACAAATGGATGGTGATACAGGAAAATAAAGTTTGGTGGTAATGATTCTGTAAATTACAGGGGTCTGGAAAACCTCAATAATTTGAATTATTAGATAAGCTCTAATAAAACAAAATGAAGCCTATACAGGTTAAAAGTCAGTAATTTAGTTGTTTGAAAATAGTCTAGGGGGAAATAAAGTAGAATCCCAACTATATATAACAATTTATAATTTATAGTATATGATAAAAAATTACTAGATATACAAAGAAGAAAAATGTCAAAGAAAACTAAAGCTCTAGCCACTGCAAAACAGTATATTTAGTATACCTATAAGTAGAGTTCCAGAGGAAGAATACAGTATAAATAAGACAAAAAGGCCAAATAGCATAAATGAAGAAATAATCAGAGAATTTCCCAATTACTAAAAAAATAGGCTTATGGATCCTGTCAGAATAAAGCAGAATGAATATAAAGAAAAGCATGCCAGAAGCATAACATAGTCAAATTGCTTAAATCTAAGAATAGCACATAAAACTTGAAAGTAGCCAGAGGGAAAAAAATATACATACAGATATATGCTTATGCATATACATATGCATACATAAACATATTTACTTACATTTGTGAGTTAAAATAAGAACATTTTAGAAGGAAACATGAGCATTAGGTAAGATTTTTTAGATGCAGCCAAAAAGTCATGACCTCTGGAAGACAAATTTAATCTCATCATAATTAAAAACATTTTCATTTCAAAATAAAACCACTTCAATATATATCATGAGCATAGACACAAAAATCCTGAACTAAATGTTAGCAAAACGTAGGTGGAGGGTAAGCTATTTTGTCTTGTATGTGACCTTCCTGGTTTGATCCCTGGCATCACATATGGTCCAGATCCCAGTCCCAGGAGTCATTCCTGAGCACAGACCCAGGAGAAAGCCCCGAGTATCGCCACAACTGTCCCAATGCCCTCTTGCACATAGTGTTAGCAAAATAAATTCTATATATATGAACAGGAAGATATATGTATTAGCACTAGTGTTCTCCACGGAAGCAGCACCAATAAGAGATCATCGTCATCATCCCGTTGACGGTCTAATTTCTCGAGCGGTCTCGGTAACATCTTCATTCGTCCTAGCCCTGAGATTTTAGAAGCCTCTCTCTACTCGTCTTTCCCAATGATGCCACATTAAAGGCTCTTTCAGGGACAGGGGAATGAGACCCAGCATTGTTACTGGTTTTGGCATGTGAATACACCATGGGGAGGTTTGTGAGGCTCTCCCATGTGAGCAGGAAGCTCTCAGTAGCTAGCCAGGTTCTCCCAGAGAGAGTACTAGGCTACAAGATAGGCTATAAAACCAAGCTTCCGGGAGCTCGGTTTTAAGTCTCTGGATGTGGGCCATTGGTGGGATTACATGGCGCTGGGAGCAGTCCCTGGGTGTGACCACCTAGCTACTGGAAAAATGGAAATCTGGGCAGAAGAGGCCCAGTCCCGATCCAAGCAGGCTTGAAGGTCTCAGCCCCGGGTCTCACACACCTGGGTTCCTCTGCCGGTACCTTCACGCGTGAAGCTCATCTGAACATGTGGAGAGGGGCCTTGAGCATGGCTGTGGCTAGGTTCCAGAGGTCTTTGGCCGTGGGAGCACTGCTCGGGGCAGGGAGGGAAGCTGGAGCCCACCCCCTCCCAGGGGCCCCGGGGGAAGACAGCCAGGTGCAGGGACAAGAAACTCTCTGCCACCAATAAGAGATAGAGATAAAGAAAGAGAGAGAGAGAGAAATAGAGAGAGAGGCAGAGGCAGAGACAGAGGAAAGAGAGATAAGCAAAAATGGGTCTATTGGGAGGGATTGGTTCATAGGATGGTGCCTGAACAGCCCTTTGATCTGAAGTCACTATGTTAAAGTTTCAAGGAAGCTGGTGATTTAGTTCTAGTCCAAACCCAAAGGTCTGAGATTGAGAAAAGCAAAAGGTATAAAATCCAACTCCAAGTTTAAAGGCCTGAGAACCAGAAGTGATACAGTCTAGGAAAGATTGGTGTATGTCCCAGTTTAAATAAGCAAAATCTCCTTCCTCTACTTTTAATTCGACACAGCCCCTTGATGGACTGGGCAGTGCACACCCCAGGGATGAGCTAGATCTTTAGTTGGTCCATGAATTCAAATGCTGACTTCCTTCTGGAAACAGCATCCTAGGCACACCAGAAGTAATATCATACCAATTGCACTGAAATCCTTAACTCAGCGAAATCAACATATAAAGTTAACCACTAACTAACCACTAAGTTAACCATAAAATTACCAAGCAGAGTTTATGCAAACTCTACATTCTTTATACAAACTTTCCATTCAAAAGCCAATCAGTATAATTCGCTATATTAGCATATGAAGGAGCAAGCAAAAACTCTTATATTTATCTTAATCGTTACAAGAACAAGATGCATTTCACAGAATACAATAGTTATTCATGATGAAAGCCTCAATAAATTAGAAATGGATAGAAGAGAAGATTAGAAATGTCCCCAACCTAGTAAAGGACACTTGCAAAATATTAAATGAAAGAAACAGACCAAGTGAAAGCCTCAAAAACTTAGAACTAGAAAGAGAAGCAGATTAGAAATGGCCCCAGCTTAATAAATAACTCATATAAAAAATAAAATAAAGCAAACAACCAAAATTCCTATAGATGAGATCATAGATAACAATGAACGAACAGGCATTTTTCCTTTGTTAATGTCAGGAACAAGCAATTCATTTTATATCATGATTTGTAGCTAAAATTATTGTAAAGGTCCAGCCAGTGTGATAAGGCAAGAAAAATAAAGCTATGTACATGGGGGGCAGGAGATAAAATTGTTTTTATTTACAGAAAAATTATATTAACTATAGAATTATAAGAAATCCACATAATTATAACTAGAAATATTAATCAAGTTTAGTAAGACCAGGTAAAAGAAAAAAATTATGTTTAAGAATATGTGAAATAAACAATTGGAAAGTAAAATTTAACAAAATTGTTTCATTTACAACAGCAAGAAAGGTCATAAAGTATGTAGAAATGCAACAAAATACTTGCATCAAATATGTGCTGAATACTGCAGAACATTGATGAAATAAATCAAAGAAGTCCTAAATAAATGGGGAGAAATTCCACTTTCATAGACTGGAAAACATGACATGATTAAGAGATCAATTATTCAGAAACTTAGATTCATACAATTCAAACCTAACCCCAATAAATATTTTTGTAAAAATCAACATCAGGGAAAGAAAGAAGGAAAAAAAAATAATGCAAACATTTACAAAACATTGAAAAAGTTGAAGTGCTTGCACTCCCTAAATTTAAAAACCAATAATTAAAAATAAAGCTACAGAAATGATGACAGTAGGGGATCAATCAAACCAGTGGATCAGAATAAATCATTAGAATAGAATAGAGTACAGAAATAGATCCATGCATATATGATCAATTGGTTTTCAAGAGTGATACAAAATCAATTCAATGAAATATAATAGTCTTTTCAGAGTGGACTTGGAACAACTGGATATTTATGTGTGAAAAACTGCACCTTGACCTCTGTTTAAAAATGAACTAAAAATGCATTATAGACCTCTATGCAAATTTTAAAATGAAAGTAAGACCATTTTTTTAATCCTGCATGACAGATAGATTACTTTTAAATGACACACTCCTCATTTTAAGAAAGAAAATTGATAAATTGGACTTCATCCTACTTTAAAAGTTCTGTTACTTAAAATGCCTTATAGCACAAATAAAAAGGCAAATTATAAACTGTTAGAAACTATTTATAACACATATACCCATCAAAAATTTTATATCTAAAAGTTTTGAAGTTTTCTGACAGCTCAGTAATAATAATAAAAGCAGATACACCAATTTTAAGAGGTGGGGTGAGGGAACAAATTGAAGTTGACATGACACACCAAAATAAATACAGATATAAACTAATCACATGAAAGGATACATAACATAAACCATTGAGGAAATTCAAATTAAAACTATACTAAGATAATATGTGTCTTCTAGAATGCCTAGAATTAAAAGGACTGATTATCCCCAATGCTGGGTGAGGTGAAAAGCGTCCTGTCCTGTTACTGAAAATGTACAATGGGGCAATTCCCTTGAAAACCAATATGACCATTTCTTATCATGTTAGTTGTGTATCTAATACATGACAGGACGATTTCACTCCCAAATGTTTACTCAAAAGGTGATATCAGTGTCAGTACAATTACTTGTAAGTGGAAGACAACAGCATCATTCTTTGTGATGTTTAAAGACAAAAAGGAACCAAATGTTATCAGCAGAATAAACAAATCATGATGCATCCACCCAATGGTCTACTGTTCAACAATAAGTAGCAAAAGAATAGCAACACATGCACAATCATGATTATAAATCACGATTATGATGCTCAATTAAAAAAAAAACAAACTGACAGCACCCAGTACATATCCGGGCCAGAGAGACACCTCAAGTGGGAGATCACATGTTTATTTATCTATCTATCTATCTATCTATCTATCTATCTATCTATCTATCTATCTATCTATCTATTTATTTATTTATTCTTTTTGGGTCACACCCAGCGATGCTCAGGGGTTACTCCTAGCTCTGGCTCTGCACTCAGGAATTACCCCTGGCGGTGCTCAGGGGACCATATGCGATGCTGGGAATTGAACCCAGGTTGGCTGCATGCAAGGCAAACACCTTCCCCACGGTGCTATCGCTCCAGTCCCTCATGTAGTTAGCATGTATAAAACTTCTACATTCATCCCAGGGACATTGTATGGCTGACCTGGTGGCCACCAAGTTCTGCGAACCCTAATGATTCAGTCCCGCTCCACTGGCATCCACTTAGCATCCCTGTGAGTGGTTCCCAGTCTCCTACCAAGTGCACAACAGTACCCCATCCCTGGGCACGAAGGTACACACTAGATCGTTCCACTCACGTTGAATATTATACAACGCACTGCAGCTATAGGAAGAGAATGTGGACCAGGGATTGCCAAGGAAGCAGGGGAAGGAGAGAGGAAGGATGAAATACAAGCACAACCCTCACACTTTGCAGTCACTTTGGAACAAAGCCTGGTGGTCTCATAAATTTAAACACATTTTGTGTATGAGGTCTAGCAATTGACAAGAGAAGTAAAGTCATCTGTTCACAGCCAGCCTTGTGGATCACTATGTGTTTTTTTAGGGGGGAGGGGGGCACACCTGGTGATGCACAGGGGTCACTCCTGGCTCTGTATTCAGGAATCACTCCAGGCGGTGCTCAGGGGAGCATATGAGATGCTGGGAATCGAACCTGGGTGCGCCCCATATGCAAGCCCTACCCGCTGTGCTATTGCTCCAGCCCCCATCACTATGTTTTTGCAGCATCTCCCAAAGTAACCAACTACTGGGATCAATTAAATGGCCCCCAACTGGAGACTTCCTTAAAAAAAAAGTCCTACATCTGAACATATTTCTTAGATTTCTGATAGATTACATTTTAGATGAAATATTTCTTACATTCCTGATAGGTAACAATTACATTGTTGAGACTCAAAAAGATTATATTAGCAAGGAATTCATATATGGAAAAAAAATCCTGCATATCACTACGTTTATTTGCAGATTAGGCAAAAGCCATCCACAGTGATAGAAATCAGATCAGAAAAGCTTATTGTGTGAACGTAGGGGGAATTCCGCACCCAGGTTGGTAATCAAACTATCTGAGAATGTGGAAATGTCCCATATCTTCATTAAAATGATGGTTCTGCAGCTTCATTTGCCCAACTCATAGAACTGCATACTTAAAATATGTGCATTTTATTGTATGTTAAATATGCCTCCTCCTCAGTGATGTAGAATTAAAAATGGAGTGAGTCTGGGGAAACTGGGGGGGAAAAAAGTGAAAGAGAATAAATCCCTGGGGACCTTTGGATCTGTGCTTCCCAGCCACTTTATAAGAAACAGCAGGTGGCTCTTACCAAATTGAGTTTATTTTTAGGCAGAGTTCATTGGTTTACCCTTGGGGGTTATTTTCTATCACGGAGTGCATTTTCTTCACAGCAAAAGAAAACAAAATAGTTGGAAAAGAGCTTGGCTGCATAAAAATGCGAAGGGCTTTGTTCTCCTTGGGATGCTTTTGGAAGCAAAAATTTCTTATTATTTTCTCTAATTGCGAAGGCTGGCACACAACTGCAGACGGCCTCTGTGACCGTGGACAGGCGCAGCGGAGTCCTGAGTTGCACCGTAGATAGCATGCGCTGGGCTCTTTGCATGGGCCCCTGGGAGCCGCTGGGATTCAAGTGCACACACTCCCAGCTCACTTTGGGCCTTCCCTCTCCTCGTCTGGTTAAAACAACATGAAAGAGGACGCATGTGCTTCCTAAGACGAGACACTTATTACAGGACTCCACTGAGCTCTTTTCTGTAGATGCAAATCACACAGGTTGGAGAGCTCCCAGCAGCTATCTGAAGTCACATTCAGCTGTAAGGAAGAATGGCCAAAGAGAGGCTGTAGGGCTTAAATTAAAAAATAATAATAATAATAATAATAATAAACTCTTTATTCTTGGGTAAATTACTGAACAACTCTGAGCCTCTAGTTCTGTAGTTTGAATGCTCAAATAAAAGAATAAATGAAAATGACTCTTGTCAGAATCCATAATAAAGAATGATTAGATTGAAATAAATTTCATAAAAATACATAATATCACTGTGTCACTGTCATCCCATTGTTCATCGATTTACTCAAGCAAGCACCAGTAACGTCTCTATTACACTCAGCCCTGAGATTTTAGCAGCCTCTCCTTACTCGTTTTTCCCAACGATTGGAGGCTCTTTCAGGGTCAGAGGAATGACACCTATCGTTACTGTTTTTGGCATATCGAATATGCCACGGGGAGCTTGCCAGGCTCTGCAGTGCAGGCGGGATAATCTCGGTAGCTTGCCGGTCTCTCCAAGAGGTATGTATATATCTTTTACTGTATTTGGGATATGAATACGCCATGGGGAGCTTGCCAGGCTCTCCCATGCGGACAATAGACTCTTGGTAGCTTGTCAGGTTCTTCAAGAGGGAGAACAAGGCTATTAGATGTCTCGCAGCTGCTTTGCGGCCGTGCACTTCTGGGAGCTTGGTCTTATAGTCTCTGGATGTTGGCCACTGGTGGGATTACACGGCACCGGGGGCAGTCTCTGGGTGTGGCTGCCAAGCTACTGGAAAATTAGGGGTCTGGGTGAAGGCCCAGTCCCAATCCGAACAGGCTTGGAGATCTCAGCCCCCGGTCCCGCACACCTTAGTGATTATTGTGATAAACAACACAGCTGTCTGTATATATCTCCTCTGTAACTCATGAGGTAGGCACAGTCACTGATTCTTCCTTTATCAATGAGATTTGAAGCACAGAGAAGCTGAGTCTCTTAGCTACACTCACACAGCTAATGAGCATGGAACTGGGATTGAGTGTTCAATCTGCGCCAGCACCATTACACACGGACGTGACCACTAGGCCACTAATTAGGTTGAATCACGGCTGCAGTTGGCCCTGTGTGAAACCCAGTGACAATAAGCCCTTGCTATTATAGGTATTCCATGATCCTGGCGCTGACTCTGTCTGTCTCTTGGGGAGAAGCCGTTCTTCAGGTCCTGTGGCTTTTGTCACCACAAAACATTTGTGTGTCTCCAGGAACACCTCCAGCCAGCTGCTCCTGTGGTGAGACACAATTCATATGTTCCGGGGCAGGTGGCTTTCACTCACCGTTTATCAACAAACACATCCATTGCACAGACACACCTGCTGTTTTCAAGCGCTCCCACGCCGAATTCTTTTGTCAGAAGAAAGAACATTTTGCCAAGGCTGAAAATTCCCCTGCCTTCATTGATGGGTCTCAAAGATTTACATTTGCCTAAAGGGGAATCAGGAGAAGGATTTAGGTGGTAAAGTAAAAGATGACTATAGTCCACCCAAACTGAATAAAATGGCAATGGAGCTCTTACCTAGCACCTGGTTAAATGCTTTTAGCTTTAGCACTTTCACGTGATTAAAAAATAAAATATTCATTATATTGTTTAAGCTAAAGACCCAATTTGCTTCTGTAGGGGTTTAAGCTTCATGTAGACTCTTTGAGACCATTGGATACTCATCATGTGACCAACACGATGTCTATGAAGGGTATCCGGATCTAAGAGTGCATACTGGCTTTCCAAGCCTAAAAGGTGGTATATAACTTCCACTTTGCGTTGATTGGCCAGAATTAATCACGTGACATTGCTTGACTGCACAAATATGAAAATGAGTAGTAGAAAGGGGAATATTGTTATACAGCAGCAAGTATTTCTTTTCTTTTGGTGGGGGGGGGTCACACCACAGGGTTACTCCTGGCTCACGCACTCAGGAATTACTCCTGGCGGGGCTTAGGGGACCATATGGGATGCTGGGAATCGAACCCGGGTCGGCCTCATCCAAGGCAAACGCCGTACCCGCTGTGCTATCACTCCATCCAGCCCCAGCAGCAAGTATTTCTAACAAAACTATTATTCTTCCCAACTTGATAAACAATGAATCGAGGTAGATATTTGACTTATCCAAAGTCACAGCTCTTTGTTCTTGTTTGTTTTTATTTTTTATTACAGAACTGTGATTTACAAAGTTATTGATAGTTGAGTTTCAGGCATGTAGTATTTTAACACCAATCCTACCACCAGTGTCAACTTCCCTCCACCAGTGTCCCCATATTACTGTGTAATTCACAGTGAGTAAATAAAAGTTTTAAATTAGATCAAAATTAGGTACTGAAGCAATAGGACAGCAGATAGAGTGCTCACTCTGTAAGCAGACAACCTGGGTTTGACCCCTGGAACTCTGTATGGCCATTCCATGACCAGGAATGATCCCTGAGTGCAGACCAGTCAGGAGTAAGCCCTGAGCACCATGGGGTGTGGCTTGAAACACAAAAAAAATAAGCATCCTCCATTGTACTCCTGAAACTCTATTATGAACAACTTTGTAAATCACAGTGACTTAAATTAACTTTTTTAAAATAAATTATTGTGGGTCAAAGAAATAATACAGGAGTTAAAGCATGTACCTTGTAGGTGGTTAGCGGTGGTTTGATGGCTGACTCCAAATGCTCCCTTCAAGCAGCCCTGAAAGTGGTACCCAAGCACAGAGCTGGAAGTAGCTCTTGACTACTGCATTGATTTACAAAGAGACTAAGGCTGGAGGCCAGGAAGATAACTCAAAGGGATGGATTGTGTATTGTATGCACAAGTGCCCAAGGCTACTCCCAACACTAGTTTGTGTACATGCATGCATACACACACACACACACACACACACACACACACACACACACCCCTACCTCTCCCCTCACATACATCAAATATGGTCCTTGTGGCCCCCCAAACTGCTGGGCTAGATCATCACAACACCAGCAACAAAGGGAAGAGAAAAAAAAAGCAGTCAGTATTCCCCGAGAGCCACTATTCCTCCTCTGGCTCTGAAGCCAAACTCTCTAGAGAAGCTACTGATGTGGAAACTCTCATGCCCCATATACAAGGGAAGGTGAGGCCAGAGAGAGTACAGGAGTCAGGTGCGACTGACCCGGGTTCAATATCACACCACATATGGTGCCCCAGCACTGCCAGCAGTGGTCCCTGAGCACAGAACCGGAGTAAGCCTTAAGAATTCCTTAAGGAATTCTTCAGAGCATCGTGGGAGCTAGGTGAGCTATCTCTGTGATGCTGGGACCTGAGGTCCACAAGCTGACAGGAATGGAAGAGGATGAATAAGCATGAGCTGGAACTCCATGAGGAAGGATGGGAACCCTTGTCTATTTCTTGGTCTTTGTGTTTGGTGAGAGACCTCACTGCCCAAGCTAGGTACCATCTTCAAGAAGCTAAACATAGCCCACTTTCCTTGGAGTCAAAGAACCAAAGGAGACCCCAAGGAAAGACAAAGCAATTCGTGATTAAGCTGCTCTTTCATACCAAGGCAGTAAGTTGACACATGAGCGAGACATCTGACTTACAAAGGGGCAGCTTTTCTTGTTCCCATCCAACCCTTTCTTTGAATGCCACACTGAAAGCCTTTCTCATTCCCATCAGGATCCTGGTTGGGTGGGAGTGAGCCCTTCCTTGTGGATCTTTCTTGTGGTCATTCTAATAAAAAAAAAAAAAAAACACTTAAGAAATTTAATTCTTGGAAAGTGCGTTTTACCCTAGCCGATCAAACACAGTAAGCCATCCATATCTAATTATTGACAGGGCTTATACATATCTTAACAGTTAGATTCTCTAAACTATGACAATAATAAAGTTGTATTTCTGTCTAGAATCTGGAGGACACAAAACCTGGAGAACACAAAGCCCCCCATTTTTGCCCCCAAGAGGCATTTGTTGTTCCCCTAAATAATTCCATGTTTATCCTTTGATATTCTCCAACAAAAATACTGGAGTGCAAAGTAAACTTTATACATCTTACATCAAAAGAGAAGTGGGAGGAAAGGGTAAAAGATAAAACAAAGAACAACATGTTTGATGACTATGTATGATGTGACATAAATTGGAAGTTTTGTGACATCTGCCCTTTCCACAGTGTCTAGATCAAATTGCAGATATAACTGCCACTCTTACTGGATGACTCTGCCCATCATACTGGTATGCTGCTATGCCCACCATCTGCTAGGCTCGTGACAAATTTGTAAGTGTAGTTGTACAGAACCTGTGGGTACCAGGGATGGAGGAAGCCAGGCACCTAAACCAAAATAAGGATGACGTACGTGTACTCAGTCTGTCCATTCTAATGCTTTGATAATTAGATGCTTCTTGATTTTATTATTAGAATCATGGGGACCATTTGTAGGCCTACCAATGCACACAAATCACCAACATGTTCTTCCTTTCCCTCACACAAGCATAGGAAATGAGACTCAGAGAGGTTTTCTGAGGATGCTCAACCTAACATTGGTTTTAAGCTAAAGTCGCTGCACTGTTAGGAAAGATGAAGTCATGAAATTTGCTTATAAGTGGATGGTCATGGAGAGTATCATGCTAAGTGAAATGAGTCAGAAAGAGAGAGATAGACATAGGATGACTGCACTCATTTGTGGAATATAAAATAATATAATATGAGACTGATACCCAAGAATAGTAGAGACATGGGCCAGGAAGATTGCTCCATAGTTGGAAGCCTGCCTCATGAGCTGGGGGAGAAGGCAGCTGGAATAGAGAAGGGATCACTAAGCCACTGATGGTTGGAGGGATTGTTCAAGATGGGAGATGTGTGCTGAAAGTCGATAAAGGACCAAATGTGATAGCCTTCCAGTATCTCTATTGCAAACCATAATGCCCAAAAGTAGAGAGAGAGTGTGGGGGAAGTTGTCTGCCATAGAGGCAGAGGGAGGGTTGGGATAGTTGGGGTGGGGGGATACAGGGGACTTTGGTGGTAGAAAATATGCACTGGTGGAGGGATGGGTGTTGGATCATTGTATGAGTGAAACTCAAACAAAAAGCGTCATAACTGTATCTCACAGTGATTAAAAAAATAATGATAAAGTCATTACACTGAACTATTGTCTTTTTCTTTCTATCTGGGTTTCTTTTTTGCTTTGTTTCTGTTTTGGGGCTACAGTGACTGTGCTCAGGCATCACCCCTGGCTCTGCACTAAAGGATCACTCCTGGTGATGTTCAGAGGGCCACATGGGGTGCTAGTAATTGTAACTCAATCCGTCATGTGCAAGACAAGTGCCATCCAGCGTGTACTTTCTCTCCAATCCTTTTCTTCTGTTCTTGAAGTGTGTCCAGGGATCTGGAAATAAATGCTATCTTTCTTCCCTGGCCCTTTTGAAGACAAGAATTCATCTATTTCAAGAAACCCAGAGGAATCGGTGTTCTAGAACAGTCTCTTGAGACTTTATCTCTATTGTGACGGGCAGTGATGAAGAAAATAATTCACATTCTCGAGTGTCTACTATGCTGATAAAGTCTACATTTCGGTCTTCAGGACATGGTCATATTTATCCTTTACAGTGACCTCACAGGAGAAAGATAGTGGCTTCCCTCTTACAGATTCAGTTTGGGAATTTAACGTATTTATTAAATGCTGCTGGAGAGTCTGACAGTGTTTATATTTCCTCAACCAGGGAGGTCCCGTTTCACCTTCACATCAACCTCTCAGACACCAGAGAAGTCACACAATTTCATAAAGGACACACTATAAGCAGGTGGAAGAGGTAGGATTTGAATGCCATCAGCCTGACTTTGGGGAGTTTTATTTTTTTAACGGAAAGAAGCTGGTATACTTGAAACCAAGCAATGCATTTTTATTCAGAGAGTCTCTTTTTGAGTGTCAGGAAAAAGAGATGTCTGTAGAATACCATGGTCAACCCCTGACTCCAGAGCTGATCTCCAGACCCTGCCTGGGCCAGGAAACAGAAAATAAAACCCAACAGAGAATAATCACCTGAGCTGCTGAATGGGTGTCCTAGAAAACAGAAGCCTCTAAAACATGAATTTCCTATTTCTCGTATCAGGCACAAACTTACTTATTGGTGGTTTAAAGGTAAGATTTCTCTTTCATATCAAAAATGACCAGAGATGGCGAGTGGGACTTGGTGTCATAGCTCCTCCGAGTCATCAGGACCTCCCTTCTCCCAATGTTTCTGCTCTGCCATTCTTCGTATCTATCATTCATTTCAAAGTTCAGAGTCTTAGGGGGTTGCTGCAGCCCCAGAGGTATTACCATACACATCTTAAAACATGAATGAGGGAAGAAGAGAGACAAAAGGACGCAGCCCCTTCTGTGCGGCTCTCAGGTAAACCTCTCCCTCTAACCAGTTTTTCTGCATAACTTAATTTCTGCTGCATATTTGTATTAGAAGCCATTTCACTCATTCACCCCAAATGCACTAACTCATTGAGTATATACAGGACTCACAGTGCATTGCAAGCTCTGCACTAGGCACTGAGGCTAGTAAGTGAGGAAGGTGGACAAGATTTCTGCTCCTAAATAAGGGCAAGATGATAAATAAGAAAGTTCAGAAATTAGACAAGGTCCAGAGAGATATTACAAAGGTTAAGGTGATTGCTTAGCCTTGAGGTGGTACAAAACAGGTAAAGTGATATGCATGATACCCATTCAGTAACAGTACTGCAAATCACAGTGTTTAAAAGGCAAGAGAGAGAGAGAGAGAGAGAGAGAAAGAGAGAGGAGAGGAGGAGAGAGAGGTACCTGCCATAGAGGCAGGGGCAGGCTGCAGGGGTGGGGGAGCAGGGTAGGGAAGGCAGGTGGGAGGGAAACTGGGACATAGGTGACAAGAAATGTGCACTGGTGAAGGGATGGACATTGAAACATTGGGTGACTGAGACTTGACCATAAACAACTTTGTAACTCTATATCTCATCGTGATTCAGTAAAAATAATTTAAAAGTAAATTGCAAAAAAAAGGGGAAGCAAACAAGATATTATATTTAATTATCTTATATAATAACACTATATTATACAAGATAATTGATGCAGATTAGCAAGTCACACACAATGATGTGATATTAGATCCTTGGTTACCAGTCTCAAGGTAATCTATGTTTTCCATTGGATCTTTTTACCTTATAAATTGTCTCATTCTACAAGGTTATAGTTAAGTGCCTGCCGTTTGAAATCTCCCATAGCAGACAGAATGGATTTTGCCAGTGAGGAATCAGGACACCACTGAATTTTAATTAAGTTGTTTTCACTTGTGGTCAGAGCAGCGTTAATACCGCTCCAAAGGGAACATCTTTAAATACATGGGTTGTCGGCCACTCCTCTTGCAGTACTGTGACATTAAGCCTGTCTAAGGTTTCTCAAGTTACATAAGCTTTTCATTACAGCTTTTAATTTCCTTGGTGTAATGGAATCTGATTGAATGGACTCCACCAGCTGAAGACCTCTAGCCAAGCCCATTTCAGCACGACTGACATGCTGCATACAAGAACATCATGGAGTCAGTGCAGTTTTTGTTGTGTGAATAAAAGCATATCCTCATAACGCAACAAAATACACTCTGCTCCAGTGTGAAGTCCAGGAAATAGTTTCCTTTTCTTTTTAAAATTTTCTTATTTTTAAAAGTTTTGTTCACCATTGTTTATCCTATTGCTCATGATAGAGTTTCATACACGCATACAATATTCCAGCATCACAAGCTCCACCACAGTGCCCTCCACGACCTACCCCTCTTCCTGTGCCTCAACATGGTAAAGTAGGTCTATAGAGTGGATCTCAGTATCCATCGTTTTTCCTTTATCCATTTGTTATCCCCTTATCACATTCCACAAATGAGAGAGGTCATTCTGTATCTATCACACTCTTTCTGACTTCACTTAGCATAGGACTCTCCGGACCCTTCCAGGGATCAGTTAATGGCATGATTTTGTGTTTTTTAGTAGCCTAGTAGTATTCCATTCCAGCCATCTGTTCTTGAACACTTGCGTTGTTTCCAGATGTGTCTATTATGAATAGTGCTTAGAAACATAAAAGCACATGTGCATTTTCTGAATAATTTTTGAATCCACGGAATAGATGTCAAGAAGTAGAATTTTTGGATCTTATGGAAGCCCAATTCTTAGTTCTTTTAAAAATGTTTAAATTATTTTCCCAGAAGGTTGAACAAATCAACATTCCCAACCAGAGTTTGGCTGAAAATTCCTTTTCCCCTCATCTATGCTAACACTGTTTTTTTTTTTTTAATGTGTGCCAGTCTAATCTGTGTGAGATATTTTTATTTGCATTTCACTGATGAAAAGGAATACAGAGCATTTTTTCATGTATGTTTTGGGCATATTTATGCCTTTTTGTAAGGAAGTTTCTATTCATCTCTTCTCCCCATTTTTGATGGTGGTGATTTATTTTTTTCTTAAGTTTTACAAGTGCCGTATGTATCACAGATATTAAGCCTCTGTCAGATGAATGGTGGGTAAATTTTTTCTTCCAGTCTGTGAGGTGTCTCTGCACTGCAGAAGCACCTTATCTTCATCTAGTCCCATTTGGCCTATGGCACCAAATTATTGAAGATGCCTCTAAATTTTGTGTCATGAAAAGTTTTGCTTAAGTTTTCCTCAATATAGTTTATGGATCCAGGTCTGTCTGATATCAGAGTTTTAATTTATTTTCGAATTGATTTTGTGCACTGTGTGAGAGAGGAGTCTAAATTCATTTTTTAAACATGCTATTGACCAGTTTTCTATCACATTAGTTGAAAAGGCTTTCCTACTTCATACCCATTGCTCTTCCATTGAAGATTAGTTATTCATCTCTCTGAGGATCTATCTCTGGGCTGTCAACTTTGTTCCATTGGTCTGAGGGCTTGTACACTATTTTGATTCCTATGACTTTAAAATATGTTTTAAAATTAAGGAAAGAAAAGCCTCACATTATCTTTTCCCATAGAGTTATTTGACTATCAAGAACTTTATGAGTTCATATAAATTTCAACAGCATTTGGTCTGTGTCTTAAAATAATGTAATTTATAGGGGCTGCACTAAATCTGAGGAGTAATTTGGATAGAATTGTCATTTTGATAATGTCAATCATTTCTTCATGAACAGGGGATGTGTTTTTTATCACCTTGTGTCTTATTTATTTTTACTTATTCTATAGTTTTTAATAGCTTTTTCAGTTTTAATATTCTTAGCTTTAGTTTTTAACTATTTTTGTTAGGCTGGTCCCTCGGCACTTTATTATTTTTTTTTGAGGTGCATTTGTGAAAGGGATTTAAAAAAAACTTCTCTCTCTACTATTTCATCATTTGCATATAGTAATGCCAAAATTTCTGTACATTAGTTTCATAACAAGACACATTACAACTTTGTTCTTTCTAAGAGTATTTTTGTAGTCTCTAGAGTTTCCTAAATAAAGTGTCATGTAATCTGCAAGTAGTGAGTGATAGTTTGATTTCTTTTCCAATATAAGTGTGCTTAATATCTATTTCTTGCCTAATTGCTGTGGTAAAGACTTCCAATACTACATTGAATAACCATGATGAGAGTAGACAAACTTGTGCCTGAACTTAGAGGGAAGACGTTCAGTTTTTATCCAATGAGTATAGTTCTGTGGGTATATGGTAGGCAGCTTTTACTATATTTAAGAAATTTCTTCTATCCCCATTTTGTTGAATGCTTTTTTACCATGAATTCTTGTCAGATATAGTCAAATGTTTTTTATGCATATATTTATATGATCAACTTAATTTTTTTAGTGATATGCTGTATTGAGTTGATTAACTCATGTGTATTAAATCATCCATGCATCTCTGGGGTGAATTCTTCTTGGCCACATATTCTTGACGCATTGTATTCAGTTTGCTAGAATTTTGTTAATCTTTTCACTTATGTTTATCAACTGGAGCAGTATCACAGCAGGTAGGGCATTTGCCTTGCATGCAGCCCACCGGTTCGATTCCTTTGTTCCTCTCAGAGAGCCTGGCAACCTACCTAGAGTATCCCGCCCTCATGGCAGAGCCTGGCAAGCTACCCATGGTGTATTCAATATGCCAAAAACAGTAACAACAACTCTCACAATAGAGATATTACTGGTGCCTGCTCGAGCAAATCAATAAACAGTGGGATGACAGTGCTACAGTGCTACAGTGCTATGTTTATCAGGGATATAAGCCTATATTTTTCCTTTTTGGTAGTGTTTGCTTTTGGTATGAGAGTAATGTTTGCCTCTTAGAAAATGAAAACGTTCCTTTTTTTTTAGTTTCTGTAAGAGCTTGAAAAGGATTGGAAATACGTATTCTGTAATGATTTGGAAGAATTCATTAGTAAACCCATCTGTGCCTGGTGTTGTTTTGGGGGGAGACGAGTGTCATTTCAATTTTCTTGAGAGTAATTGGTCCTTCAGTTTCTCTGATTCCTCTTGGTTCAGCCTTGAAAGGTTGTCAGAGTACAAGAAATGTGTTGATTTCTTCTAGGTTCTCAAACTCAGTGGCATGGAGATCCTCAAAGCAGTTCTTGATGATCCTTTGGATTTTTGTGATATCAATTGTGAAGTTTCCCCTTTCATTTCTGATCAGTATATTAGAGTCTCCATTCTTCCTTTGTGAGCCAAGCTAGTGATTTGTCAATTTTGTTTATTCTTTCTAAGAACCAGCTCATGGTTTCATTGATCTTTTGAATTGTTTCTGTTTCCATTTCATTGATTTCTAGTCTAAGTTTTATTATTTTCTTCCTTCTGTTTGTATTCTGCTCCCTTTGTTGGTCTTTTTCAAGCTGCTTAGGCTATGCTGTTAGGTTATTTATTTAGACTCTTTTTTATTTTCTCATGAAAGCTCGCAATGCTATGAGCTTCCCTCTTTAACACCACATTTGTTGTGCCCCATATGTTCTGGAATTTGTGTCTTTATTCTGATTTGTTTCCAGGAGTTGTTTGATTTTTTTTCTGATGTCCTATTTGACCCACTAGGGTTAGTAGTAGTAAATTGTTTTCAGTAGTAAATTGTTTAATTTCAAATGTTTGAGGTTTCCCCTTCCCTCCATTTCTATTTGTGATTAATTTTTATTTTCAAGTCATCGTGATCTGAGAGGATGGTTCATATAATTTCTGTATCACTGTATCACTGTCATCCCGTTTCTCATCGATTTGCTTGAGCGGGCACAGTAACGTCTCCATTGTGAGACTTGTTGTTACTGTTTCTGGCATATCGAATATACCACAGGTAGCTTGCCAGGCTGTGCATGTGGGGAAGATACTCTCGGTAGCTTGCTAGGCTCTCCAAGAGGGTCGGAGGAATCGAACCCAGGTCAGCCGCCTGCAAGGCAAATGCCCTACCCGCTGTGCTATCGCTCCAGCCCCATGATATAATTTCTAAATTCTAATGTTATGGACATGTGTTTTGTGACCCAGCATATGATGTGATTTATCTTGGAGATTGTCCCATGTATACTTGAGAAGAATGTGAGCTCAACTTCTTAGGATGTTGATGGGCCATAAACAGGTCTGCTAGAATCTTCCAATTTTTTCAGCAAGGCCAGTGTTTCCTTGTTGGTTTTTGCCTTGCTGATCTCCCTGTGATTGGGTATTGTTAAAGTCTCCAACCATTATTGTGTAGCATCAACATCTTTCTTCAGGTCTACTAGCAGTTGCTCAAAATATTTTGATGTTTCATCACTAGATGCACAGATGTTTTACAGTGTGAGTTCTTCATCTTTAAGAAATGCCCATTCTTGACCCTCATAGCCTTTTAAAATTCGAAGCACATACTGTCTGCTATAAATATGGCCACTCTAGTTTTTTTAAGGGAATCATTTGCCTGTCAGATTGTTTCCTAGCCTTTGAGTCTGAGTCTGTGTTTACCTTGACTGTTCAAATGTGTCTCTGGTAGGCAGTGGAATGTTGGCTTCAATTTTCAGATCCATTTTGCCACTCTGTTTCTCTCAATTGGTGATCTCAGGCCATTAACACTAAGTGGAAATATTGAGATGAAGGACTTCATTGCCATCCTTTAGTAGAAGTTATGCCTGTTTGTCTTGTGTTTTTAAAAAAACCTCGTTCATGCTTGAAAACCCGATTTCAAGGCAGTGAAGTTCCTAGCTAATTTTTTGCTCATGAAGTTTTGTTTCATTCCTTTATTTAAATCTGAATAGTAATCTAGTTTGATAGAGCATTATTCTTGATTAGGAGTTCATTAAGGGTTTGTTGTTGTTGCTGTATTTTTTTTTTTAGGGCTGGAGCTATAGCACAGCAGTAGGGCCTTTGCCTTTCATGCGGCCGACCCATGTTCGATTCCTCCCCCCTCTTGGAGAGCCCCACAAGCTGCTGAGAGTATCTCGCCCGCACGGCAGAGCCTGGCAAGCTATCCATGGCGTATTGGATATGCCAAAAACAGTAACAATAAGTCTCACAATGAGAGACGTTACTGGTGCCCGCTCGAACAAATCGATGAGCAATACGATGACAGTAACAGTGACAGTGACAAGGCGACACTTAATACTTCTCAGGACTTCGTCTTGTCTTTGTACTCAGAATGACTCCTTGTGAGGTTTGTTGGACCATATGTGGTCCTAGGTATTGAACACTGGCCAGTTTTGTGTAAGGCAAACACACCTTACCCACTGTACTATTTCTCTGACCCCACATTGAGTTTTTCAAAAACAGTATCCTCCCATTATATTCTGGCCCATAGAATGTTACTTGATAAACCTGCTGTGAATCTTGTGTGAATTCCTTTGTATGCAATTTCTTATTTTGTATGTTGTATCTTGTAACTTGCTCCTTATAGACTGCAGCTTATTCCTTTTTCTATCTTGTGCCTTGAACCTTTGTACAAAGTTTCCTATCTTGCTACTTTCAATGTTTTGTCTCAGTCTTTGACTTTTGTCATTCTAATTACTATATGTGGTTGAGTGTGCTTACAAGGGTCTTTTTTGACTGAGACTTCTGGAGCCTCTTGAATTTGATTGTATGCACTTTATCAGCTCAGGGAAAGTCCCATTTATCATTTCTTTAGCTAGTGGTTCTTCATCTAATTCACCTTGTTGACCCTCAGAGCTCCAGTGATTCTTATATTGTTCTTCTTCAACTTATTCAGTAGTTCTCTGGTGTCTTGTTCACTTATTTTGAGACAATTCCCCATCTTCTGTTATTTTCTAGAGGTTTCCCACGTCTTCTCTAAGAGACCACTGATTTTGTCCTCAGCTGCTATTACTCTGTTGCTGAGGATTTTTTTTTTTAAAATTCACCAACAAATCTGTTACTTCTGATTGTAATTTTCTTATTTCCACTCTCATATTTTCTTGTTCCTGTGCTGTTGTTTCTTTGAGCTTATTAACAGCCTCATCATGGTGTCTCTAAAATAATTATCTAAGAGATTAGAGAGTTGGTTGCAACCGGTAAGAGCTACAGGAATATTATTTCCCTTCAGTGAGCTGGGTGGCTGTGGCTAGGCTCTGGAGGTCTTCGGCCGAGGGAGCTCTACTTGGGACGAGGAGGGAAACTGGAACCCAACCCCTCCAAGGGGCCCTGGGGAAGACAGCCAGGCTCGGGGCAAGAGACTCTCTGCCCCCACCCAGTGAGATATCTTTTAGCCTAGTTTTCCCTCTGGGAGAACCTGGCAAGATACAGAGAGTTTCCTGCCCACATGGGAGACCCTGGAAAACTCCCCATGGTGTATTCATATGCCAAAACCAGTAACAATGATGGGTCTCATTCCCCTGACTCTGAAAGAGCCTCCAATGTGGCACCCTTAGGAAGGATGAGTAAAGAGAGACTTCTAAAATCTTAGGACTAGGACAAGTGAAGACGTTACTGAGACCGCTCAAGAAATTCGATGATCAACATAATGATGATGATGATGATGATAGTGATGATGATGATGATGATGATGATGATGATGATGATGATGATGATGATGATGAGCTGGGTGGGCTTCTTCATTGCCCATGTGTTTTGCCATCTGAGGATGAAATTTCAGTTTAGCCTCCCTCTCTCTCTCTCTCTCTCTCTCTTCCCCCTACACCCACCCCTCTCTCTCCTCTCAAGGTAGCTCTCTGAAGGGTGTATAAAAATGGCTGTAGCTTTTTCCTTCCTTTTATTTCCTGTCCCAGAAAACTTTTGCTGTTTCTCATTTGTTGCTTTAGTTCCAGGTATGGGTTACAGGACAACCTGCAATGTCATTGGCCCGTTCTCTCCTCTAACTATAAGTAGTGAAGGTTCTATTATTTCTTACTACCGCCACTGCCTTATGGGTTTTGTTTTGTGGGATTTGTGGAATAGGTTAGGAATGAGTTACTATTATCCCGAAGTGACTGGGGAGAGCCAAGGCTCTACTTAGGTCTGTGGGTTGACTGCAGGAGGGGTAATTGTGTGTCCTGTGAGATCTGAGGGAGTGAGCTGTCTGTTGTCAATCAATTCTGGGGACAGCAAATGATTCAACTTGTGATGGCCAAAGGTCAGAGTAGGTGGAGTTACAGGTGTCTGCTGCTCCTAGGAGAGTCTTTAGGGACTTCCTCAGAAATAGAAAAAGGGTTGAACTGGGAAAATTGCTAATACAGCATGGCTGAGGTCCTGGGCAATAGAAGTTTTCACACTGGTGTAATTTCCCAGAGGTATTATGGATGTCTGGAGTTAGTTTTGGTTTTTGAGGTTTAGTGCAATAGTGCTGTCAGCATCTGGTGGATAGAAAATAGGATTGCAGCTAAATATCCAACAACTGCAGGAGTTATTAGTTGCAGCACAGAGTGATCAAACCCCAAACATCAATTATACTGAACATGAGAATTTCTGGTCTATGATATGTTTGTATGGTTCCTTATATGAGTAGAATTTCAGAAGAGAACATGGCAAAGTCTTTAAAACATAAATCCAAGAATACCCACCTACTTGTCATTTAAAAGAATCTCTGGTGGGGGTGGAATGATAGTACAGCAGGCAAGGCACTATCTTTTTTATGTGGTTGTCCTGGGTTCAATCCCTGGCATCCCATCTGGTCCCCCAAATCCCACCAGGAATGATCCCATAGCACAGAGCCAAGAGTAAGCCCTGAGCACCACAGGGTTTGGAGACCCAAAATGAAACAAAAGAAGCCTGGACCCCATAGAATCTGTAACTGGCTCTTGTGCCACTTAAGAAGGAACTGTCACCCAGAAGTCACCAATAGGCACCTGTCACTGTCATCCGGTTGCTCATCGATTTGTTCTAGTGGGCACCAGTAATGTCTCTCATTGAGAGACTTATTGTTACTGTTTTGGGCATATCCAATACACACGGGTAGCTTGCCAGGCTCTGCCGTGCGGGCTCAGTACTCTCAGTAGCTTGCCGGGCTCTCCGAGAGGGGCGGAGGAATCAAACACAGGTTGGCCGAGTGAAAGGCGAAAGCCCAACTGCTGTTCTATCACTCCAGCCAATAGGCACCTAACTCATGGAAATCATGGAAGTTGACTGGAGTCAACAGAGGAGCCTGGTCACCGTGGAGGAGGAGGCACAGCCAGATCCAGCCAGGCAGGGCTAAATGAAACAGATGCTGCATCTGTGGAACTTAACAATTCATTTCACAAAGGGCATTTTCTTTTTCCTTTTCGCTCCTCTTATTGATTTATCATTCATCTACTGTGTCATAGAATGCCAGGGGTATAGATAAAAACCTTTGTATCCTTATAGGATTCACTGTACCAATCACCGAAAGGACTCCTCTATCCACTCCTCTTTTTCTCTTAGTTTCACCAATTACAGGAGCTAGTTTTGTTGTTGTTTTGGACAGCTCATTTCTTTTCTGTCCATTCAAGATATGAATGAAATAATCTCAAGTTCTCATTCACTTCTTGTGTGTGTGTGTGTGTGTGTGTGTGTGTGTGTGTGTGTGTAGGCAGTTTGGGCTATATCCGGTTTTGTTCAGGACTTACTCCTGGCTCTAAACTGAGGGATACTAGTACTCAGGGGACCATATGGTTGCAGGGGATTGGACCCTAGTCAGGCACATGTATGGCAAGTGCCAATCCTACTGAACCTTCTCTCTAACCCCTGTCTTTCATTTTATTTATTTTCCTTAGCATGATCACCACAAGATCTTCTTGTTTTTCCCCAAAATTACATAATTTCTCTCCTTGGGGAGAAGGGTCAAGCACCACCTGGAAACGTTTGGGATTTGTTCCTGGCAGAGCTTAGGAAGTTGCAGTGCACGAGTATTGAACTCAAACCTCTGGCATTGCAAAGCTCAGGCCCTGGCCCTCAGATCTAACTCTTGAGTCCTTTCAACACTTTTTTTTTTAATGAGAGAGTAGTTGTTCACTGGGTGTGTCTGTCAGAGCATCTAAAACCACTCATCCTCAGCTGGACATTTAAGTTGATTTTTATTTTGGATCTTGTAAGCAATGCAGGTAGAAGCATAGGGGTACAAATGTCTTTTTGAATTATTTATTTAATATCCTTCATATGAATGTGTAGGAGTGGTATTGATGGGTGATACAGAATTTCTGTTTTTGTTTGTTTGTTTTGTTTTTATTATTATATTTAGGAATCTTCAAATTACTTTGCACAGAGATTACACCAGTTTGCATTTCAATCGACAATGAACCAATGTTCCTGTTTATTTATATCCTTGCCAACATTGATTGTTTGCAGTGTTGACATAGGCCATTCTCTACTGTGATTCATAGTATTTCATTCTTGTTTTGATTTGTACTTCTCTAATGATTGGTGATGTTGAGTATTTATCTTTCCTCCTCCTCCTCCTCCTCCTCCTTCTCTTCCTTCTCTCCTTCTTCTTCTTCTCCTTCTTCTTTTTCGTGTTGTGTTGTGTTTGGGGGACAGTCCTGGCAATGCTCAGGGCTTATTTCTGTCTTGCACTCAGGAATTACTCCTGGATATACTCAGAGAATCACATTGGATGCCAGGAATCAAATCTAGGTCAGTTCCATGCAAAGTAAGCAACTTACCCTCTGTACTATCTCTGTGGCCTCAACAAGTATTTTTCATATATCTGTGGAAGTCTTTAGGCTTGCTTTGGAGAAGTTTCTATTTATGTCTTTTGCTCTCTTTCTTTCTTTCCTTCTTTCTTTCTTTCTTTCGTTCTTTCTTTCTTTTCATCTTTCTTTCTTTCTTTTATTCTACATAACTGTTTTTATTGTGAAACTGTGAGGTTGTTTTTTCTTCTTTTTGCCACTCCCAGCTATGCTCACGGGTTATTCCTTGCTCTATGCTGAATCACTCTGGTAAGGCTCTTGTGACTTTAAGTGGTGCCAAGGATTGAACCCAGGTTTCACATATGAGAGGCAAATGCCCTACCTGCTGTACTATCACTCAATTCTCAATGTGTGAGTTCTTCATTTAGATTGGTTATCAATCCCATGTCAGACAGTTGCTGTGTAACTATCTTCTACTTATTGCCAGGTTGCCTCTTTGTTTCAGTGGATATTTCACAAATGGTATGCCATGTCCCCTTCTTTTTTCTCTCTCTTTTCTAGATTCAGAAAGAAGGAGAGGCTGGCAGCTAAAGAAGAAGAATGGGGTGAGGTGGTGAAAGAGCAAAAACAGAATCATTTCATACTGTGATCTTTGTTCTTTGAAACTAGAATAGGAAGAATAGAGAGGAGAATAAACTTGGGGACTCAGTTAAAGGAGAAGATCATAAGGTGATGGCATATGCCCCCTTCTCTTCCTCCAAATCTTTTACTTTGTGAATATACTGGCCTTAGCTAGGGAAATTCACAGACTAAAAGGACATCCGAGAAGAGAGAATTTATATATCATCTCACTCAATATTTCCCAAAATCTGAAGCAACTTATTAGTGATACAGAGATAAGGATTGACACAACAATATGTCATTTATAGAAAACTAATAGATGGTAGACAGAATTTTGTCCTTCCTTATTTGTCTGCCTGGAATATTCCTCCCTAGATCCTTAATGTTCTATCTTTTTCTCATCTGTGAGCACAAAACATCGGAGAGTCTTACCAGACTTAAAGTAGTATACCATATACACAATCATTCACATGCTTCTGGATTGCTTTGTCCTGGATTTCTTTTCTTTCCTTTTTTTCTTTTTGGTCGCACTTCTCATGACCTGCAATTTTATTTTTGCTCCTTTATTGCTCATCTTCTCCACTGCCTCGTGAGGATCAAATACCATGAAGATAAGCACTTAAAGCTGCGCCTCCAGGACCCATAATCATGTCTGCATTCTAATAGGTACTCAATACAAATCTGCTGAAATCAATTGCCCTTTAATCCACAGATTAAGTCAGAGGATGTTTCAGTTTGCTGCACTCCTTTAAGCAAAACAAGGTCCTTCTTGAAGAAAGGTGATGGAATGTGGACTCCATTTCTGCATTCACAAACTTGGGGGGATTGACAAATGGGGTAAAAGGAAAGAGCAGGTGAAGGAAGAAAGAGGCAGAGAAAACGGCAATGCCTACTTACTTTGAAGAAACATCCACAGGATGAACATTTCCAGCTACATCAAGATCCTTTAGTCAATGAGCACTTGGCAAGACTGTCTTCCAAATCTGCCTGATACTGGGACCCTGGGTGGGCAAATGTTTGCTAACTGACACTCAAGTGTATAATTACCTCCCTCCTGGATTCAGAGACCTACAATTTCCATCAACTGGGAGGACGCCTTCCAGGACCCAGAGGGGATTTTCCAGCTGAGATGACAGTGAGATGAAAAATAAAATCTTTTTCTTAGGAATCGGCCTCTGCCAGTTCTGAGAACTATTTGCTAATTCAAAAGTCAGGACTGGAGCAACTGTGACCGGAAGTCAGCTACATTTTTTTGGCTCCGTGGAGGAAACTACCAAAAGCTTTTGTGGAATGAAATAAGCACCATCTGCATAAGGTAGAACTACTGTGCACACTTGCTCTCTCCTCCATCCATGTGCGGTTCCAACTACATGAATATTTATATGAGCACGTGGACAAATAAGATTTTTTACTTTGTTGATATATTTGATACTCCAAGCATAGCTTTGCTTGGAGTATCACGTTTCACTCAAGTGAGAGAAGGAATCCAGAGTTCTGACCTCCGTCAAGGGCCAAGAATCAGGGATGCTGTCTCCTTTGCCAAGGCATCGAAAATCAGATAGGCTGGACACGTAATGCGATTCAGAGATGACCACTGGACTAGAGGTGTTACCGACTGGATTCCATGGGACGTCAAAAGACCACATGGCCGCCCACCAACAAGATTGTCAGACTTCATCATCAAAAACCTCGAATGAATGGTTTGAGGCTCTTCTTGTTCCTGGAGAGAGCAGATATCATTGAGCTACACTAGCACGAGACAAGGATGATGGAGATGTTACTGGCGCCCACTTGAACAAATCGAAGATCAATGGGATAACAAGTGACAAGTGATATATTTGAGTTCTATCTCATTCCAAAAAGAATTTTCAATATTTTATGAAAAAAGGTACAGGCAACGTGAGTAACAAAAATGGAGTACACTGTGAAACAGCTCTAAGCAGCAGATACCAACTCTGGTTCCATGCTTCTACACCAACATCCTGTCTAGGAGTCAAGGGTTACTTACTAGAAGCAGCGGGCAACAGGGAAGGTGCCGTGATCTTTGACATCCTACAAGTCTAGTTCATCTCCAAGTTCCCCAACTCATGGGTAAACAAATTTGGGTCTTTTAGTGACCTTGCTTTTAAACTAGGAATGATTTCAAAGCTGGTCATGAAGTGGGCTCAATTGTCATTTAATTGCTATATGTCTTCTTTATCCAGTTTTACTTCTATCTTGATTTTTGTTTTACTACTGTAAAACTTAGGAAGGCATATATCACTGCACTTCCTGACAAATGTCTTGCTTATACGAAGGATAATGGATCTTCTTAATTTGCTGGCAGTTTGTGTGTCCTCCTCAAAGAAATATTGGTAGCCCAGAAATCCCTGCATGCCAGGAGAGCCAAACGTTAACATAAAAAGTTAAACGTGTCTTTTTGTACTCATTGCATCTGCAGCAGTGATGGCTATACCTCCTTTCTACTGGTGGATCTTAGACACGGGAATGAGTAAGTGCTCTGGAAGTTGGGTCAGGCTGCACTCTAACTCCAGACTCCCAGGAAAACATCTCCTTATTCCCCAGCCACTGACAAGGGCGGTCTCCCCTTGGTCCTAGATCATGTCCCATGATGGAGCTGGGTATTAAAGACAGTTATGTCATCAGATCACTTGCTCAGAACTCTTCCTCACCCCACCAGCCAAACTCACACCTTAAACTCTTATGGGAGGAAGTGGGCTGTAGTTTGAGTCACACCCATGGAATTCAGGATGTACTCCTGGCTCTGTGCTCAAGGATCACTCCTGGTGGGTTTCAGGAAACTGTATGGGGTTCTGAAAATCAAACCCAGGTCTGCTGTGTGCAAGGCAAGATCTGTACAGCCCATAATACCACTCTGGTCCCACCCCTATCTTCAACTCTAAAACAGCATCGGTGATGGTTTTATTTGGATATCATTTAGGGTAGCATAATATGTACACTGTGTGGCAACTGAGATCATTCGGAAAGCCATTGATTTGCATGCTTCATTTCATACTCACTCCGGATATGCACGGTCACTGAACACATGCTCAGGGGAAATCATGAAGGCTCTGCTTTTCTTTCTGTCTTTTTCTACACACACACACACACACACACACACACACACACACACACACACACACACACACACGCACACAGAGTACTTGGCCATATCCAAATCTCTGATCTACTTTGGGCTTTGTCTATACCTAGAAATCTCCATACAAGCCTTCCGCTGAACCCCTCCTTCTCTCGTGCTCAGCATAGGCTCAGGGGAGCTCAGCTGCAGCCCTGGCTTCATCCTTTATACCCTCGTGACAGTCTGAGCTGTTCTTGATTCCAGGACTTTAGGCCCAGGCCAGGATGCACATGTATCTTCCTGTCTCTGTGGATGGACCACACAAAGCTTATGCTCAGAGGTTTAACTCAGCATCATCCTCACGTTTTGAGTATGTAACCCCATAACAAACTCTTCCTCCTTTGTTTGCAGGTCCCCAATTTCCCAGACCGAGTAATCACACTGACCTTTTCCTTCCATTCTTCCTGTGCAGCCAATCAAAACTCCAGAATTTGCCTTTTAACAACCTTGGGTATCCATCTTTCTGCATGCCTACTTTCCCCCAAATAATGATATACCCACAACAAGAGCTGCTAGAAGAATTAATTTTATGTGACTTCACTTGTATCATGTGTCATCCCGTTGATCTTCAATTTGCTCGAGCAGGCGCCAGTAACGCCTCCATTTGTCCCTGTGGCGTGCTAGGTAGCCCAGTGGTATCTGCTCGCTCCAGGAACAAGAAGAGCCTCAAACCATTCAATAGGGTTTTGACGAAGAAGTCTGACCATCTCATACATAGGTGGGCAGCCACGCAGTCTTTTGACGTCCCTGTGGAATCCAGTTGGTTACAGCTCTAGTCCAGCGGTTGTCTCTGAATCGCATTATGTGTCCAGCCCATCTGATTTTTGACACATTGGCAAAGGAGACATCGTCCCTGATTCTTGATTGTCTACGGAGGTCGGAACTCTGGATTCCTTCTCTCACTTGAGTGAAACTTGATACTCCTAGCATAGCTCTTTTGATTCCTCTTTGGGATGCCCGAAGAACGTTCTCATCTGGTTTTCATAGGGCCCAGGTCTCTGACATCCCAGAATATCTAAATTCTTCCTGATTCCCAATCAGGAGCACTGCAAGGCTATCTAGCCTGATGCAAAACCATACCATTGCTGACCTATGTTATGTTTGCTCTGAAATATTTGGTCTTGGATTCTTGCCATGTATGTTTAACTACCAAGGGGTTGAAAAAATACTACAGTGTCAACATACTATGCCATTTCTTTAGCTTTTCATATGTGCAGGGCAAGGGCTGTGCTTTAAAAATATTTATTTTTGCTATTTATATGGGGACTTTGTGTGTGTGTGGGGGGGTACATTTGGCAGTGCTAAGAAGCTACTCCTGACTCAGTGCTTGCAGTACTTTGTGGACCGGGGATTAAGTCCATGCTGCCTGCGTGGCAAGCCTGTGCTCCCACCCATTGAGTCATCTCTCCACATGCTATCTGGATTTTTGGTGTCAGTCCCAAGAGTCTAGATGGGAATGGGAATTCTCCTTGGCCTCATACACACCAAGAAGTAGAAGTACAAAACTCTCCTTCCTCAAGTAAGGAAGAAGCAAGATGGGAAGAAGGAAAATGAACAGAAGGAAGAATAAAATTGAACAGAAAGAGAGGGAAGGAAGAGAGAAAAAAAAGGAGAATGGGAAATAGAAATGAGGCAATTTAAACCATTATGCTTAGCTTGTCTGGACTGGAGTGATAGCACAGCGGGTAGGGTGTTTGCCTTGCACATGGCCGACCGGGGCTCGATTCCTCCGTCCTTCTCTCCCGAGAGCCTGGCAAAAGTATCCTGCCTGCACAGCAGAGCCTGGCAAGCTCCCCATGGCATATTCTATATGCCAAAAACAGTAACAACAAGCCTCACAATAGACACGTAACTGGTGCCCGCTCAAGCAAATCGATGAACAATGGGACGACAGTGCTGAAAATTTCAGTTCCTTGACACGCTAATCCAACTAGTGGGGAATATGATTGGTAGAATAGATGTGGGAGACAAAATAGCTTTAACTCCTGCTCTCCTAATTATTGTGTGACTCCAGTTCAGTTTCTTTGTGTCTCAGTTCTCTCAGCAGCACAACAGGAATAAGATGATCTCGCACTTTTCTACCACTTACCTCCATGAGACAAGCTCTGTGGATTATTCACGAACATCCTGGAGAACCACATTATTATCATCCTTTACATAAGTGAGTGAAGGAAGTCGTATAACTCCTATAATATGTTCAGCCGGTAAGTGGTAGAAGGGGGTTCTGGCTCAGATACTTCAGAGTTCTTTCTCTGACCACCTTAGAAGATGAGGGGATGTGAGGAGGATTATGTTCAAGCCTATAAAAGGTTTAGCATAATGCCTGGTGCATGGTAAGTGCTTGATAATTAATTAACATGCACCAGAAAAATGGGATTACGGTCTCACAAAGTAACCCTGCATGGGGGAGATACAGTCCCCTAAAGGCAGAGCTTCTTAGTAGCTTTGGGTATAGATTTTATTCCTTGGGAAACTATGGCTGTTTAATTGTTCACACCTCAGCCCATAGCACAGCATGTAGGGCATTTGCCTTGCATGAGGCCGACCTGGGTTTGATTCCTCCATCCCTCTCGGAGAGCCCGGCAAGCTACCGAGAATATTTCACCCGCACGGCAGAGCCTGGCAAGCTACCCGTGGCATATTTGATATGCCAAAAACAGTAACAACAAGTCTCACAATGGAGACATTACTGGTGCCTGCTCGAGCAAATCTATGAGCAACGGGATGACAGTGACAGACAGTGACCTCAGCCCAATCTCTGAGATTTGATCACTCTACTTGCCCTGCTCTCTCCTATGACCAAGTTTCCTTTTGGGAGGAGGGCCAAGTAACTGCATCATATGGATTCAGCTTCTCCGGACCCCACAGGGGCATGGAGTGTATAAGCTCAGGGAGACCGTATCAGGTGCATCTTATAGTCAGGAGCTACCTTCAGTATTATGCTGTCTATGAATGTGAAGGAATAGTTTAGCATTCCATTGTTTGTTTGTTTTTTTGTTTTTTTGTTGTTGTTGTTTTAATCCCTCCATTCAATGCATTAGTTGAGAGTGAGGTCCCTGCACAGGACTGCCCCACACCTCTACCTGGTCCTCCCTAGCTGCCCCTTGGCCTCGGCTGGTTCTTTGTTCTTGTCTCAAATACCAAGGAAACTATGCAAGCATCATTTCTGTGACTTCGGGAAAATTTATGACACGCTTTTACTCAGAAAATAGATTCTAGAAGCAGGTTACTATTATTTTTTTAAGACTAGGCTGCTCTTATTTGAATTTATCTTTTAAGTTGCTAGGGCCCTCTCTTCTCCACTGTCTTTTACTCTCCCACTCAGAAAGGCAATTCCCCAGAGATGGGGCCAGCCCCCTCCTCCCCACCCCCCCTGGCTCTTCCTTTTATAATTCAGAGTGGAAGCTTGTGGTGCACTTTATGAAGGACACAGGATAATAACAAAATCGCTGATAATGCTAAAGATAGCTTTTAATGAATCTTGTTTCTGGGTATTATTGGAAACATTTCCACTGGCGAGGGAGACCTTTTCAAGCTCCAAGAGTTTCACATTTGGAGACTTTTACAGCATCGGGAGAGTTGTTTAGTGTTGTTTTAAAAAGCATTTCCTTTGACAAGAGCCGGATCTAATTTGTTAAACCGGTTGCTTTTGTTTCTCTGGTTTTATTATTATTTTTTAATCTGTATACTTTGTGGAATGCAAAAATAGCTGAAGTGCATTTCATTTTTCTCTCTATTTCTCTCTCCCTTGGCTGTTGACAGTCTGGAGTGCTGAGTGCAGAAAAGAAGCCTGTTTTATTCACTGGCTGAGCCTCCCAGGTAGGCACTGGGGGTTGACTGGGCACAGTGTCTCACTAACAAGGATTCTGGCCAGATGCTCCCGCTCACCTGGCCCTCCGATCTCCACAGAAAACATGCAGCAGCCACCCCTGCTCGTGTTTCCTGAGCGCCAGGAGGGAACATGTCATCGTGCCCCCTTCTGCAGGTGAAGATGCTGAGGCTGTTCATTCTTTAACTCATTTGTTCATCAGTCTCTTGTCAAACACCTGCTCTGTGCCGGGCATCCCTCTAGCCTCTGGCGGTATAGCCCAGTACACAGCAGACAAAAGTCCCAGCCAATGCGGGGGCAGGGGGTAGGGTCAATAGACTGGGGCAAAATCCCGAGGGGTTCTGGATCATGAGAATATGAGAATTATGAGGATATATGAGAGCCGATGAGTGCCATGGGGAAAACATATGGTTGCAATGCAGGGGGACATTGGGGAGCTCGAGTTTTCTGGAGACGTGTCAAGGAAGGTCTTATTAAAAGGATGGCGTTCGCAGAATTCCTCAAGGAAAGCAGGTGTGCCGTGATAACCCAGGGAAGGAAGGGCCTTTTGAGGCGGAGGCAACCGTCATTGCAAACGTCCTGCAGCCAGTTTGGCTGGCGAGTGACGAGTAGTAGACGCTCAGCGGGCTAAGTGAGCCTGCTGACAGAACTCCAGGGCCACTGAAGGAATGGGTCAGAGCGGAAATCCCTCAGGGACCTCGGTGAGGGTACTGTCTTCTATGCCGAGAAATTCAGAGTGACATCAGAGGGACTGCACTGGGGACTGATTAGATTTTACCCCATTGCTGACAACTGAGGTTCCCGTCTTTCTGCCTCTGCATTTTGCCACATTCTAGTGCTGCTTGGTCCTCTTCCTATCAGTGTAGCTCTTGTGTCTATTCCTGTCTGCTCCATGAGACGGTGGCCGCTAAGGATATGAACTCTGGGAAAGGGAAAAATAACTGCGGTCTCTTGAGTGTCGGCTGCCCCAGAGGCCACGCCCCTAGCTGCCTCAAAATGAGTCCGAAAGATAGGGATAGACATGAAAGGACTGCACTCATTTGTAGAATATAAAATAACATAATAGGAGACTAACACCTAAGGAGGGTTAAAGTAAGGGTCAGTAAGACTGCCCCACAGCTTGATAGCTGATCTCATGTGCTGGGGGAAAAGGTAGCTGGGATGGAGAGAATTAAATCAATGATGGTTGGAGGGATCACTTGGGATAGTAGATGCACATCGAAAGTAAACTATGGACCGAACATGATGGCTGCTTGTTATCTAAAGGACACCTAAAGGACAAAGAGAGTAAGAGGGAAAGAGGGATTGTGCCTGCCACAGAGGCAGGAGGTGAGAAGGGGTGGGGGGTGGAGAGAGGGATACTGGGAACATCGGAGGTGGAGCGTGGACACTGGTGGAGGGATGGGTACTTGAACATTGTTTGACTGAAACTCAATCGTGAAAGTCTATACATCTGTAAGTGTATCTCACAATCAGTGTATCACTATCTTCTTGTTGTTCATTGATTTATTCGGGCGGGCACCAGTAACGTCTCTATTACACTCAGCCCTGAGATTTTAGCAGCCTCTCCTTACTCATCTTTCCCAATGATTGGAGGCTCTTTCAGGGTCAAGGGAATGAGACCTATTGTTACTGTTTTTGGCGTATCGAATATGCCACGGGTAGCTTGCCAGGCTCTGCCGTGCAGGTGGGATATTTTCGGTAGCTTGCCAGGCTCTCTGAGAGGTATGTATATATCTTTTACTGTATTTGAGGTGTAAATACACCATGGGGAGATTGCAAGGCTCTCCTGTGGGAGCAATAGACTCTTTGTAGCTTGTCAAGTTCTCCCTCTCCAAGGGAGAACAAGGCTATTAGATGTCTTCTGGGAGCTTGGTCTTATAGTCCCTGGATGTTGACCATTGGTGGGATTACACGCTGCTGGGGGCAGTTTGTGAGTGTGGCTGCCAAGCTACTGGAAAATGGGGGCTCTTGGTGGAGAAGGCTCAGTCCCAATCCGAGCAGGCTTGGAGATCTCGGCCTCGGGACCCACACACCTGGGTTCCTCTGCTGGTCCCTTCGTGCATGAGGCTCATCCCTCATGTATCTCATGATGATACATTAAAATAAAAATAAAGGCTACAAACTATGGCTGATGTCTGAGAGAATAGTCCTTGGTTCTGACCCGATGGGAGTTTGCAGCAGAGACTTACAGAACAGGCCAGTTTCTGCTGCCAGGGATAGAGGAGGATCCACTTTATTTAAAACAGACTTGAGATGAAATTCCTTTTCATGCAAACAAGAAGTCTATCACCCATAAAATATAAGCCCAACTAATTTCCTTCTTGTGCTTTTCCTTTCTGCATTTTTACCTGATGCATAATTCAGTTAATCATGATCCCAGGGTAATCGTTTTGTATTTATTTCTTTAACTTTTGCTTATGGCATAGGCATTCCCCAGTTTCCTATAAACTTATTGTATTGAGTTTTTAAATATATGATCCACATAACTTCCCAAAGAGGTGCCCTAAATTCACTTTTCCAGTTCAAGTTCTGGTCATTTAGAGTCCTTTCCGGTACGTTTGTTTGCTTCCTCTTGGGTGTAATGCAGTCACATTTTAGTCTTGTTGTCTCACCACAGGCTTGTAAGTGAAACTACTAGATGTAAAGATCTTTCTACTAGCCATCAGAGTTTTAGGTTCCATTTTCTTATGATTTCTTATCATTCGTGGATCCCAGAGATGACTTTCAGTGTCAGGTAGATGCGTTGCTTGCTTTGACTCAAGGAATATTGCAAAACCTAAAGCATACGGAGATGATGCTGTGATGGTCCAATAGCTCCTTTCTCCATTCCTGGCTCACTCTGTTTATCCATTCTCTGTCATCAGCTCATGGGCAGCCATTCTTGTCTTATTCTCAATGGAAAAAGCCAAGTCTCTGAGAACTCAGTCACTTGCCGCTGTGCCGGGTAAGCAGATATCAAGGGAGACTTAAGCCACTGGTATAAACTGCCCTAACCTCCCCGTACAGCCCGCAAACAAGGTACCTTCTTCCCACCAGCAGCTCATGGCTTAGTGGGGAAGAAGCATGCATATAGCTGCCCTAGCATGACAAGGGTCCTAACAGAGATGGTGTCGGTCAGTGCCAGGCTCACACCTGCGCAGTCTCTACTTTTCATACTACATGATTTCTTTAGAAATAGGAATTCTAACCCAAATGGATTAGAATCCCCACATGCTGATCCCAGATAATGCCAATGTCACGGCCAAGCCTGACAACTTCCATTATAAAATATATCAATCTCAGGGGGTCAAATATGGAATATAGCAACGACCCCCATAGGCACATGGAGGCTATACCCGAATCCCATCAGTGACATACCCCTCTGTTGTGTAGGATGGCTGTGTATGTGTGTGTGTGGAGGGGGGTGAGGATCCACATCAGGCACTGCAGCGTCTGGTGAAATTGTCTTGCCCTGACCGTGTTGCCCCAAACAGGAGATTGATGGAACTGTGAACCCCAAGCTTTGTCATAAGTTAGAATTATCTGAGACACCTTGGGGAGCCCATCTGAACATCACCCATATTAAGTCACTCTCCAGAGAGAGGTCTCAGGTATTGATTTTGTTAAAATTCCAAGCTGACCTTAGCTTATGGCCACACTTGAGAATCAGAGTTTCAGAGCCTTGAGACTTGGGCATCAGAAGATCATGAGATGCCCTTGGAAGTGGGGATAAGACCCCACCAGGACCCACCTGCCAAATTATAACCAAAAAAGCCACAATGGTTTTCAAAATTGGTCCGTCTGCACATTTCAAATCTATGAACACTGGCCTAGAGACAGTTTAAAGACACTCACACCAACTGTAGATTAGATTTTGCAAAAGTTTCTCAGGGCCAGAGAGAGTACAAGGTACAGTCATTCACCTGGAAGGTGACTGGTACTAGTTCATTCTCTGCATCCATAGAGTTCCCTGAGCATGACCAGATGTAGAAAAAAAATGAAACAAAATAATCTCCCAAGCTTGGGGTATCAAATAATATTGTACATTCCAGTTCATTTGCAACTGAGTGGTCCAGTCGCTCCTACATATCTGTGTTGTTGCTTTTGTGTATAAACATGACCTGTGCCTGCTTCCATGTTTTTCTGTCAGCACTTGTGAAGGTTTGAGGCCCTTGGGTCATGGCAGTATGTCATTTAGGTGACTGTACAAGGGTGACCTCCCTATACATAAGTGTGTTTGGGGGGTTTTAATCGTGTGTGTGTGTGTGTGTATGTGTGTGTGTGTATTGCTCTGATTTGTGTTATTTTCTTCAGAATTTCTCCAGGACAGAGCTCCCTAAGCAGTTTTTGTAAGTCTGGGAAGGACTGGAATATACTTGCTGGAAAGCGACATCTTTTGAATATAGTCATTCAGCTTTGTGGCACGCATAGGGTATGATAATCAAAGTTGCTCTCCATCCCCTGTTGTCAATGGGGTGTGAGAATCATTGCAACGAAAAGAAAGACTGGATCTGGAGGATTCAAATATTGTGCAAGTGAGTGTATAGCTGAGTATCCCTCTGTGTGTAGTGTGTGGAGTAGGAGAAATTAAGAACTTGTAAGATGGGGCTGGAGGGATAGCACAGCAGGTGGGGCCTTTGCCTTGCATGCAGCAGACCCGGGTTTGATTCCTCTGTCCCTCTCAGAGAACCCTGCAAGCTACCGAGAGTATCCCACCCGCACAGAAGAGCCTGGCAAGCTACCCTTGGTGTATTCAATATGCCAAAAACAGTAACAACAAGTCTCACCATGGAGACGTTACTGGTACCCACTCGGGCAAATCGATGAACAATGGGACGACAGTGCTACAGTGCATCTATAAGAAGAACCCTCCACATATCCATGTACACAGATAAGGACATGCACAGAAAGAAGTAGTTGTGCCTGCATATCCCCAAGCTTAGCCATTGGATTGTGCATAATAGATAGTGGCATGGTCATTTGTCACATAGTGGGGCCAACCCCCGAAATCTCGAAATCTCATAATCAATACCAAAGCCATATAAGCTCTACCCATACTCCCCTGCCATTCATGCCGATGAACTGCACACTCCCATAACAGCAGCAGCGTCCTTGTGTGCACCCTGAGTCTCAGCCAAGTCAAGCAACAGTGCCAGAACAGTGTAGGATTCCACACACACACACACACACACACACACACACACACACACACACACACACACACACAGCCACTAGCAAACTGTTTGGAGGCAATCTCCGAGACACCTGAACTATAAAAGTGGTGCTCTAGAAGCACCCAAAGGGAAGTGAGATCTGGTTCTGCTGTGGGTGAACGAGTTGCTCTCCTTCTCTGTTGGAACCTGAACAGGCGTCCACAAAGACCCACCAGAGGAAACAGCCACCGCAGTGGCCCTGACTGCAGCCCCCACAGAGGACCCTCCCTTACCAGCCTCCTCCAGTGGCCGTTGGATGAAAGGGGGGCTCTCACCTCTTCTTCCTGGGCCCAGCCTGGACACTCGCCAATGATTTCGGTTTCACTCCATGTCACTACTCTGAGAATCCCACGTATATCTTCCCTGCTGCCTCCAGCTCTCTGCTTGTGTGATCTGAAGATGGGATATCAGATGTGCATTTCTTGATTTTTTTTTCCCCTTCACAAGAGGCACGTGTATCTGATTGTTGTTTCGTTTTTCATTATTCACAGTAGAAAAAAAAAACATGCCCCCAAACAAGACACAATCTCTATATCTTTTATATTGAGCTGCAAAATGACATGCCCCAGTGAAATCTAAAGTCAAACGCACACTATGTACACACAAACATCTAGATTCGTTCAGAAGTCTGTGGGAGCACAGAGAATCAGACACACGGCCTCCAGTCACAGCAACCCTGGCATACACCCAGAGACCCGGACACACACTCACATGGGGGTTCACGATGCTGATAAACTTGTAGAAACTGCCATCATGGCCAGACCCATGCTCCTGCCCTGTCATGGACAAATGCATTTCCCTTGGCAATTCAGACTTTGGCTGGAATTGGAAATCAGGGACAATTTGCAGAATGGCCAACACACCAGTTGACAGTGGAAAGCAGTTATTTATTTTCAAATGTTCTCCCAAACGGCCAGTGACTGCAAGAACCAGGAATCAAACTGTAGAGCTAGTGGTCATATCACAGGAGAGTCCCACTAAGGCAGCAGCAGTTGAGAAGTTTTCCATCCTCAACTTTAAATAATTATTTGCACACCCTTTTGACAGAGAGCTATGTTTTCTTCCAAAGTCTGTGTTGTAGCTATTGCTACTGCTAATTTATAGGCAGAATGAGAGCAAAGAGATACTCAGCAATGTTGTTGAGTCTTTGAGTCTTCCTGGGAAAGCCTCCGAGTCTATGTTCCAGGAGCAAACTGGGGACTGCCATTAGCATCGGCTTAATGACCCCTTCCCTCTGTTATTTATCAGAGAAGGATCTGGTACCACAGAACTGGGGACATGAGAGAAGAAAAAGAGAGAGATGTCTTGGCACAGAGACCAAGAGAAAAAGATACACAAATCCCTCTCCCAAACTCTTCTCTAATTTCCAAATTCTCCATAGGGGTTGGAGAACCCCTCCATGTAGAAGGAATAGGGGGGAAGTAAGAGGAGAGGAGAGGAGAGGAGAGGAGAGGAGAGGAGAGGAGAGGAGAGGAGAGGAGAGGAGAGGAGAGGAGAGGAGAGGAGAGGAGAGGAGAGGAGAGGAGAGGAGAGGAGAGGAGAGGAGAGGAGAGGAGAGGAGAGGAGAGGAGAGGAGAGGAGAGGAGAGGAGAGGAGAGGAGAGGAGAGGAGAGGAGAGGAGAGGAGAGGAGAGGAGAGGAGAGGAGAGGAGAGGAGAGGAGAGGAGAGGAGGGAAGACAATCTGAGGATGGAATGGGGTGGGAGACAGAGAAATTGAGAGAGTAGGGCACGGCATTGCTTATGATACAAAGACAAAGTGTCTGTGAAGAAGATTGTATTATGGGAGGATATTTGTGTACAGGCGTGATGGAAGATACAGTGGAAAAGAAAAAAATATAAAGATAATAGGTTATGTACAAGTGAAGAGAAGACTTTAGAAATTCCATGTATGAGCATAAGTGAAAAGGAGAGGAAGGGAGGAAAGGAGAGTGAGGAGGTGAGAGAGAGAGTGAAGGAGAGAGAGAGAGAGAGAGAGAGAGAGAGAGAGAGAGAGAGATGGAGAGATGGTTTCATCAGAGTACCTGTACCCTGTGTTTGCTTATTTCTCAATCCAGTGTATTTTTCAATTACAGAAGTCAATAAATCCTTTCTGATTTGAGACATGCCTTGTTATTTATGTTGAGAGTTCTGTTACATTCAAATAAAATGTCTAGTCTAATTTTTATTTTTATTTTTCACATTTAATCAGTTTAAATAGTGTGAAAGATAAAAATAAAAACTGGAGTGATAGCACAGTAGGTAGGGCATTGCCTTGCACGTGGCCAAGCCGGGTTCAATTCCTCCGTCCCTCTCCAAGAGCCAGGAAGCTACTGAGAATATCCCACCCCCACGGCAGGGCCTGGCAAACTACTTGTGGCATATTCAATATGCCAAATACAGTAACAACAAGTCTCACAATGGAGACATTTCTGGTGCCTGCTCGAGCAAATCGATGAACAACAGGACGACAGTGTGGCAGTGCTACATCTTTCACATTAATTCTTTGTCTGCATTTTAAGCCTAGCAAGTCTTTCCAGCTTTCTCTCCCTACCTGGTGGATTCTTCACCTCTGAAGTGACAATTCTGATGCCACCTCTTCCATTAAGCTTCACTAAGAATCCTTCCACTAAGTTCCTTATTTCCTGATCACCAAAACCTAATGCAGTCCTCAATGAAATCACTCGGCCTACTTTGGGAAAGTAATCTGTCTATACTTTCCACATGATCTTGGGGCCAAAGTTAATCTTCTTTACTTATATAATTCCATTAACCAGTGAAGTATCTATGACATTGCAAATACAAATGCTTTATCTTCTTTTCTTCTTCCTTCTCATCTCCCTCCTCTCTCTCTCTTTCTCTCTCTCTCTCTATTTTCTACACATGATTTTACCTAAAGAATGTTATTGAAGAGTCACTAGGGAAAGATAACTTAAAGAAAAATTTATAATTGAGAAGTTAGCATATAGGATAATTGGGATCTCAGTTTATCTAAATGAGCACTCAGATCAGAATTTGGGTTTCTAAGAGTTCTGGAGAAACAAAGATGGTCTATGGGAAATTCCTCCTTGAACTTCTCCTGATGGACACTTATGAAACCCTTTCCTGGTCCTGTGAATCTGGAAGTTGAGATTTTGTCTACATTTTCTGGGGTCCAGTCTCAGAGCGATCTTGTCAGGGACATTCCTCCCAAGAAATTTTCCTCTGCTGTTTTCAATTGCTTCATTTTAGATTGATTTTTTTTCTCACATACTATGCTTTTTAGGACAAGAATCCTTCTCAGCCTTAATTTCCATCTTATAACCAATATTGTGGCCATTCTTTCCAGACATTTGACTTGAAAAAATGCCCCTGCAAAACCCCCTCTCTCCATCCATCACTGCATTCCCAGGTTTGGAAGTGGAACAAAGAAGATGACGTGTCTCAATAGTCAGGGTCTTTCCTGTCCACATCCCCTTCTAAGGCAGATGTGAATCACAAGTGAAGCTGCAGTCAGCAGTGTCCTAAGGACACACATGGGTCAGAGCTCACAGAGACACTCAACACATGAGTGTATCAACAGGGGATACTAATCACTGCAGAGAACTTGACCCCATGGGAGGGCAGTATTTTCCTGAAAGCTTCTTCTGCATGTTCCGACTGATTCAGGTTCCTGCCATGATGCCAGTGAGTCCCTGAACAACCCTGCAATAAAATGCAAGTCTCTGTCCATTAGCAACATCGAACGTGTTGCTTTTATTGAAAAGCAAAAGGAGAAAACAGAGAGATGGCTCAATGGGCCGGAACACAGGCTTTGTTTGCAGGAGCCTCTTCGTGAATCCCCAACACCCCATGGCCCCAGGCACTACTGGGAGAAGCCCCCCAGCACCAGTCTGTGTAGCTACAAAGCAAAATGAAAATGTACATAAAAGAAAAAGAGCCAGAACAGAAATTTCCAACCACCTAGATTTGCCTGGATATCTCTCTCCTACTGGGAATATTAAGGCCATATGACGACAGGGTTGGTGGAACTGGCCTGAGCCTGAATGTTGGAATGGGCCAATGTGTAGGCACAGAGAAGGTCCCGGAGGAGAGGACAAACTTGCAAGGTTGCCTATGGATTTTCTTCCAAGTTGGTGACACGTTGTGACCATAGTTCCAAGAGTCTCCATCAGCATTCAGACACAATCTCAGAACTGATATGATGCCCAGAAAATCTCCCCCACTGGAGTGGCTAATAAATGTAGACAGCTTAGGACAGAAAAAAAAAAAAAACTATTACCGTGACAAATAAAATCCACTAGGAAGAGAGTTGGGTCATGAGGCAGCGCTCTGGTAACCAAAATGTTTGCATATTGTAGGGGGAAGAAGAGGGTATGAGAAGGGCGAAGGCTGATGCAGAGAAAGCAGGGATGCTTAGTTATTAGGAGGCAACTGGGTTTCCATCCTGCGGCCTCTGGCTGTTGATTCAGAAGCTAGTGCAAGGATGCTCTTAGAGTGAAGAACATGATGGCCACTCAATACCTCTATTGCAAACTGCCATACCCAAAAGGAGAGAGAACAAAAGGGAACGCCCTGCCGCAGAGGCAGGGTGGGGTGGTGGGGGATGGGGTGGGAGTGGTGAGAGGGATACTGGGATGATTGGTGGAGGTGAATGGGCACTGATGGTAGGATGGGTAAACGATCACTGTATGAGTGAAATGCAAACACAAAAGTTCATAAGTTTGTAACTGTACCTCACAGTGATTCTCTAATAAATTTTTTTTTAAAAAAAAGAAGGGAGAGGCTGTAGTCATACTTAAAACCTACATGAATATGTCACTGTCACTGTCACTGTCATCCCATTGTTCATCGATTTGCTCGAGCGGGCACCAGCAACGTCTCCATTGTGAGACTTGTTGTTACTGTTTTTGGCATATCGAATATGCCACGGGGAGCTTGCCAGGCTCTGCTGTGAGGATGGGATACCCTCGGTAGCTTGCTGGGCTCTCCGAGAGGGATGGAGGAATCGAACCAGGGTCAACCATGTGCAAGGCAAACAAACGCCTTCCCTACCCACTGTGCTATCGCTCCTGTAGGTCTTAGAAATTCTTAAGAGACAGTGAAGTTCTGTGTCTCAGCATGCCCTGCCTTTTCTGGAAGAGTCCCACAATTTTACAAACAGCCTCATCTTTTTGTAATTAAAGACCCAGCTTCCAGAGCAAGGCCGTTGTTGACAAGGTCCATCTGTGGCCAGATTCTACCCTTCACCTTCTGGAGAACAGCATTTCTGAGCCTGGAAGGCAATTGGATGGATTAGTTTAACTGACTAAAGCTTGGTTCATGAGATTGTGCATTTGAATTTTATAATATGGAAAATTAATTTCTTAAGCTAGGAGGACAGAAAATTCAATAGGATTAATTCCCCTGGCTCAGAAATAATCAGGGGTCACCATGGCAACGCACATCAATGGAGCAATATGCAATGAATGAAACATTTCCCATGTTTGGCTGTTTATTTGAGGCCTCTCCACTCCCTGCCCTGGCAACATCTGTTAAGGTGCCACATCCTCGGGGTCTCTGCTTACGAATAAGCCTGGGTCAGTGGCTCTACCCAAGAACCACCAAGATAGAAGCTGAACCCCCGGGGGTGGGAGACTTTTCCTCAGGTTTACTTCTTCATCTCCAAGAGTAAAGGGGAAGATTGGAGAAAATATCAGCTCCTTGTCAAAATTCATGAGGAAATGGTGGACCCAAAAGCAGCCATGGCAGGAATTCAAGTTGTTCCAGGGAAGCCAAAGGCAATTCCTTTGCAAATTGAAGCAAAACAGAACAAGAACTCACTAACAGGAATGGTGAAGGTTGAATGGTTCTGACTGGCTAATATGAGCAGGCCAAGGGGTACTGACTCTTTCCTCTTGATATGCATGGAGAGAGCTAACATTGAGAATTTCTCTGGGTATCAAATTCTACTTTCATAAAATGCAGGATAGACTACTGAGTACTGTCTCTAGAGCCTGGATATGGATGCTAGACCACCACTTTCTTTCTCTCTTTCTCCCTTTCTTTCTTTCTTTCTTTCTTTCTTTCTTTCTTTCTTTCTTTCTTTCTTTCTTTCTTTCTTTCTTTCTTTCTTTCTTTCTTTCTTTCTTTTTCTCTTTCTCCCTTTCTTTCTTTCTTTCTTTCTTTCTTTCTTTTTCTCTTTCTCCCTTTCTTTCTTTCTTTCTTTCTTTCTTTCTTTCTTTCTTTCTTTCTTTCTTTCTTTCTTTCTTTCTTTCTTTCTTTCTTTCTCCCTTTCTCCCTTTCTTCCTTCCTTCCTTTCTTTCTTTCTTTCTTTCTTTCTTTCTTTCTTTCTTTCTTTCTTTCTTTCTTTCTTTCTTTCTTTCTTTCTTTCTTTCTTTCTCCCTTTCTCCCTTTCTTCCTTCCTTCCTTTCTTTCTTTCTTTCTTTCTTTCTTTCTTTCTTTCTTTCTTTCTTTCTTTCTTTCTTTCTTTCTTTCTTTCTTTCTCCCTTTCTCCCTTTCTTCCTTTCTTTCTTTCTTTCTTTCTTTCTTTCTTTCTTTCTTTCTTTCTTTCTTTCTTTCTTTCTTTCTTTCTTTCTTTCTTTCTTTCTTTCTTTCTTTCTCTCTCTCTTTCTCCCTTTCTTTCTTTCTTTCTCTCTTTCTTTCTTTCTTTCTTTCTTTCTTTCTTTCTTTCTTTCTTTCTTTCTTTCTTTCTTTCTTGCTTTCTTTCTTTCTTTCTCTCTCCCTTTCTTTCTTTCCTTCTTTCTTCCTTTCTCTCTTTCTCTCTCTTTCTCTCTCTTTCTTTCTCTCTCTTTTTCTTTCTCTCTCTCTCTCCCTACCTTTCTTCCTTCCTTTTCTTTTTTTGTGGTGGCTTTTTGGGTCACACCAAATGATGCTCAAGGATTATTCTGAGCTCTGCACTCAAGAATTACTCTTGAGAGACTAACACCCAAAATAGTAGAGATAAGGACCAGGAGGCTTGCCCCACGGCTTGGAAGCCGGCCTCACATACTGGGGGGAAAGACAGCTCAGATAGAGAAGGGAACACCAAGTAAAGGGTGTTGGGAGGACCTGCTCAGGTTGGGAGATGTGCACCAAAAGTAGATTATAGACCGAACACGATGGCCACTCAATACCTCTATTGCAAACCACAACACCCAAAAGGAGAGAGAGAGAACAAAAGGGAATGCCCAACCACAGAGGTGGAGTAGGGGGGTTAGGGAGGGGATCATAGGAGGGATACTGAGATCATTGGTGGTGGAGAATGGGCACTAGTGGAGGAATGGGTACTCAATCATTGTATGACTGAAATGCAAACACGAAAGTTTGTTAAGTATGTAGCTGTACCTCAAGGTGATTCACTAATGAAAAAAAAAGAATTATTCCTGACTGCTAAGGGGACCATATGGGATGCCGGGGATTAAACCCAGGTTGGACCTATCCCTCTAATACACTTCCTTTCATGAGTGTGATCAGTTTATTCAGTCTCTGGAGAATTTTGACTAAAGCAAAGAGATGTGGTGGTGGGTTTGGGGAACTTCAGTCACTGTTAGGAGCCTTAAGTCTAAACTGATTGCTCCAAAGAGACATTCATTACATCTCTGAGTTTGGAGTAGTGATGTTTGTGCAAGCATTTAGCAAAATGTCGTCTGGCTTAGATTTGTGCTTCACTTCCTTGGCGACTTCATGGAGAAATAAGAGGGAATATGGTGTTTCTATTTGGGTGTTTTGGGGACCCTGATTATAAGTCATAATTAGATATAATTAAATATAAGCATAATTAGATATAAGCTTCAACCCCAAGATGGTTGTTGGCAGAAGAAGCGATTTACTAAGAAATTGGCTTTTTTACTTACGACCTGTGTTACTCAGAACCAGTGATGAGGCACTGTGTAGCCTCTTGGCATCTTCATTACCTTCTTCATAAAATGACAACCTCAACTGCACTGTCTTCCTAGTGCTGCTGTGACAGTACAAACAGGATCACTAGAAGTTTTAGAACAGTGCCTGGGCCCTAGAGCATGCCTGGTAAATGGCATGAAGAGGGCAAGAGGAAACAGAATAAGAAAAGGAGAAGAAAAAGAGGAACTGCTGCTTAATTACCAGTTGGCCAAGGATGGAATCAAGACCAATGGACTGAAGTTGCAAAAAGGCAGGTTTCGTTGATTTTTCTTATTGACTTTACAATGGCATAAATCTTATTGCTTGATCTTTGCAGAATACACCATATCCATCACCAGAATGCCAAGATCCCTCCACCTCTGTACGAGGTTGGCTCCTTCCCTCATGCTTCAGCATCCTCAGTTCAAAGTTGCAATAACCATAATCTCAGGATTTGTTTATGTTGGGGATTTTCTACTCCCTTCCTCAAAGGACAGGTTTTAGTCCAGAGCAAGAAACCAGCTTCAACTGAGCATCTTGTGGCCTAGAGCCACCCTAGTAAAGACAGGGCAGCTTCTCCATCAGGGAGGGGGCCCGTATATGCTGGGGGCATGGGAATTGAAATAAAACTCTTCAGACCTGCCTGCTTCTGCAACGCTCAGACCCAGAGACCCATCCATGTAGAGGATTCTCTGAGCTCCAGCAAGACCGTTCTCTGAGGGAGCCGGAATATTTGGATTCTAGGGAGGACACGCGAAAAGTCACGTCTCTCGGTCATTTCCCCGAGGGTTTCACAGCATCGTCACTCTGTGTGACACTCTAGTCTGAGGTCAAGGAGTTACGAGAGAATAAAAGATGGTTGTGCGCTTGCTGGACTCAGCAAGAGCAAAAAGTCTAGAGTAGGGAACATTTAAGGTGGCTCCTGGAACCCTAGTCACCTGGTTGAGGGAAAAGGGATGGTGCCCACCTGTCATGAGATTGTGGTGACACAAGAAATGTGCTCTCAGGCTTCCCCGAATGTGGCTTGGCAGAGGAGTCAAGTGGATCATCAGCCTCCTCGTCCTGGAAACAGCCAAGTGAGAGATGGGAAGAAAGTTTCTAGAATGGCTCTGGTGGGAAACTGGGAATGAACATTTGGAAAGAAAATGAAAGTATGCCAGTATGCCGTGTAGCTGGATTCTGTTGCGCTGGAACAAAAGCCCAGCTGGTTGCATAAAGGGTCTCAGACACAAGCACCGAGACCAGGTAAGCAATGAAAGCACGGTGATGGGGTAGGAATGAAAGGCTTGGTGCCAGGATTCTTGTATTTAATCCTTCCTTCCGACTTTGGCAACCTTTGTCAAGTTTCCTACCTGTGTCCGTCTCATCTGCTACAAATGGATTTTCATTAACGGTCGTCTTCTCCTAGAAAATATTTAAGATAATAGAGATAATACTCGCAAAGCACCCAGAATAGTGCCTGGCCCCTGGGGAATGCAGAGATGTTTGTTAAAGAAATGCAAGGAAGAAAGTATGAAGATCAGGAGAGACATTTAAAAAATAACTCCTGGGGCTGGAGCAATAGCACAGTGGGTAGGGCGTTTGCCTTGCACGCGGCTGACCTAGGTTTGATTCCCAGCATCCCATATGATCCTCTGAGCACTACCAGGGGTGATTCCTGACTGCAGAGCCAGGAGTAACCCCTGTGTATTGCCAGGTGTGACCCATAAAAAGCAAAAAAAAAAAAAACCCTCCTGCTGTAGTCTTCAGAGAACAGAAGAGACGCCAACACCTCAGCTCCAGCCAATTGTTGAAGGTAGAAATGAGGGCACTGGGCTGCTGGATTTTTTCAGGGATTAAAAAAAGTTGGAGATTCAGAGGGGCTGGAGCGATAGCACAGCAGTAAGGGTGTTTGCCTTGCACGTGGCCAACCTGGGTTTGATTCCCAGCATCCCATAGGGTCCCCCAAGTACCGCCAGGAGTAATTCCTGAGTGTGAGTCAAAAGTAACCCCTGTGAATCAACAGGTATGACCCCCCCAAAAAAAGCAAAAAAAAAAAAAAGTTGGAGACTCAGAATTTGGCGGGGGCGGGGCGGGGACTTTGTTTATTCATCTGAGAAATGAATTTATTACCTGTCTAATGTCCAGCTGGAAGGAAAGTCACGGTAGGTCTGTATAGCGAAGGGGGAAAACGGTACCCAGGACATCTCTGCTGTTCTGAAGATTTTCTGGGTTCACACAGACGCTCTGTTCAGTGACCATGGAGATGTTTTTCCCACTTTGGAGAGTTTTAGGATGCCCCGTGGCGAGGTAACATCACCACCAGCTATTCTAATATGCCTCCTCATCCCCAGAGCTGAATGACGTCACACACCACGCTTGTTTCCGTTCCAGTGTAGGGCTCTGTAGGTGTGGTTGGCTCACCAAGTCTCTGCCGTCTTCCACCCATCATCCTGTGACCAGCCAAGAGCAGAAGAGAACGCTTAACCAGCTGAATGGCCAAGAGCGGAAATAGTATCACTTGCATGCTAAGTGCCTTTTCATAGCCCTTAGTCATGCGGCTCAGCCCTCCCCAGGAAACTAGAAGCATCCGCCAGCCATATGCCTAGGGAGGGAGGAGAAATGTAAGGGTCAAGGCCAGAATCTCTACCTCAGAGACTTTGCACTCTCAAACAGTTCCACCAGGAACACTCTTCCCCTCATTCTCCACCCCCACCCCCTCTGTCTTTCTCTCTCATTTGGTAGGTGGAGGGGTGTGAGTATTGGGCCACACCCAGCAGCAGAAGCTATAATTCTGGCTCCTGTAGCAGGGTCACTCCTGGTGGTGGTTTGGGACCACATACAGAGATGGAGATTGACAGTTGGCCACCTTCTGGGCATGCTTACATGCTTATTCTAGGCACCCACCTTCTAACCGTGCTGGGCCATCACCCTTCCTCTCTCTCTCTCTCTCTCTCTCTCTCTCTCTCTCTCTCTCTCTCTCTCTCTCTCTCTCTCTCTCTCTCTCTCTCTCTCTCCACATCCTAAAATATGATTTCCTATCCTGCCTACATACTGGGGCCCCACCTTCCTTTGTCATGTTTCTTCCTAGTTCTTAGCACTGTCAGAAGTCACCTCCTGCCTTTCATTCAAATCTCTGACTCTTCCCTTCAATCAGGACTTGCAGCCACGTTCTGTCTTGTTTACCAACGTGCTTGCAGCATCAACAGTATGGCTGAGTTCACGGATTTCAAGTTCTTTCCAACCACACACAGCCTTGTGGGAAGCCAGAGTCTCTCTGCTCCAGTAGGAATTGCAGACTCAATAGGCCTCTTCAATCCCACTCTCTGCAGTTCGATGTCCAGTTACAGCACAACTGTAGGCTGTGAGCCAGCAGCAGCCAATGGGCGGTGTGCTGTCTGCTTCCTAAGGCCAGAACAGATCATCTTGCCTGATTTACAGCATCCACCCCAGGGCTCGCTCCTGCCTACTCTGTCATCTTAGAATGAAGAATCTGTACAGATTCTCGAAATACTTCTTCCATTTTAAGTCCACCACCTGTAAAACATGGAGGAAAATTTCAGCAGAGGACAAAGGAGATAGAATAGCTAGTAAGGCATTTGCCTGGCATGCAGCTGATCCACATTCGATCCCAGGTACCACGTATGGTCCTCACAGCATTGCCAGGCGTCACCTCGGAACACAGAGCCAGAAGTAAGTCTTGAGTGCAACTGGGTGTGGTCCAAAAATCCCCCAAATCAATTAATTAGCAATAAACAAATTTTATTTTTGAAAAGGGAAGAGAAAGAGAGAAAGTGGCCAAGCGGGACAATTGAAGGCCCGTGTGTGGACACGTCCGTAAGCGTGCACTCACGGTTGTATATTGGAAAGGGAGTGTATGGTGGGTGGAGAGATGAAGTCAATTGTTTGTGGCTTAGAAAAGAAAGGAGATTCAAATCTCAATGGTTTGCAACTCCTGGGCTTGTATTCTTCTCAGGCTCTTTGCTGTTGGTTATAGGTGAGCTGTGCCTCTGTGCTCCGTATCTCGTATCTCTCATTGCCCGCTGAGAAGCACTAGGATCTGTTTTTCTCAGGCCACGAGAAAAATTCACACCTAGAATTCTTTTTTAAATTTAAAAACGATTAATTTTTCATCACCATAAAATTACAAAGTTATTCATAGTTGGGTTGGAGCAATAGCGCAGCGGGTAGGGCGGTCGCCTTGCATGCAGCCGACCTGGGTTAGATTCCTCTGTCCCTCTCAGAGAGTCTGGCAAGCTACCGAGAGTATCTCGCCCACACAGCAGAGCCTGGCAAGCTATCCATGGCATATTCAATATGGCAAAAGCCATAACAAGTCTCACAATGGAGACGTTACTGGTGCCTGCTCGAGCAAATTGATGGCAACGGGATGATAGTGATTCATAGTTGGGTTTCAACATAAATCTCTTGACCAATGTCCACTCCAATCACATTTGCCTCTTTCACCAGCCTGCTTCTAAGATAGGCTCATATATATATATATCATATATATATATATATGTATCTACATATGTGTATATACACAGATGTGTGTGTATTTGCACTGTGGTTTGCAGTACGATTGTTGTTTCATAGATAACACTTTACCACCTTTCAACACCACCTCTTCCCAGTTGAAGATATCCTCCACCATAGATGTTGACCCCTCCTTGTTCTATAGACTTGCCCCCTCAAGTTGTAAGTTTCCTACTGAATACCACTTCTCATGTACTTTGTTTCCATTGTCTTTGAGTATCCCTTATTCTGTTCCGTCTCTCTATGTCCTGCATATGAGAGAGATCATTCTTTGTCAGTCTTTCTCCCTCTGACTTCACTCAGCATAAGTCTCTCCAGATCTCTCCATGTAGCAGCAAATTTTATGACTTTATTTATCTTTTCTGATGACTAAGTCTTATTCCATTATGTATATATACCAGAATTTCTTTGTCTTAGTCATCTATTCTTGGACATGTGGGTTGTTTCCGGATTTGGGCTACTGTGGATAGTGCTGCAAGAGACATAGGGTGGCAAATGTCTTTTTTCCATTTTGTTTTAGGGACCTTGAGGTATATTTCAAGAAGTCACAGCTAGATTCTTAAAACTATAGAGTGATGCTAGCATTTAGCCCTGATCACCTTTCATTGAAAAAAGAAAGAGGTGACCAAGCAAAAGGCAGCAAACTCCTTTGTCAGAGACAAAAAAGCAACTTTCCTAAGATCTTAGAGGAGAGAGGGTAGTTGAGAATAGTAAGGCAAACGTCCCAGGTGCCTCCTTCTATAGAAGAACTCCAGCCAAAGATGCTTCTGTTGTCACATGTAGAAACCCAGTTCTAGACTGGTTTTATTTTGACAAATAAAAAATTCTTTAGTCAGGGATGGCTGTTATCCAAATTCATCTCTGTTTTAGGGGGTCTGAATCTCTGTATGGTTCTTCTCTCAGGTAGGATCTCTCCATGATGTAGCTTGTTGGGATTCTGGTAGTCTTAAAAGGGAGGGATGTGTCTCCAAATTCCACTCCAACTTCCAGAAATTGATCATATTGGACCAACATGGTGATATGGCTGGAATTCAATAAATCACTATGAACAGGAAATAAAGTATAGGGGTTGGACATGCATGAATTATATAGTATCTCCTGGTCCTGGAAGCAACAGATCTGGGCATCCCAATCCCAAAAACATGGACTAAGAATGAAGGATCACTGACCTCCTAGATAAAACTAACAAGCTTTTGCAGCAGAAGATGGGCAGCCAGGAAGTCGGAAGGAATGAATTCTATTCAAGTGACCTTTAACAAATCTATCCATAAGTATGTATTTGACCCAAGGAAAATATAAATTGGGATAAAGTCAAGACCATGGCTAAATATAGAAAATAAATAAGCCACCCAGGAGAACTAATTAATTTGCCCTATTGGTGTTGAAAGTTTGACTCTGAATTTCCTAGTGGTCATAGTAACTTGACAAAATATGCTGTCAACAACCATGTCTTCCTGCTGAAAAAGTCTAGCATAAATTATCTAAATCAGGAAATGAAAAAAAAAAAAACAACTTAGGTTGTAACCCAGAACTTGCTCTTCCTGTTGTGCCAGTATGTGCTTATTTATATTTTTCAAGAAATAATTCTTACTTTTTTGACGTTGATCTTTCTGTCTCTACAGTCCTAGTCTAGCCTTGTTAAGTTTGCTTTACCCACTTCCATCTATGTCGTTTCAACTGCTCTAATTTTTTTCCTTAATGCAATTTGCACACTAATTGAATATTTTAACTACCTGCTATTGAACTGCAATTCACTTTTGAAAGTCATCTAGAAGTCCAAGAATAACTCAGTAGTTAAAGCATCTTCCTGGGCAACAGAGAGCTAGTACAGTGAATAGGGCACTGGCTTTTCATACAGCAGACCCAGGTTTGACCCTTCTCAATGGTTGCGATCCTCTGTGCAGTGCTGGGAGTGATCCCTGTGTGTAGAGCCAGGAATAAGCTTTGAAAATCACTGTGTTCCCCTCCCCCAAATAAATAAATAAAGCCTTGCTAGGCTGAGGCTGTTACAGTGGAGAGCTCAATCACTGGCAATACCCCGCAAGCCCATCTTTGAGATTCTTGGCACTGTAGCATTGTTGCACTGTCGTCCCACTGTTCATCAATTTGCTCTAGCGGGCACCAGTAACATCTCTATTGTGAGACTTGTTACTGTTTTTGGCATATTGAATATGCCACAGGTAGATTGCCAGGTTCTGCTGTTTAGGGAGGGGGATACTCTCTGTAGCTTGCCAGGTTCTCTGAGAGGGACGGAGGAATCGAATCCAGGTTGGCCACGTGCAAGGCAAACACACTACCTGCTGAGATTCTTGGCACTACAATAAAATATGATCCCTGGCACCTGACAATCAAGTGTTTGTGATTCTGCTCATCACAACAACAAAGTAAAGAAAGGAAAGGAAGGAGAATAAGGAATGAAATTAATAGAAAACTGTTGAACCGGTCATGGAAGGGAAGAGTCTATGACACCTTACAAACATCTGTCAGTTAACAGATTGAAGAATGAGTGAAAGCAATACATCGCAACCTGTAATTATCGCGTACTCAACTAGTATGTATAATTATGTGTTCCTGCTACTTGTAGTACAGATAGAAACCAGATTCAGTTCCTGAGCCCTTTCAACAGAGGGACAGAGAGAGTGAATGGATTCTGACAATGACCAAGGAACTCGCCCGCAAACTCTCCCACAAACTCTGCAACAAAGGGAAGCCTGCTGCCAGGGACATAGAGATTGAAAGCCATAAGCCCTTCCAAAATGGAAGATGGAAGGGGAAATATATGGAGGTGACATGGGAAGAATGTGAAATTCAAAACAGGTTTGTTTGGTTTTTTTCTTTTTGGGTCACACACCTGGTAATGCACAGGGGTTACTCCTGGCTCTGCATTCAGGAATTACCCCTGGCAGTGCTCAGGGGACCATATGGGATGCTGGGAATCGAACTTGGGTCAGCCACATGCAAGGCAAATGCCCTACCTGCTATGCTATGGCCCCAGCCCCTCAAAACAGATTTTTTTTTTGCTTTTTGGGTCACACCTGGCGATGCACAGGGGTTACTCCTGGCTCTGCACTCAGGAATTACTCCTGGCGGTGCTCAGGGGACCATATGGGATGCTGGGATTCGAACCCGGGTCGGCCGAGTGCAAGGCAAACGCCCTACCCGCTGTGCTATCACTCCAGCCCCTCAAAACAGATTTTTATCCTTTGACTTCACTACCTCTTGAAGTCATACTTCAGTCTGGGCCAAACAGTGGGGGGTAGGGGGGAGTAAGCAAAATGAAAGGAGAGTAGAGCCTTGGAAGGATCATGTGTCAAAGTCTCTCTGACTTCTGCTCATATTCCATGCTTCTGTTTTTGTTGTGGGTGTTAGTTCTGTGGGTGGGGGTCCTCTATTGTCTGAAATTAGGCAGGCAACTTGATTTTTGCTGCCCACCTGCATTCCAGTGCCATCAATAGGAGAGGGGAGAATTCTTCTAACAGGAACTAAGGTCATAAATATAGGGAATTTTGCTTTCTTCCTTTTTTAGCCATTTTCTTGTCCTTTAGGAGACTTCTCATATGTTTACCTCCCGCTGTCTGATGGTATTTCAACAATTTATATATTTTTTTCTAAGTCTCGTATTTAGTGTGGAATTTCGAGGGCACGATGCCCTAACATTGTCATCTAATCTGAAAAATAATAAACAAAAAAACTCAACCTTCTGCTTTGGGAAGGTAGGGACACAAAGACAAGGGGGATTTCTGAGCACACAGACGTCTGATGTATGGAATGAAGACAGTTGTGCCTGATTGCATCAGTAATGAACCCTCATAATTTTAGATTAGGGTTATGTGGACTTCCCAACTAGTGGGCACCAGATTGTGTGGACGTAATTCTAGTCTATCATACTTTTTCTTCAATATCCATTACTTTGAATGCTGAAATATCCAATTTCCTGAGATTTTTATTGTTCAATTTTCTTGTGAAGTGACCCTCCCTCCCCCAAGTAGAATTTGCTAAAGCAATGAGGGATGAGAGCTGGGGAACTCTGGGTCAATGAAGGAATGCTTTATGGTTCCGAATGTTTGGAATATTCCATGACAAATGCCGCCAGAGATTAGAGACTCAGATCTTTTCCCCAGTGCTCAGACAGAATTGGAAAAAAAGAAAAAAATTAAAGACAGGTTTAATTAACCTGCCAAGAAGGGGGAAAAAAATCGCAGACTGTCTGTGTGTGAGATTAAGAGCAAATCTAATGATCAAAGAGATTGGAACGGGAGATGGTTTTAGAAGGCACATTTCATATTCAGTCAACTAATATATCTGAATCTCCTTAGAACCAAATCATTACATTATTTCAGCTTTGGGGTTGCAGCAGGATGAGAGAAAGGCTGCAAGCGGAATTGAACTAAAATGAAGAGCCAAGGTCAGCCAGCCCGTGAGCTAGTCCGTTCCCATGCAATTGCCCAGCTAGAAGAGGAATGGTCCAAGCTACCCCTGACCACCAGAATTTCCTACCCCAGTGAGGATAGTACAGGCAGAGGTCAGGGAAGATAGAGAGAGAAAGCAAGTGAAGCCAAGAGTCAAGAGAATTTGAATTTATCCCAAGTGAAAATCTAAGTACAAATGTTGCAAGATTCAGGGAGGCTTGAGGGTGGATGTGTGAGACGGGCATGGTGAGAAAGTTGGGTGTGTCTGTATTGGTCATGTTGGCGTGTCTGTGAGTATGCGATTGGGTTCATCAATACTCACATCACCTATCCTTTCCCTTTTCATACCTACTATGTCCTCGTTGGATGGAGCTAGGGCTATTTGGTGGATTAAATCAGTGGCCTGTGTGTGGTCGGGAGACAGAACACAGCCCAGGTGAAGAGCTGGTGAGCACTCCCCACTCTTTCTCCATCCCCGAGTGACACTGCTGAGGACGTGACCCTGGGAGAAGGAAAGTCACATAGAGGTGACACATTCGAAAAGGTTGTGGTGAGCGGGCCTTCAGCATATAGCTTGCAGTCAAACATTCGCAGAAACAGGTTGAGAAAGCCATTTTACACGAACAGGATGGTTAGCCAACAGGAATAGATAGATCAGCCTTCTGGATACCTACTGTTATCTCCCCTAGTTGCCCCGGGTGCCATTAGTTACTTCTAGTTTTACCTTAAGGCCATGACACAAGTAAATTGAAGCCTAAGCATACATAAGCACTGTGGAGTTACAGTAAAGTAGCTTTTGCTCACGTGTGTGTGTGTGTATGTGTGTGTGTGTGTTTGTCTCCCCTCTCCCTATCACTCTTGCACCCTCTCCTCATGAACCCCGTTACCCAGTTCTGCGGGTCAGGACAAAAGGTCACAAAGAGGTCCTGGTGGCTAAAAGACTGTATCGAAGCATCTGCTCTCTATGTCCACACTGGACTTGACTTTATAAATGAAGCCTTATTAATAAGCACTTTCCTTTTTTAGAGAATTGTTGCGAAGATTGAGTAAGATTCTGAAAATAAAGGGACAAGGCATGGCAGGTGGAATCAGTTATTAGAGGTGTTTTTTTCCCTGGAATATTTGTTTTCTTGTTTATACCCTACTGCCATTATATAATTGTCATCCATAGAGGTAATAGTAGTTGTAATAATGATAAATATATTTTCATTCATAATTTAACACATATTTACTGAGCACCTATTCTGTGCCAGGCACAGAGAGAGATACTGAGATACAGAGGAAAATAAGAACAATTCTTACATGTACCTGGCAGGCATGCATTTTTATTATCTTGATTAAGCTATGAGTTACAATAGTTTAATATAGAAAGATTAGACTTACAATGTTACTGCACCACACCTACCACCATCTTTGTCCCTAGGTCCATTCTTGTACACCCTTCCCTTTCTACTCCTCACTCCAACTTCCTTTTGACAAACTCAGTTCTGTTCGCAGAATCTCAGGGGTTTTATTTTTTCCCCATTGCCATTGTTTCTTCCTTTGATTCTTTATTTATACTCCATATATGGATGATATCATTAAGTATTTGTCCTCTGATTTACTTCACTTTGATTCCTTGCTTTTTTTATCCAAGTTACAGTGAACTGAAAGAATTTCTCTTTTTTCACCATTGAGTAATACTCCAGTGTGTAAACATACCACAATTTCTTTATCCACTCATTTATCATTGGGCACTTGGATTGTTTGTAGATGTTGACTATTGTAAATAATGCTCCACTGAATATAGGCATGTATCTTTTCAAGTTAGTGGTTTTGTGTTCTTGGGATAGATGGAAGCTCTATTTTCAATCTTCTGGAGAAGGCATGACTTCTTCTTTATACCATGCTCTTCTCAGACTTACAGTTCAACTTTTGACTCTGCTCCTTGACATTTCAGTCTTTGAGGAAAGACTAAAATATTCACCACAGGTTTCTCACTGAAGCCAGAGTCTTCCTTGGGCATTAACAACCAGAAACCTGTATTCTAAGTAAGGAGAAAAACATGCTGTTTCCCTCTAACAGAACCCATGACTGCCGTTCTGGCACTCGCACGTGTGAACCATCTCCTTAAAAGCTACCCCAGTATCATAAATGACAGTGTCTTTCTGATAGGATTGGCCATATGAAATTTCCCATGCTTGAAGGTGATCACATGACCCAAACCAGCCAATCAGTATCCTACAGCCCTTGGAAACAGTTAAAAAAAAAGGGGATAGACATGTGACCCACACTGGGACAATAACTTAAAATTCCAGGAGTTCCACAAGGATATTGGCCAAAAAATATACTTTTTACATTGTAATTATGAGACTGGTAGAAACGTGACATTCTGGAGGTTCCATGACCATCTTTGTGATGACACGGAGAGAACCTGCCTGGGCTTAAAGTCAGTGCTGGGAAACTGAATTAAAAGAAGAAATGAATTACTTCCTGTGGGTCTCATCCAAGCATTAGGATTCAGGTATCTTACAATCCTATCTTCGGACTTTTCCAAATTCAGCCAGATACTTGAATCCTAAGGCTGTTGGATTCTGTGCTTCTTTTTTTGCAACCAAGCTATTTCTGCATGGTAGAAAGAATTAACCATTAAAACCTATTTGCCCACTAAAAAGAAATATCCCAGTACCTTAGACCAGTGTTCCTCAACCTTTCTCTGACTATGGCAGCTTTCTGCCCTTGTTCCCTTGTTACCCACCAGTGCCCTCATCCTGTCCTCTTGTTTGGTCACCTAGTTTCCTTTAATGATCCCTCAGCTATGCATTTTTTACCTGTGGACACTTTGGTATAAGCCATGGGCTAACAGAGGGTCATAGGGTACTGACGATTGTCCTTCCCACCAGGTTCTCTTGTGTGGGTCACCTTATAAAAATAATTCCAAGGTCAGAGTCTTACATATATTTTGAAAGTTACTTTCTAGACTACGGTGACCAGACCCTTCCCTGGCTCTCCTGGCTTCCTCCTCTTATTTACTAAGCATATTATTTATGCTTCTCTATGCCCTTCAGGTGACATTTCCCATTTTGACAAGTTTATAATTTCTGTGTAGACGATAATCTTTTAAAACTTCCAGCTCTAGTAACTTGAAAGACTATAACCTCCAGGAAAATTTAAGGGACCTACATGTCCCTTATATCCTCCGACTCCCTGAACCTGCAAAGAAATACTATTTTTCTCTCCAAGACAAGAATCACTTTGGCTTCGTTTTTTTTTCATTAAAATTCAAATTAATTTAATAAAGTGCAGAATTGTAAATTAATGAACCACTTGCAGAATCACCACAATAGAAGCCTTTCGTGTAACTATGGAATTTCTTCTATTAACAAAGTCTGTGACTCCCCAGGGAACTGAGTAGATTGGAATTACCCTTATCAGTTTAACTCAGTTAATAGCAAGCATGTCTCTTCACTTGAATACAGATTTGTAAACATACCCTGAGTCTGTCCTATGAACCAGATTCAGAGAAGCTACTTCCATGTGCCTTGTCTTCTGAAATCCACTTAGTCTCTAGATGTAAGTGGTATGAGAGTAACAAGGAAAACGGTTCCAACCCTTTCAATGTCTCAGCTTCTTTGGAAAAGAACACAAATTTAGAACCATGGTTAGCCCTATCTTACCACATTAAAATTATATTACACTCCCTGAAATTCAAGGAAAGCATGCATTTAAATGAAATTATAAAAATTATGTGACTATGTTATACTTCCATTACTGATTTTTTAAATCCCTATTGATATAAAACTTAGTGAGAGTAGATAATAGGGAAAGGAGTTTAAAAAAAAAAAGCTGGAAGTTAATGTATAACAAATACAAAGCTGGAAGTTAATGTATAGCAAATACAATTTGTGAGATGCTAATTATATGTCAGGCATGGTTGTTTTTGGATCACCAGATCTTCATGTCAGATAAATTTACTGGAGCTCATGTTGGCATATTTCACTTACAGGTTTTTTTTTTTAAGATGTACACAGTATATCTAATCTTGTGTCAATTTATCCCATTAGTAAATGGGGAAATAGGACTTGTCTCAAAACAATTTTTTGCTCCAGACCGGAATGCTTCACCACCAAACTATCATGTTTCATATATATGTTAAAAATATTAGTATACCAAGCAGATTAAAAGGAAGCTATATATTCAAAACTCTTATGGGGGAATAGGCACATATTTTAGCTAGATTATGAAAATATTTGTTGCCTACTCTGTGTTCGTGGATATTCTAAAAACCACAGACACAATGTGAAGAGACAAAGACACAATGGTGAAGAGACAAAATGAATCAAGAAAATAATTGACTCCAACTTCAAAAGGTTGGTGCACTTGGGGACTGGAGCGATAGCATAGCAGGTAGGAGGGCGTTTGCCTTGCAGGTGGCCTACCAGGGTTCGATTCCCAGCATCCCATATGGTCTCCTGAGCACTGCCAGGAGTAATTCCTGAGCACATAAGCCAGGAGTAACCCCTGTGCATCACTGGATGTGGCCCAAAAAATAGAAAAAAAGAAAAAAAAGGTTGGTGCACAGTAAAGAAACCCAGAAAGGCACTAGAACCAGAGAAGAAGGGCAAGAGGCAGTTACAATGAACCCGACTTGAAAAGGAACAGGTGGCACTATCGTCCATCTAACATTCCTTTCTACTTCTAACAGCAATCAAGATTCAATTTTAAGGAGTTATCATTGGAAACATTTTTTAAAAATTTTATTCTATTGATTCACCATGAGATACAGTTACAAGTTTTCATGTTTAAGTTACAATCATGCAATGATCAAACACCCATCCCTCCACCAGTGCACAGTCCCCATGACCAATTTCTCCAGTATACCCTGCCTCCCTAGCAGACAATTTCCCCCATACTCTCTCTCTACTTTTGGGAGAGATTTGGTTTGCAACACAGATATCGAGATATCAGACATGAGTCCATAAAGAACATGGAGGAAAATATAAGCAGACCTCTCCATGACATTGAAGCCAAAAGTATCTTTAAGGATGAAACACCAATGACCAAGCAAGTGTAAATAAACATAAACAAATGGGACTACATCAAACTAAGATGTTTCTGCATTTCAAGAGAAACAGTGACTAAAATACTGAGAGAGCCCACAGAATAGGAAAGAATATTTACCCAATAACCTTCTAATAAGAGATATAAAATACATTAGTAGAATTGTACAAGAAAAAAACCTCCAACCCCCTCAAAAATGGGGAGAAGAAATGAACAGAAACTCCTCAAAAAAGAAATGCAAATGGCCAAAAGGCACATGAAAAATGTTCCACATCGCTAATCATCATGGAGACGCAGACCAAAACAACAATGAGAGGGGCTGGAGCGATAGCACAGCAGGTAGGGCATTTGCCTTGCACACGGCCGACCCGGGTTCAATTCCCAGCATCTTGTATGGTCCCCTGAGCACCGCCAGGAGTAATTTCTGAGTGCATGAGCCAGAAGTAACCCCTGTGCATCATCAGGTGTGACCCAAAAAGCAAAAAAAAAAAAAACCCAACAATGAAATATCATCTCACACCACAGAGACTGGCACACATTCAGAAGAAACAACCTTGATGACTTAGTTACTTCTGAGTAGATCGATAGCACAGTGGCCCCATTAATAAAGGGGAAGAGAGGTTAAGACATTTAACCTCTCTTTGGGTCATTTAACCTTTGCATTGGGTCCCAGTTCAATTCTTGGTACTGCAAGTGGTTCCCCAATAACTACCAAGAGTGATCCCTGAGCCATGAATGAGCCCTGAGTACAGCTCATTGTGCACCAATGCCCCCAGCCCCCTACTCCTGACCCAAATAAAACAACACAGGAGGAAATGGAGTTCTATAATTACCAACTTCCATGGGAGTATAGGCCTCAGAGTCTGTCTGGCAAGTTAATTGTCACCATCCAACCTGACAGTTCCCATTAGGTAGAGTTACCATCATGGTCCCTCGAGATAATAGCCATTATCCTTCCATGTCATCGCTGATTGCCTTGTCTTAATAACCAAGACCTCAACAATAATCTGTAACCATCACAGGAGGTTTGGTCTTATTTTCACAGTTGGAACCAACTCTTGATACTGAGTGCTTTTAGGAGGAACATGTAGACATGGAAGGTAATGGCATGTCTCATACTCAACTCTACATAACCTAGACTTCAAGGAAGAAGAGATACTTGGGTCATAATTTTACTGATTGAGAATATGAGTGAATTTTTCCCGCCCAACCTCAGGAAAGCCTCAGATAGCAGAGTCCAGATTCTACCAATGCTTTTTCCTTAAGTTTTGCTCTCCTTGAGAATCAGTTCTGACTTTGATATTGAGTTTGTCATTGTTTTTCCACTTCCGTGTGGACCTTCATCCTTTCTCCCATCACCGGAATAAACTGGAAGACTAACTCCACTAGTGCAGGAAAAACACTTTTTCTTTATTTTTAATATTCAGAACAGTGCCTACACATAGTAGGTATTCAATCAACACTTTCTGACATATTAAAGAAGTCCTGTTTACTGCATTCCTGATGATGGAAGAGTTTATGACTGTGTATTCCCCAAATAAACCAAGTATAATACCATCTCCCTGGCTATCATTAGTAAGGGAGGAAAAGTTGTTCTTCATAACTAATTCCATTAGATGCTCCACAAATAAGTGAAATCCCATTTTTCACAAGAATTCTAGATATTTGAAGATACCTATTGAAGTCTTCTAGGTATCTCTTCCCTACTGGAAAACCTACTGTAACTTAAAAAATTCTCATAGTGTGTGTGTGTGTGTGTGTGTGTGTGTGTGTGTTTGAATCTTCCTACTTTTTTTGGTGGAGAACTTTCATATTTTTCTTTACAACATGCCACCTCATTATGTCATTTTCATTTATATGTACTCATCATCCAAAACGTGTTGGGCACAGAATCAGTAATCAATAAATGTTTATGCAAAAAATGAATATATGAATATCCCGTTGAGAATAAGCTCTAATTTTTCTACTGCTCTGTTATAATAGAACACTCTATGCTAAAGATAAAATATCCCAAATTAATCAGATTGATTAAAGGTAGAACAATCACCTCCCTGAACATAATATTCTATTAAAATGATCTAAGATACAAATGCATCACTATACGTGTTCATTTCATGTCACTAGGGTAAGCTATGAGATAATAATGTTGTTGCTAAAATACAGACCCCAGAGAATTGTGGGTTGCTCAGATCCCAGCAGGAGGAAGGATGCAAGATCATATCGGATGACAGAGTGGTTCTGCTCCAGAAGTATTAAAGAAGTCAGCTGTGTGAATCCTTTGATATCAAAGAGCATCAATGACAGGAGATGGGATTTTTGTACTTTAATAGTGGAGAGATTATACATTATACATTTTCCAACAAGCAAATAAATGAATTAATAAATAAAATTATATGACATGTAAAACACTTATCTGCAGATATTCCAATAGAGCAAGAAGTGACAATGGGAATTTTTTTAGAGGAGGTGTTCTGAGATGATTTCCCTGAAATTGCAATATTTTCACTGAGAACAGAATGGTGATGACAAGGAATAGCTTTCCAGGCAGAGGAAGTGGCATGTTTGTCCCAGAGGATAAAACAAACCTGACTCTTTCATAGAACAGAAAGATAGTGTTGTGATTTGAGCTTACTGATAAGAAGATGAGAACTATGTGATCAAGTCAGAGATCAATAGTCAAATCATGTGCTAAACAAGGTATATGCGGAGTTTGGAATTCATTCTAAGTGTGGTTGAAGCCATTGGAAGTATTAAAACAAGATAATAATATTTTTTTATCAAAATTCTGATAAACTTGCTATATTTCATGGATAAATTATTTCTGGAACTAACTCTTTGAACTTACTTAACTCTTAGATCAATTTTCTGTGTGGCATAGTTAAACTGCTTCCATTTTTTTCTATTTTCATTTTACTGAAATTATTTTCATATGGATCAATTTCACAGCGAAGATTTTATTCTTATTATAGTTCCAAGTTCTGGCTCTGACAAGAATGACACAGGAACTGAGACATGGCCAGACTAGCCATTTATCTATAAGCAGGAGATTTATCTTCATGCCAAAAACCAGCACCCCATAAAAATAGTTCTTCATTCCCTACTATACCCTGACCTATTTCTCCTTGAAGTGCCTTAAGCTCTTTTCCTAATCTTTTTTTGTTGTTCCTCAGGTTTTATGTGTCAAGATTATTTATTTTTTAAAAGAAATAACTCAATTTAACTCAATTCAAGTTGCAATGTATTCATTTATAGGTAGCTTCAGGTATGACTGGATCCAGGAACTCAAATAATGCCATGTGCAGTGAGTATTGTCCAACTTTCCCAGAGATAGGCTTTATTGCTTTTTTTTTAACCTAACGCATCTGACCAGTTCCTTGTCCATGTGGTTGCCCGTAGCAGTTGCACAAAATGGTTTTTCTTCCACCTAGCAACTACACATAGAGTAGGGAGAACATTTTCTTGTTTCCTTTCCTTGATTTCTGATGCTCAATCCAGGACTGGTTCTAGTTTGCAATCCTGTACCAGGTATTTAAACAAAAGAATGTAACTTTTTGCCCCTGAGCCAAAGATAGAGTCGACCCTTCCTTGTACCATATTGGATTAAGACAGAAAAGTGATCTCCTAGGAATAAATGTCCAGCTGTTAAGAGCAGAATGAAAGGCCCAGACAGTGATTAGCACAGTTCATGAGCCCGCAAGAGCTTTTCTATTTGCAGGTCTTTTCCTTCAGAACCTATTCTACTACCAAGGTTGTGGCTGGCCTTTGGATCCTCCTTCCTGGACATATTGCTCTTCTCCTCACCTGGCCTGGCCTGGTGTATTCTCTGGCCTGGTTTATTCTCTGAACCTAATAGATCATCTCATTATTACATCTCCACAAGTCTCAGCTATTGTGCCAGGTATTGCAAATCCATAGATAGAAACAAAGGAACTGAAGCCAAAATAACTACCTCTATGCCCTTAGTTGGAGAGGCTGTTCTCACTCTCTCTCTGTCCTTTCTCTCTCTCTCTTTCTCTCTCTCTCTCTCTCACTCTCTCTGTCTGTCTCTTTCTCTGTGTGTGCTGCAATGTCAAGTTGCTGAGCCAATGCTTAATTCAAAGGCTAGAAGAAATCCATTAAAAGCCAAAACAAGGAACAGAAACGAAATCCTCTCATTAAATCTATGTTCAGTGGGGTGTGTGCATAATTTATCCCAGTGCATCAAATATAAATGTCTCGATGTCAGAAGAAGTGGAGCCGGCACCACAGAAGTCTGAGTTCTCTTAGAAGGAGAGGCAGGGAAGAGACAGGGCTCGTGAGGACCTTCGTAGGGCGCTAATGAGATCTGACACCAGAGTGTCTCCAGCCAGGAGCCTCGATGAGGACATGCTCGGCAATGGAGCTTCCCCGCCAACCTCGCTGTGGGCACTCGCATGTTTATAAACTCTGATCCGGATTCCTTCTGAACTGGTGCTGGGCTGTCAGGAGTTTGGAAAGGAGCTTCTGAGAGGTATGGAAAGGAGGTTTCCTGGGCTGCAGAGGAGATTGGTGAAAGGAGTGCCTGAGGAGTGGGTTCCTGCCGTAGCAGCTGTGCTTAACTGAAGAAGCACTGCCTCCAGCCTGTGGCTTCTCACTCCATCTTGCTCCAGAGGCAGAACTGATTGCACTCGGAAGGACATTGCATTGTGGGTCTCTTTTTCTCCCAACCCTGTGGTACAGAGCAAAGAGTCTGTTGACTTTAGAGGACATTGTGGAAGTCCGGGCTATGAAAATTGCATATGCATCTGCTCGAACAGCAGCATTTATAGCCTGATTCTTCCTGGTCTCTTTCCAGGTAGGTTGTCTCCTGCCTCCATGATCAGACACCGGTGATAACTCTTAACTGCCTCCCCCTCTTCCTCCTCCCTTCCCTCCTCCTCTACAGCACCATTGTCATCATCACAACAAATGTTCGTTTAACAGGTATCATATATTGAGATGGGCTGGAGTGATAGCACAGCTGGTAGGGCGTTTGCCTTGCATGCGCCCTACCCAGGTTCGATTCCTCTGCCCCTCTTGGAGAGCCAGGCAAGCTACCGATTGTATCTCGCCTGCATGCCAGAGCCTGGCAAGCTACCCGTGGCATATTGAATATGCCAAACACAGTAACAACAAATCTCACAATGGAGCCGTTGCTGGTGCCCACTCCAGCAAATTGATGAACAACGGGACGACAATGATACAGTGCTACATGGGAGAAACTTTAAGGCACTCAATTGGGAGTGAATACTATGATTCATTGCAGAGTTACTCCAAGTGTGGAAACCTAAATCACACCATAGCCAAAAGACTTCTTCCCAATCTTTCAGATATTGACCCTACTTTAGAATGAGGCCAAGTTTACCAAAATCCTATTGGATTTGTCTTCTGTTGGAAGCTTTCCATGGAAGGAGCGTGGCGGAGGTATTCAGACAATGTTGGAGGGATGTAACATTCTATCGGAGAAGGATACTCTCGTGAAATAGAAAAATTCCAGTTCTATATCAGCATAAAAACTTAAATATTTTATATATAAAATCCTACCATCAATAGTATTGTAAACCATGATGCTTAAAATTAAATTAAAAGTATAATAATAAAAGAAAATGTACCACATAAAGGAGACACTCGGAGATCATTTTGATGTAATTGAGTATTTTACAAATAGATGGAATCAAACTTCCAGAGGATTTCATCCATCACCCAAGGAGTTACACAGTTCTCCACCCTACCAGGGCTTCAGATTCAGTGCAGACTACAAAGAAGCCAGCAAGTTTTCCAGATAGCAGGGGGCATACGTGTTGGAGACCGCCCCTCACAGTTCTTTCTTTGGCTTACCACTTGGTGGGCGGAAGTTCCCCTGAGCTGAGTCTACATTGGTACCTCTCAGGTCTCTGGATTCGATACAAATGCATGGGTAAGAAATGAGCCATCTTCCAAGGTCGAGGTGAGGAGCCATGAGGTAGAACCCATGACTGTAATTGGTAGTGCTCATAAAACGATGCATGAGTTTAGCAAGGAGAATCCTTAGAACGTTTAGCCTCATTCGCCTCTCAGACTCATGTCTCAGCTCACCCCTCTGGTATCCTTCCATCCTCTCCCATTCATCCCCACCAAAGTCATTCCACCGCCCTGTTCTGTGCTGAATCTCATCTCCAAAACTTTGCATGCCCTTCTCGCTGCCTGGATCACTAAGTGCTCCTACACCGTCTCAGCTGGGACTTCTAAATTGGTCTGTTGTGGGTCAGCAACCACTCTCCCCTTCACCTGAATAATTCCGTATCTCTTAGAACTCTCCTTAATAATTTCCTTCCAAATCTCCCTGACCTATACCAGACCAATTTAGAAGTCCCAGCTGAGACTCATTCAAGCTCATACTCCCACTTAGTTCCTGTCCAGCAACTCAGTTTTTCTTTAGTCAGGACTTTTCCTCCTCCCAAAATTAGTTTTTGCTAGGTCTTCAATAATAATAATAATAATAGGAATAGCACTGCATAGCACTGTCGTCCCCTTGTTCATCAATTTGCTCTAGCGGGCACCAGTAACATCTTCATTGTGAGACTTCTTGTTACTGTTTTTGGCATATCAAATACGCCATGGGTAGCTTGCAAGGCTCTGCCATGCGGGCGGGATACTCTTGGTAGCTTGCCTGGCTCTTCAGAGAGGGGCGGAGGAATCGAACCCGGGTCAACCTTGTGCAAGGCAAACAAACACCCTACCCGCTGTGCTAATAATAATAATAATAATAATAATAATAATAATAAAATCTGGAGCAGGAGAGATAGTACAGTGAGTAGGGCACTTGCCTTGCACACGGGGAACCTGAGTTCTTGGCATCCCATTTGGTCCCCAAGCACTGCTAGGAGTGATTCCTGAGTGCAGAGTCAGGAGTAAGCCTGAGCTATGCCCAATGTGACAAAAAAAGAAAAATGAAAACAAATCAGACCCCACCCACCCCACACTTCCATAAACTGAATTGCAAGGGAACAAAAACTGATTTAAATATAAAATGGCTAATTGCTACAGAATTTGTTATTAGTCTGAAATCCAAATGTAACAAAGTTTTCTGTATTTTGTTTGGCAGCCTGACCTGAAATCCTGTGTGGTTCACCACCTAAGAAACTGGTTGTTTCATGACTATGTTGGTTTTGATGACATTTACAAAACCTAATTCTTCTTGATTTTACTCCTCACCATGATAGACATCAAAGCCAAAGGCGTAGTGTTGCCACCTACTGAGGTCTGTGCAATCCAGCAGAAAGTTCAGCTCCCAGAGCTTATTTCTCATACTTCCAGGATAACCTTCTAAGGTCAAGTGGGCTCAAGGTGTTGACAGAATGATCCCTTCCTTCATGCAACTCTCAACTCAACAGACATGAGTCTGAGACAGCAAGGCTGCACTCACGGCCTGTCACTGTCACTGTCACTGTCACTGTCATCCTGTTGCTCATCGATTTGCTCGAGTGGGCACCAGTAATGTCTCCATTGTGAGACTTGTTGTTACTGTTTTTGGCATATCGAATACGCCACGGGGAGCTTGCCAGGCTCTGCCGTGGGAGCAAGATACTTTCTATGGCTTGCCGGGCTCTCCGAGAAGGGCGGAGGAATCGAACCTGGGTCGGCTGTGTGCAAGGCCCTACCTGCTGAGCTATAGCTCCAGCCCACACACACGGCCTAGGTAAGACAAAACAGTCTGACATTGCCCCTTGGGGACTTCAAAGCACCTTGTCTGACTAGACACTGATTTTGCAGGTTTTTATCTCAAGGTAATTCTACCATAAGAACAACACCATTGCTTTTTCCTACTACCTGGCTCTGGTAAGGAAAGGCTTGACAGTTTTAATTAAATTTGAATTTCAGAGGTGTGGTTGGATGTTACAAAACCTCACTACAAGACAGATTCTTCTTCAGATTTCTCACTTTCTTTGCAACATGCTGGAGCTTTGCATAACAATTGTTCTTTTTAAATTCCTGTGTCAATGGTTCCCACTGGAAGTATTTGTTAGGTGAATAAATAGGATGGGGGAAAATGCAAATCTTAAACATAGATTCTAAGGCTGGGACTAAATGCTTCACTTTTTATCTCATTTAAATTTCACAGGCATGCTATTGCATCAGATTTACATTTTCAGAGAAGGAAACTGAGGCTCAAAATGTTAAGATTAAGCTTGCATAAATAAGTACTGTTAAGACTTTAGATTTTTTTTCCCCTTTCGATTTTTTTTTCCCAAGGCACAGTGATTACAGTGACTTACAATACTGTTCATGATAGTGTTCCATGCTTACAATATTCCAAACCACAGCCTTCCCCAAGGTGTCAGCGTCCCTCTACTATTTTCTCAATACCCCTCCCCTTACATCTTTTGAAAAAAATATTCTAAGAGAAACTAAATTTCCTCCACGGCTTAAAAAAATTCTTTTTAATGTTGAGTGACATTTTATTTTATTTTTTTACTGAATCACCATGTGATACAGTTACAAAGCTTTCATGATTGAGGTTTCAGTCATATAATGTTCCAATAGCTCCACCCATGTAAATTTCCCACCACCAATATCCCCCTTATCCCTCCTACCAGCCCTCATCTGCCTCTAAGGCAGACACTTTTCTTCCCTCTCTGTCTCTCTCTACCTGTCTCTGTCTTTCTCTGTCTCTCTTTGTCTCTGTCTCTGTCTCTCTCTCTTTTTCTCTCTCTCTTCTCTTAGGCATTATGATTTGCAATACAAATACTGAGAGGCCATCAGGCTTGGTCCTTTGCCCACACATCTCCCATCCAGAGGGATCCCTTCCAACCAGGATTATCATAATAGTCCTTTCTCTATCCCAACTGCCAGCCCTTGAGGCAGGCTTCCAGCCATGGACCATTCATCCTCCGCTGGTTTAGATGAAGCTATACAAGTTAACTTATAAGTTAGCTACATAGTTTCCTTTGCTCAAAGAGTCAGATAAAACATAGCAGGAGGCTGGAGGAGCAGAGGATGGAGCTTAGTGTACAGTGCTTGTCATGCATGTACAAGTGCAGATACCTGACACTGCAAAAATAATAATAATAAAGAGTTCCGACATGCTTGTGTGCTTTGGCCTGACGCTGGTGTTCTGGCAACACGCACACGTAGACAAAGATTTCCACCTTGATCAAATGTTAATCAGAGTCCCCGAAACTTTTCAACCAGGCTTCCATTCAAACATTTTGGATTTCAGTATTTATCATTACATGTGTTAAAGCTTTACAATTTTCAAAGTGTTATTGAGAATCCTACTGCTATTTCAGCATCCTCATTTTCCTTATCGGATCAGTTGGACTCCCTAGTCATTCCTCATGTTCCACAATTAGCCAGATCACCCCTTCACCAAAGTAATCACCCGCACAGAGTGTCAGCTCACCCGGGCCTGTCTACGGCAAGATCCAGATATGTTGGCTTACCCAGAATTCCCCTGTCCCTAATGTTCTCTCTTGCCAATTTTCTATCCTCTGCCTCTCCACCGGGCTCCCATGAATTCCCAGTGAATTCCCATTAGCCCATCTTGTTTTCAGAATTGAGTCCAATCACAGGTCTCTGTACCTGTTGCAGCTCATCTTGAAGAAAAATCTCTCCGACACGTGTCACCATTCTTTTTCTTGAGTACATACCCCTGGCAGTTGCTGGTACAAGAAGTACAAGGACCATTACAGAGACTGAGCACATCTCCTACCTAGAGTCATTCTGGTGAATTTATAGCTTGAAGCAGAGCCACCCAAGTGAGCCCAGTGTAGATCTGCTGAACAGCAGTTGTCTTGAAGACATTTTTCCAAGTCTGTGATCTCAAGATTGTTCTTGTTAAGCAGCAAAAACTGGTCACTTCAATCAACCAATCACATATATTTTAGATATTAACCTATAATATTTGAATCCATAAGTTCAGGTCACCCAAGCTCAGGTACATGGCACATTTCATCTTTTAGAGAGGTAGAGATAGAGAAATAAAGAGAGAGTGAGTACTAAACCCATCCACTTGAATTTCCCACTTGAAGAGGGAGTCAGGGCCTTGAAGGAAGACTTCAAAGCAGAGTTTTGAAACAAGAAACAAGATAGGCAATATTTGTTTCCTTGGAAAAATCAAAGGCTTCTATTATGACTTTTGAAAAATCCAGAAGAACTCATTATCAGAGTCACAGAATTCATTTCTCACATCTGCTCCCTGAACTCTAACCATCTTTTCCAAGGATACCTCCAGGACTGTTCTCATGGCGAGATACCACTAGTATGAACAGGGAGCTCTAGGGACCTTCTCTCTCAGGTGCCTACATCTAGGGACTTCATCTCAGACGCCCCAAAGAGTCTAATGCTTCCAGATGAATCTTGGAACGTAACAGCACAGCTCATTCTAACTCAGCTATTAGATACGTTGCACGTGAATAAATCGTTACTCAAGGCTGGAGGCATTTTGAGTAAAGGCTGCAGCTTTGTGTGGATTCTTTCTCTTTTTTTTTGTTTTTTGGGGTCACATCTGGTGATGCACAGGGGTTAGTCTGGCTCTACACACAGGAACCACTCCTGGCGGTGCTCAGGGGACCATATGGGATGCTAGGAATCAAACCCAGGTTGGCCGTGTGCAAGGCAAATGCCCTACCCACTGTGCTATCGCTCCAGTCCCTTGTGTGGATTCTTAGCGTGCAACAACTGTCCTTTCCCTTCCAGAACGTCTGGCTCAACTCTTCCCTGTGGGTTTCTGCATCCTGCTGTAAGCTGAGACTCTTCCACCTAAGAGTGAATACAAGTTATCTTTGACGCCCAAAAGTTGCCTAAAGGAGATGCTGTGGACTTGTGATATTTCTACAAATTTCTAAGAGTTAATGTCCCCCACAGGAACGGATGGCTCAGCTTTTCCACGGCTCTACGGGTTTTGTTGTTGTTGCTGCCGTTCATTCTGGCATGTTATAAGTACAGTAAATTCACCATCTCATCTCCATAGCCCCATGAGCTTTGACAAACGCTCACTATGCTTCTATCCACCCTCTCAGTCACCATTATCCATGCAGAGAACAGATCAGTCTCTCTGCTGATTTCCAAAATCTGGTCATCCTACCCCAAGATCATGGAATTCTCTGATCTGTTCTGTCAGATGTAGTTTTCTTTTTCAGAATATTATTTAAATGGAAAATAGCTTTTTCCAGTCCTATCCTTTTTCACTTTGCATAGTTCAATGGAGACAGCTGAGATATTTTTGTTATTCTGTTGCCAATGGCTTGTTTCTTTTTTTATTGCTGAATGCTTGTGTAGATATATGAGTGTTTACTCATTCACTGGTTGAACATGTGGATGCTTTTCAGGTTGTGGCAAATACAAATACAACCAATATATCCACCCATGTACACAGTTTTCTGTGAATATAGGTTTTCATGCCTCTTGGATAAATATCTGGGGAAAGTAATTTCTGGCTCTTAGAGGGAGTGTATATTTTATTTTAAAGAAAACTGCAGGACATCAGCAAAAAAATGGCTAGGAGCTCCAAATTTCACCACTCTGTAAAGACAAACAAACTAGCAAAAAAAAAGGGGGGGGAAGACAGCTTTTCTTCAGAACTCTAGAATCTGTCTGAAGACTCAGAACACTTGGCAGAATCCTTTTTAAAAAGTATATTTGGGGGCGGCAGTCTCTTGCCCACATGCCTGGCTGTCTTCCCCGGGGCCCCTCGGAGGGGATGGGCTCCAGCTTCCCTCCCCACCCCGAGCAGAGCTCCCGGCAGCCGAAGACCACCAGAACCTAGCTATACCCATACTCGAGGCCCCTCTCCACACATTCGGACAGGCCTCATGCATGAAGGTACTGGCAGAGGAACCCAGGTGTGTGTAATCCCATCAACGGCCAACATCCAGAGAGAGACTTAAAAGCAAGCTCCCAGAAGCTATCTTTAGCCTACTTCTCCCTCTGGGAGAAACTGGCAATCTTCTGAGAGTTTCCTGCCCACATGGGACAGCCTTGCAAGCTTCCCATGGTGTATTCATATGCAAAATCCAGTAACAAGCTGGATCTCATTCCTGACCCTGAAGAGCCCCCAGTGCAACATCGTTAGGAGGGCCGAGTCGAGATAGACTTCTAAGATCTCAGGGAAAGGGCGAAATGAGATGTTACTGAGCCTGCCCGAGAAATCGGTGATTAATGGGATTTCGTGATTCGTGATTCATGATATTTGGGGGCAGAAAGATAGCTGAAAGAACTCACATGCATGCAGCACATGTAAGAAGCCTGGGTTTAATCTCCAGGACAGCATGATCTCCTGGCAAACACCAGCGGCTGCGCTCTGCTGGGTGTAGGCTAAAATCAAACAAAACGAAACAAATAAAAACTAAACATGAAACAAACACACATACACACACACACACACACACACGCAGAGAACTTAAGTCTTAGATCATCAGCCTTATCAGTCACTTTCCAAGTCAATAATCGCTATGAAAACTATAGTCCAAATTCCAGGTACTAAAGAGAGAAAAAAGAGGGGCTGGAGCAATAGCACAGCAGGGAGGGCGCTTGCTTTGCAGGAGGCCAAACTGGGTTCGATTCCCAGCGTCCCCTAGGGTCCCCTGAGCACCACCAGGGGTAATTCCTGAGTGCAGAGCCAGGAGTGACCCCTGTGCATCGCCAGGTGTGACCCAAAAAGCAAAAAAAAAAAAAAAAAAAAAAAAACAAGAGAGAGAGAGAGAGAGAAGAAACATTTTTTTCCAACGGTGAGGACCAGTTACAGGGCCTGTGATCCCAGGCAAACCAGCTCCATAGCCAAGCCCTGTCTTTATTCGGCCTCTCAGGGAACTACAGCCTAGTACGACGCAGCTATGGAAGAGAGGAATCTGTCAAAAACAAGCTAACATCGTCGTAGGTTAAGTTGCTATTGCCTGAGGCAATACATAACAGTGGCACGAGCCGTGCATTCACTGAAAATCTTGGGAAGAACACTGGGGAATCAGATGGCCTTAAACTTTGTCAAGCTCCAACATATTTCTGAGCATCTGAAAGGTCGCACACAGGCTCAGGTCTGTGGGCACGCTCGGGAAACACGTGAGAGCACCTACTGATCTCCGCGCTCTGTGCAAGGAAGTGAGAGCCAGGCAGACTGTAAATTTCCTGAGTGTCCAAGGGCTATTCTAAGAATATCCACTTGGCAAAAGACAAAGACTTGGGGCTGGAGCGATAGCACAGCCGGTAGGGCGTTTGCCTTGCACACGTGGCCGGCCCGGGTTCGATTCCCAGCATCCCATATGGTCCCCTGAGCACTGCCAGGAGTGATTCCTGAATGCAGAGCCAGGAGTAACTCTTGAATGCAGAGCCAGGAGTAACTCCTGTGCATCACCAGGTGTGATCCAAAAAGCACACACACACAAAAAAACTTTTTTTCCATTGTAGGTATACAAGGAAACATTTTTTTTTGGTTTTTTGGGTCACACCCAGCAATGCACAAGGGTTACTCCTGGCTCTTCACTCAGGAATTACCCCTGGTGGTGCTCAGGGGACCATATGGGATGCTGGGATTAGAACCCGGGTCGGCCGCGTGCAAGGCAAACGCCCTACCCGCTGTGCTATCGCTCCAACCCCACAAGGAAACTTATTGAATCTGTATGTGGCAATGAACCCAATGAAACAACCATTTCAGGGCTGCATGTGGCAAACAATGACGGCTTTGGAGGCCAGTTCAGAAACATCACTGAACCAACAAACTATCAGAAATCACAACCTACACAAATCCTGGGATGTGCAATCTGACATATTTAGTTTCTACATTATAATACTTAAAAAATAAGCATTCAGAAAAATACAAGGCATGAAATGAGACTGGAGGAGCAAAGCAGAGAAAGAGCTGGTCTTCCGGGGGACCCGGATTTGACCCCTGGCACCTGAGATAGTCCGCAGGAACCACCGAGAGCCCTGAGCACAGAGCCGGGAGTAAGTGCTGAGCACAGTTGAGGGTCACCCCAAAGAAAACAAGACAGAGAGACAGAGACAAAGAGAGACAGAAGAAGAGACACAGGAAGATAGAGAGAGATCAAGCGAGACAGAAGGAAAGCAGAGAGAGAGAGGAGAGAGAGAGAGAGACAGAAAGACAGATAGACAAACTAGAAAGTATAGCATATAAAGAAACCATGTCTGAAGGAGTGGAGACTTTAGGCTTTCTAGACAAGAGTGATATGTAACGGTTAAACTGTAGTTTTTGCTCTGTCTTCCCTGTACCCTTTGAACTAAGACATGCTTAACTTGATGTATTGTGACGGGAAAGTTAGAAACAGAAGCAGGAGCTAAGCACAGGTAACCAGGGAGGTAGCCAGAAACAGAAGCTCTGAGTGGCCGGTTCTGAGAGCTGGACAGAGATGAATAGGTCATAAATTATAAAAACTGACCAGAACAGGATCCAAACCCACCTGTTACCGAGACAAGAAGGGTAGTGGAAAGCCACTGAAACAACTCGTAAATTAATAGATGTCTCTGTGGGACCTAAAACAGAACGCATCCATCATAATGATTCCCCCTCTAAGTCCTGGGTCCTGTTCCTCCTGCTTCCGGGCACCTGAGTGGATTGTCACTCTGTGACCAATCAGGAACCCCATTCTTTTGCTCTTCTCTTTGTCACACAATTTGTTATGCTTCCGGAAAAACTCTACAAAACATGCTCTGTAACTCTAATTGGGGCTTCAATTTCAGGAGATTTCTTAGTTGCGGTCCATCTTCATGTTAAATAATTGAACCTCGATGTTTTTGGTATGATTAAGGGAATTCTGTTACAACACAAGGTCTTGAATCAGCCATTTAAATTTGTTCAATGAGCTAAACGAAGCCATTACTAGAGGAACACATAGGAATAGGAGAATGAATCTTCGTTAAATTAAGAATATCAATAAAAAGAAATTATAACAAGGGACCAAATAAGAATTTTGGAATTAAAAGCCACAATAATGAAAATAATTAAAATTACTAGATAAAATAATTGAAATTACTAGAAGGTGCTGACAGCATTTTAGAGCAGGCAGGAGAAAGAATCCTCATAAAGAAAACAAATCAAGTGAGACCATTCAGTATTAAATCTTGGAACAGAAAAGGGAATAGGAAAAATAAGAAGCATCTCAGAGGCCTGTGGGATATCATTAATACATCAATGCATGCATAATGGCAAGCTCACAAAAAGAGAAAAGAATAAAAAATATTTAAAGAAATAATGACTGAAAACTATAAATTTGATAAAAATAAGAACCTATATCTCCAAGAATACCAACAAGCTCTCATGAAGTATTAATTCACTGAGAAACACACCAAGCACATCACAATCAAGCTAGAAAGACAAATACAAACTCTTCAAAGCAGCAAGAGAGAAGTGCCTTCTTATGCAGGAGATATTCAATAAAATAAATAGGTTGATTTCTTAACAGAAATCATGGAGGTCAGAATGCAATGGGGAGATATGTCCAAAAAGACTGGAAAAAAATTGTATGTCAATAATCCTATATTCAGGAAAAAATTTTCTTCAAAATAAAAGAAAAACTAAGACCTCCCAGATAAACTGAAACTTGAGTTTAGACAGACCAAAAATGAAATGATAGAGAAAATATCTTCAGCTGACATGAAATGGTATTGAATACTAAGCTCTTCAAGAAGAAAGAAGAAATAATGTGAAAGTCATTAAATGGGTAAACTGGAAAGAGTCTGATTACATTTTTTTATTTGTGACTCCTTCCCTCTTCCCCATATTAAACAATCACTTAAAGTGTTATCATAAACCAAAGCTTTATATTATAAATCTTAGATAATGGAATGGATTAGAGATAAATAACAAAGGAAAAATGGAAAATGCACACATTTGTGAAAATTAAGCAACACACTTGAAAAATAGCAAAGATAAAATCATGAGGGAACTTTTAAATAGTTTGAGGACATGAAAATAAAAATAACATAACAAAATTTGTGGGATGCATTATAGAATAAATGCTCAAAGGGCATTTCACAGCTGCAAATGCATACTTTTAAAAAGAAGAAAGAACTAAAATCAATAATCTACCATTTCACTTCAAGAAGTTAGAAAAACCAAATCCCAACAAGTAGAGGCAAAAGACAATAAAGATTAGAATGGAATTTTTTTTAGAGAGAATTAAAAAAATAATAAAGTTCAACAAAACCAAAACTTTGCTCTTTGGAGAGATAAACAAAGTTAATATTTTAAACTAATTTGACCAAAATAAAAGGAGATTACTCAGATTACTAAAATGAGAAAGTAAAGGGACATTATTTAACTTAGTAAAAAATATTTAGGATGAAGTAATAGAGAATTAAGATGGAATGTTATGAGCACATCTGCACCCACAAATTTGATCATATATGTACAATAACCAATTTCATGGAAGACTCAAGCTGCCAAAATTTATGCAAGAAGAAATAGATAATCTCAATAGTTCCATACCAAAATTGTATTGATAATTATTAATCTTACATAAAAGAAAGATCATAATTAGGTAGCCTCACTATTGAATTCTTTCAACTAGGGAAAGAAGAAATTACAGCCATTTTTCATGATCTAGAAAATGGGAGCAGAAATAACTCTTGTCATCTCATTCTGAGAAACCATCATTGTCCTAACACCAAAGTCAAATAAATTCAAGACAAGAAGAAAACAGAGGCAGAAACCCAAGTGATTATCATGATTTGGTGGGAAGAACATTCAGTGTGTGAAACACTTAAATGTAAACACGTTTTAAAACTCGGGGCTGGAGAGATAGAACAATTGGAGTTTGCTTTCCATGCTGTCAGCCCAGGATCAATACCCGCCCGCCCCACCCAGCCCTGATTTGGGCCACTCAAGTACTGCCCAGAGTGCTCTCTGAGCATCGCCAGTCTAATTGAGAAGAATAGAAAAATTATTGGACTTGAATCACCTATTACAAATGAATCAGAAGGAAAGAGATCACTTTGCCAGACAAATTACAAGCAAAGAAATCAAAACAGTAATTGAAATCTCCCCCAAACAAAAGCCCAGACATGTTTTTTGGTCTCTCTAGTGGTTTTTACCAAATAAAATCTTCAAAGATTATCTGTGCCAGAGAGCTAGTACAGAGGTTAAGGCAATTGCCTTGCATGCAACTGCCCCTGGTAAGAACCTTGGCACCACATGATCTCCTAAGCACCCCACCCCCAGGTGTGGCTCTAACCCACCCCATGCCACCCTACCTATCCCCCAAAAGATAAAACAAATATCACCTGTGACCTATACTCAATTTTCAAAACTGGAAAAAAGAGATCGCTTCTGAATATATTCATGAGGCCAACATTACTCTAATACTTATAGCAGACAAGGATATCAATTTTTAAAAAAGAAGTCTATACACAAGTATATCTAATGAGTATTGATACAAAAATCCTCAACATAATCTTAGCAAATTGAATTTTAAAAATTCCAACAACTGTTCCTTGGATCTTCTTACTGAACAACTAATCTTATTGGCTGAGAACCACCAGAAATGGTTCCAGATTTCCCACAACACTGCTTAGGAGGAAAAGAAAGATCTATGTGAAGAATATAAAAACACTCATTTGAAAAGCTATATGCATGACTATCTTCATTGCAATTTTATTTTCAATAGCTAGGATATTGAAACAGCCCAAGTGTCCATCAATAAATGAATGGATAAAGTAGGTGTAGTTTATAATGGAAAACTACTCAACTCTAATAAAACATGAAATCTTACTATTTGTGACAATATGAATGAAACTGGAGGAGTTTATGTGATGCAAAATGATTCTGGATACACATACCAAAAGATCTATTCAGATGTGGAATAGGAAGAGACAAACAAGAACAAACAAAGCCAACCTAATGAAAACCTAGAGTTTCTGATCCCAAAATTGAGAGTAACACAAGAGAGGGAGGTGAGGATAAATCAAAACAGAGAAGGAGCTACAATTAGTTGTGGTAAAGACACATTGGTACTTAGATGGGTACATGATACAGTGACATACATTTGAAGAGGTATAAAACCATATTCCTAAAATCTAGAGTGCTGTAGATTAAGGCCATCTCATTAAATTAGATTAAATTTTGCTTTTTATTCTTACTCTCTTCCATGATCTCCTCCCCTTCCCGACAGGCTCTGCCAAGAAAGTTACACGTGTGGGTTGCATCTCTCTTCAGAAGAATTTGTTGCCTTTTAGAATCCAGTAACCTAGATTTTTCTTATCAAACTATTAATATTTGCATAAACTCTTAACTCTTTTCTTGTAGAAATTGGAAATGCCATTTGGACTCCAACGCCACCCGTATGAAGATGATCTCTAACATTTTCTCATTGTAAACATTGTTAACGCAAGTGCCAGGCTCTTGCAAGCTTTCAAGAACTGAACAAGTCTATAGAACAAACAATTCTTGACATATTCTCAAGTTCATACAAATCTCCCCTGCCCTCTCCTGGGTGTCTCTTGTTCATTGGTTCTTTGGCAAAGCAGCTTTATCCTCAGCTTTTATCTGCTCCCAAACCATTCACTTAATTGAGAGTATACAAAAAGGCTTTCCTTAAGTGCTGAGAAGTAGAAGTTTCACTGCAGAAAGGCAGGTCAGTGGGATCTTGGCGTCATCCAACCTTAGCCTAAAGCAGGGGTGTAGAGCATCCTGCTTATCCAATGGCTGGATAAGGTCCATGAAATCAGGTGCTCTGGCCCGAGTGCAGTTCAGTACAGAGACACATGCTTCTCATCCGCTGTTTCTCTTTGGCCGTTCCCAATCCACCTATATTGTTTGGCCCATGAGTGATATTAGAGACTGCCAAATGGTCCTTGGCATAATAATAGATAGCCAAATGGTCCTTGGCATTTACATAAGACTGGAAACTGCCCCACAACTGCCAGAATACTATATCATTTTGAAACTAAATTCAGAATTTTTACCAAATGTGTTCCAAATCCTTCCTGTTTTAAGGTCCCAACTTAATAGCATAACTGTTTTGGTTTCTTTTTTTTTTTTTTTTTTGGAGTCACACCACGTGATGCCCAGGGGTTCCTCCTGGCTCTGCACTCAGGAATTTTTCCTGGGGTGCTCAGGGAACCATATGAGATCCTGGGGATCGAACTCGGGTCAGCAACATGCAAGGCAAATGCCCTCCCCGCTGTAGTATTACTCCAGCCCCCGGAGTGTGCAGAGAGCCACGTGTGGCGTGTTCTCCTTTTTATGGAGAAATACAGCGCATTCGTTCATTTAAAGATTACATTAAAAGCTGGTCCGTTCTTGGGTGAATTGTAGCTTGTGTCTTGCAGGTTTTCCGGGCACCAGGGCTCCCTGGGGCAGTCTGACGGTCACTGGACACTGGAGGGTCAGACTCCAACGGCAGGAGGTGATGAGGCCAGGTGTGGAGCATGGGTAGGCCCCACCCCACACCTGGGGGCCGAGTGTCTTAGAGGGTGTAAGAATCTTAAAGAACAATTCAAAAGTTCTTGCCATACATTAGAGTATTTTTTTAAAAAAAATAACAAGATACCATCAAGCTTACTCAAAATCCCATTTAAAATAGGGAAATTATAACCCGGTGCCACATCAGGATTTTAAGGACAGGTCTCCGTGTGCCAGTAGGCGTGTACAGACGGGCTCCAGTCCTGAGACATGCCACTTCCCCAGAGTTGTTCCAGTCACCTCCAGAGATTGGAAATTGTATTGTAAATTCCCGGAAGAGCCTGGCAAGCTCCCCGTGGCGTATTCGATATGCCAAAAACAGTAGCAATAACAGTCTCCTTCCCCTGACCCTGAAAGAGCCTCCAATTGTTGGGAAAGACGAGTAAGGAGAGGCTGCTAAAATCTCAGGGCTGGCACCAACGGCGACATTACTGGTGACCACTCGAGGAACTCAATGAGCAACGGGATGACAGTGACAGTGTTCCAAATCCAAGTGGCCTTTGTCCAGACTTTGATCTCACTCTATTTCCCCCCACATTACGAACCCCATTGTTGAATGAGAGCGTTGGCAAGGAATCTTGGGAAGCAAATCCACAAGTCAAGTTATCGATTAGAATGGGTGGCTCAGGCATGGGGTCTATTCCAGAGCAGACCAGCTGGATCTGAGTCCTCTGTCCAAACAGTCCTCTTCTGATGACCAGGTCAGCTTCCTTGTCAGACGGCCTCACTCAGTGGAGGCAAGAGTGACCACTTGTCATTTTTAACGGATTCTCCCTCTAATAAAACCACGGGGGGAAAATGGCCTCATTCATCTCGGCTCCCGCTGTGACTAGAAAAGCAAACTTTATGGGCTTGGGGCCTCATAGTGGCCTGATTCTCAGAGCCAGGGAAAGGGCTAGTCCCGTGAAGGCGTAAAACCGAGAGAGGAGCCGACACAGGGCCCCGGAATGGGTGACTTCCAGTGAGGCAGAGCAAGTTTCAGTATTATTGCCATCTACTTTCTTGATGACACAGCCCGTGAAAAGCAATACGGGCTCGTAAAACATCACGAACAGCTTGAGGAATTGTGGTTCCTTGCGTACTTAACTGCTTTTGGAACGCGTGTGTGTGGAGATGGGGGGAGGGAGAGGAGTAACCGAATGCCTGAATGCCTGTGTTTGTGCCTGGGGTTGTGTTTCGAGGGGGCATGGAGCCCAAGGCTATCAATGCTGAGAACTGTGACCTCTGACCGCAGGACAGCTGATGGCTATAAACTCTCCTTCCTCCTGCTTGTCTCTGAGCCTGACCCCCTTCCCGGGGCCTCCAGCAGCGGGTCCGATCCATTGTCGTCATCGGCGTTGGGTGTACAATTTACTGTCCTCTTCCCTACACTTGGGCCTCCCCTGCACTGATGCTCTGGGAAGGCTTTCACAGCTCCCAGCTGGTATCTGAATTCTGATGAGGAGCCAAATAACCTCAATTTCACAAGGTTAGGATGGGACCAAGCAAATCATCCTTCTTCAGCACCAACAGCTCAATATGATACAGGAGGATTGAGAGGTGCTGGCAGCAGAGTTAGGGAGGGGGCAATAAGGGGTCAGCCCGGGGCAACTCAGTCTTAACAGATTCACAAGTTCAAATTATTTTAAAAAAAAATGTTTAAACATGATCGTCATTTACAGCGATCCTACAAGCTGAATATGCCCCCTCAGGTTGTACAACATGGAGATAACGCAACTAAGGATGCCCATGTCAGTCCCGGCACTGTAGCACTGTAGCACTATCCTCCCATTGTCCATCGATTTGCTCTAGTGGACACCAGTAATGTCTCCATGGTGAGACTTGTTGTTACTGTGTTTGGCATATCGAATACGCCACGGAGAGCTTGCCAGGCTCTGCCGTGCGGGCAGGATACTCTCAGTAGCTTGCCGGGCTCTCCGAGAGGGACAGAGGAATCGAACCCAGGTCGGCCATGTACAAGGCAAATGCCCTACCCACTGTGCTATCGCTCCAGCCCAGTAGTTAAAATGTGGGGTTTGGTCTGGAGACTTGGTACAGGAGCTAAGGTTCTTACCTTGTGTGAGTCAACAATGATTCAGTTCCTTATGCCATATACGGCCCCCCAGAAGCATCTTCGGAAGTCACCCCTGAGCACAGAGCCCGGAGTAAGGCCTCTGCACTGCTGAATGTGGCTCCCAAACCCAAACAAAAGATAGACAGGAGGATAATATGGGGTTTCCAGTGGCCTGTGCTATCTATGATTCCCCCTTCTAGAAATCTAGTGTATAAAAATAAAATAATATAAATAAATTAATTAATTAAAATAAAACTAAATTAAAAATAAACTAAAAATAAAATAAATTAATATGAATTTTAAAAATGTTCAGCACAAGAATGAAGCTTTTACCCAAGGACAGTAGAGACAAGGGCCAGGGATATTGCTCCGCAGTTGGAAGCCTGCTTCCTGCGCTGGGGGAGAAGGCAGCTGGAATAGAGAAGGGATCACTTAGTCAATGATGGTTGGAGGGATCGCTCAGGATGGGAGATGTGTGCTGACAGTAGACTACGGACCAAACGTGATAGTCTCTCCGTATCTGTATTGCAAACCATACTGCTCCAAAGTAGAGAGGGTAAGAAGGAAGGTGCCTGACACACAGGCAGAGGGTGGGATGGGATGGGATGGGGTAGTGAGAGGGTGCCATCCTACTTCTATGGCACTTTGCCTCTCTGTCTCTGTCTCCTCCATCTCTCTGTCTCTCTGTCATTTTCTTTCTCTTTCTTTCTTTCTTTCTTTCTTTCTTTCTTTCTTTCTTTCTTTCTTTCTTTCTTTCTTTCTTTCTTTCTTTCTTTCTTTCTTTCTTCCTTTCATTCTTTCTTTCTTTCCTTCTTTCTTTCTTCCTTCCTCTCTTTCTTTCTTCCTTTCATTCTTTCTTTCTTTCCTTCTTTCTTTCTTCCTTCCTCTCTTTCTTTCTTCCTTTCCTTCTTTCTTTCTTTCTTTCTTTCTTTCTTCCTTTCCTTCTTTCTTTCTTTCTTTCTTTCTTTCTTTCTTTCTTTCTTTCTTTCTTTCTTTCTTTCTTTCTTTCTTTCTTTCTTTCTTTCTCTCTTTTATATTTTCCTTTTTAGGCAATGTGGTTTGAGATACTGTTACTAAAGGTTTATCATGTTTATCCCTTGACCTCCCTTCAGCACTCATGTTTTGTCCAGAGTGATCACTTCCAACTATCATTGTCATAGTGGTCCCTCCTCTGTCCTAACTGCATTCCCCCTCACCCTTTGTGGCATGCTTTCTACCATGAGCCAGTCCTCTTGGCCCTTGTTTCTTCTGTCTTTAGGTAGTATTCTCATATTATGTTGTTTCCCACACACACACACACACACACACACACACACACACTCCAGTATCTCACAAATGAGTGCAATCGTGCTATGTTTGTCCTTCTCCCTCTGGTTCATATTATTTGGCATGATACTCTCCATGTCCATCCATGTACAAGTAAATTTTATGCCTTCATTTTTCTAAACAGCTTCAGTATTTCATTGTATAGATGAACCATACTTTATTTATCCACTCCTCTGTTCTTGGACATTTGGTTGTTTCCAGATTCTGGCTATTGTGAACAATGCTGCAATGAACCTAGGAGTGCAGGTGGCTTTTCTGCATTGTGTTTTGGGGCCATACGGTATATTTGCAGGAATATAATTCCTTAAGCAAGGAATATCTTGCTTAAGATCTTTTATGGACTGGAGCAATAACACAGCAGGGAGGGTGTTTGCCTTGCACGCAGCCAACCTGGGTTAGATTTCTCCATCCCTCTTGGAAAGCCCGGCAAGCTACCGAGAGTATCCCACCCACAGGGCAGAGCCTGCGAGTTACCCATGGCATATTCGATATGCCAAAAACAGCAACAAGTCTCACAACGGAGACATTACTGGTGCTGGCTCGAGCAAATCGATGAACAATGGGACTACGACAGTGCTATGATGACGACAGTGATTCTGGATGACACCCAGTGGTACTCAGGGTTTACCCCTGTCTCAGAGTTTATTCCTGGCTCAGCATTCACCCCTGGCCAACCCAGGGGACCATGTATGGTGCCAGCCATAGAGCCTGAGTCAGCCACGGCAAGGCGAGCTTATTTGCTGCACTATCTCTAGGGCCCCACCTGCTTTAGTTTCTAAACTTACATGAGGAGTTGTTCTCCAGGGAAATTTCCAGCAAGCCTTTACCCCCCAGCTCCTAATTAAGTACTGCCCCTCTGTGCTTTTTCCAGTACCCTGTGACTTCTGACTTCACACAACCATTAGCATCATCTTCACAAGTTATTGTTGTTAATATCAGTATTGTTGCAGATACATCAAATAACGTTGCATAATATTATTGTTATTACTTCATTAAAGAGCATCATTCTAGAAGCTTTTTTTCACCTCGCATTGTATATTGACCTTACCCTATTAAAGAGCATCCTTCTTGAGAATTTTAATTTGCCTGGGATAGTGATAAGGGCTTTGACATCCTTTTTCTTTACTGGCCTCCAGAACTCATGTCATCTCTGTTCCCCACCTGTGCCCCTCTCTGTCACTGCCTCTGGGTCAACCCGCCCAGGGATCCAGGGGGAGGCAATGGGGAAACCTGGGAGCCTGGGTCTCCCAACACACTTCGATCCTAAACTGTCCTCCCAGCTCTCTGGGATCAGCTGAGCTGAGGACAAGGCCCAGGAGAAAGTCTCTGAACCTGAGCACGTTGCTGATTAAATAGGCACATGAGCCAGGATGGGGAGCCACCCGCCTGTGGTTTAAGGAAGCTCTCACGAAGACCAGAGAGGAGTGAGATCATTCCACGGCCAGAGCAGAGGGTCAGAACCCAAAGGACTTGGTGTTGACCCTGATGGTAAACAGCCATTGTCCACAGGGTTCAGGCTCAGACAACGGCCCTGGACATTCGTGGGCTCCGAGAACTTGGTCAGGTCCCCCTTCTCATCTGGCTTGAACCTTCTGGCTTGAACCTTCACAGGAATAAGAGGCTCTAGACACTCACAAGGAGAGAGAGAGAGTAAGAGGGAAGGTGCCTGTCACAGAGGCTGGGAGTGGGGGAGAAGGGGGAGGGTGGCGGGAGGGATACTGGAAACATTGGTGGTAGAGAATTGGCACGGTGGAGGGATGGGTACTCGAACATTGTATGACTGAAAGTAATCATGCAAGTGTGTAAGTCTGTCACTGTATCTCACGGTGATTCACTAAAGCACTGTGGCTTTAATGAACATCCCATTGTTCACTGATTTGGTCGAGCGGGCACCAGTAACGTCTCCATTGTGAGACTTGTTGTTATTGTTTTTAGCATATCAAATACACCACAGGTAGCTTGCCAGGCTCTGCCGTGCAGGCAGGATACTCTCGGTAGCTTGCCGGCTCTCTGAGAGGGACAAAGGAATCTAACCCAGGTTGACCACGAGCAAGGCAAATGCCCTACCCACTATGCTATCACTTTAGCCCCACGATGAAAGTAATATTACTAATTTTCTCTCTTTTTCATTAAAATAATATTTTTTTTAAGAAGAGGCACTAGAATAGATTCAGGATGAGAAGAAGCCTCTGGCTGCACCAGCCCCTTTCGCAGGAGACAGGTTGGTGAAGGATTGGGGCCAAGGGACACTGGCAGGAGTCTGAAGTCTCCAAACTGCCAGGAAGAGCAGGTTTGTAGAGCACGTGAAACTTCCAACATGTACTTGCTCACCAGGCCAGGAAGCAAAGGAGAAGGAAAGGGGGAGGCCTGGCTCAGAACCTGAGTGTGCTGGAGAGGGAGGTGCCTGGGATGGATTGTCCACAGAGAGAGGCAGTAGGTCGGGGGGCCCACAGGGCTACCCTAGGAAGTGGGCTACACTGGGAAGTGGCTTGAGTCTTGAGAAAGAACAGTGTAGAATCCACTTGTATCTTTGTGAACACAGTTCTCATTCATCGCTCAAGCTGTCTGTGGATCTCCATGTGGCAGGCCCGGTTGCAGGTGCCTTGGGCCTCCCAGACATCACCCCACGGGAGAGGAGGCTGAATTCAGGCCCTGAATAGAGAAGCCAGTGTCAGGTAAGGGAAGGTGCGCAGAGACTCAGCAAAGGGCTGGGAGCGGGAGCCAGCCCAGAGAGGCTAAGCCCAGCTAAAGAAGAACTGGAGGCCGGGACTCAAAGGAACAAGGACCCCTGGCTGCTGAGAAGGTTCCAGAGTTACATGGTGGTCAAGATCAATTTTCAAGTCAAGCGCGAAGGCCGGAAGTCAAACCCAGGCATTACGTGATAGGACATCTTTGTTCCTGGTCTCTACAGTCTGGCCCCAATCAGGGACATCCAGGTTAAGCCGCTTCCTGACTCCCCTGCTGTAAGCGAGTCAACACCTTGATCTTTCACCCCAGAAGCACAATTTGGCTGGAGCACTGGGCATCTGCGGTGGGAAACTCAGTCTGCTGCTGCCTCCTCTGTATAGACAATCAATGGGAGAAAGTGTCTGAAAGGGGGAACTAAATCAAATATCCCAATACGGAGGAGTTAATCATCCAAAATTAACCTTGTAACGTCTAGTATCAAACTGATCTGTAAAGAAAATCAATGTGAGCAGATCAACCCCCAAAGCCTTTTGCCCCTGCCCCGGAGCTGCTGTGACTGAGAGCAGTGAATTTGCACGATTACCTGGAAACCATCGCTCAGCAGCTGATATATTTAGCTGCAGGCCTTCCACGGGTAGTTTTCATATACATTTCTCCTCCTACATTTGCTTAACTGCCAGTTTTAAGAGTTCTTAAATAAGATGCACTTAGCTGAAAATTGTCCTGCGCTGAGGAAACACGCTGTTCCCGCTGAGATAGATCATCTAGCGTCATGTATGTTTGTGCTTGGAGGAGAGCAAGACAGTCATTGGAGACACAGCTATGCCATGGCTTCACGCGGCCTAGAAGAATTCCCGAGGCCAAGGAGGTGCCCTGAGAGATACATCAGGCAGATCAGAGGGTCTGTTTCAGGGAAGCCATTTGGCCCTGCCAGACGTGAAGCTATTGAGCATCTACTTCATCAGTCAAGAGAAGGAAGATGCCAGGTAAAGAGGGCACAGGGACTGGACATGCGATCTCTCCAAATTTTTTAACTGTTTTTTGCCTGTAAAATAGTAGCAATTTTTCTAAATAAAGGCCTTCTGGTGAGATTATTCCTTGTATACCTCACTAGATAAAAGCCCCATAGGTGCAGATACCTTACCTGTTGTGCTCACTTCTTTTTTTTTTTCTTTTTGGGTCACACCCGGCGATGCACAGGGTTTACCTCCTGGCTTTGCACTCAGGAGTTACTCCTGGCGGTGCTCAGGGGACCATATGGGATGCTGGGAATTGAACCTGGGTCGGCCGAGTGCAAGGCAAATGCCCTACCCGCTGTGCTATCGCTCCAGCCCCAGTTGTTGTGCTCACTTCTAAACTTCTGGAGTCCAGAATAGTACCTCGCACACAGCAGGCCTTTTTCTTCATAACACTGAATCAATGAATCAAAGTAGCTCAGTCCAATTCAGTACCTGATTCCCAGTGTAATATCAGAAATGACAAGCAACAGTGAAATTCTACTGATAGTCACATTAATAGTAAGACTTGGGGCTTCCGGGAGGGGAAAGGCTTTTCTCTCTCTTGGCCTCTCCTTTTGGTGGTGGTGTGGCGACCGCCATCTTGTACAACCCACTAAACAGAGGTACAAGCTTGCAGTGATGCGGCTTCTGGCAGAAATTTCTCTGGACTTAATTACTTAGATACCAGAAATTCAAAACCGACCTCATATGCTCTTCATTCTCAGCAATGGAAAACATATGATCAAATGATGCCTTTTCAGCAGGTCTGATTGTTGGGGGGGAAAATCCAAATATTAATAGCAAGTTTTCTGTTGAAATATTGAATGTAATCAAAGTAAAGAGAGATTAAAGTGAAAATCACCAGCCACACAGGTGGGGGTGGATGGGATGGGAGTTATACTGGGGTTCTTAGTGGTGGGACATGTGCACTGGTGAAGGAATGGGTGTTTGATCATTGTATGACTGAGACCTAAACCTGAAAGATTTGTAACTTTTTTCATGGCAATTCAATTAAAAACAAAACAAGACTTGGGGCTGGAGCAATAGTACAGCAGGTAGGGTGTTTGCCTTGCAAGCTGCTGGCCCGTATTTGATCCTCAGCACCCGTTATTGCCCCCCGAGCCTGCCAGGAATGACCCCTAAGTGCAGAGTCAGGAGCTTGAGCACTACCAGGTGTGGCCCCCAAACAAAAACAAACAAACAAGAAAGGACAATAATAGACTTCAGAGACTTCACTGTATGTTCTCAATACCGGGTATGCACTTTGTTGTTGAATATTCGTAATGAAACCTGGTGATAGAGTAGCATCATCTCTCACATGATGAACAATGTACAGACTTTAATTTCTTGCCTCAACTGCTCTCTTACAAGTAACAAGATGGAGACAAGCAATAGTTCTAAACACTCCGGGATATCAGGCTGGTTCTAAGAGTCATCACAACACTTGGAGGATTCTGGGCTCAAGAACTTACTCCCCAAATAAAGGGTTTGGTGAAAGCTGGAGGAAGTGTGAGAACACAAGGGGAAGTCAGCCTTAAGCTATGGTAGGACCACAGACTCAGTGGATAACATAGAGCCAAAGAGGAAAACCAAGGCAAGTATCCAGCCATGCTGTTTGATTTGGTATAGGGCGGAGAGTTTAGAAAAGTCAGAACTGAAAAAAATTATAGTTTTTCCTGACTTCTAGTTTTTCATGCTCACTCCAGGAATAGCAATTTTTCATCAGACATTTGTTGTTGTTTTTTAATTATCATTTTTTATCAAATCACCGTGAGATACAGTTACAAAGCTTTCATGTTTGAGTTTCAGTCATACAATGATCAAACACCCGTCCCCCCATCAGTGCACAGTTTCTACCACCAATGCCCCCAGTATGCCCCCCTTCCAACCCTCCCCCTGCCTCTATAGCAATTTCATCAGATATTTGTAACCTACATATTATATGTTAACACTGGGGACACAACAAGGACCAAATCACCTAGCTCAGGCCCTCAGCGATCTCCAAGCTAGTGAAAAGGCAACTGATAAACACATAAGCAGGAAAAACCTGGAGTTCAGTAAAAATCATGGAACAAGTAGAGAAGGGTATGTGGAAGAGGGAGCTGGGAACTGTAGGGAAGATTTCCTTCAGAAGGTGGAACTGGAGCTACTTCAGGCAACTCCAGATATTGGCCTGAAACTGTGAGGTGACCCTCAGCTCAAGTCAGGACAGTCTTGGGGAACTTAAAAGTGGGGTGCTGCTCCCCTGGGGCTGCTTCTGAGATATTTACTAATCAGTCTAACCTCTGATATATCCTCTGGGAGAGACACTATTGCTCCAAGATTCAGAGACCTCCCCTATCCAACATAACTTGGAAGCAAGACTCAAATGATTGCAAAAGTGATTTTAACTCCACGTTGCCATAGGAGAACGAGCTTGCTGAATCAAGGGAACATTTCTGCTTGGGTTTTTAGGTGGAGAGTGATTTCTGTATTCTCAAAGAAAAGTAAATTTGTAGGAAAAGGACTGTTAGAAGAATGAATCCAAAAAAACATTTTGTGACTGTCTTTTTTTTTTTTTTTTTGCTTTTTGGGTCACACCCAGCGATGCACAGGGGTTATTCCTGGCTCATGCACTCAGGAATTACTCCTGGTGGTGCTCGGAGGACCATATGGGATGCTGGGAATTGAACCCAGGTCGGCCACATGCAAGGCAAACGCCCTACCGGCTGTGCTATCGCTTCAGCCCCCTCGTGACTGTCTTGGAGTGGGCATGAGAAGCTACACTTCAGAGCTGGGAAATCTGGAAGGTTCTGGAAACTTTGCCAGGGTTCCAGACTTGCAAATTTATTTCTCTTGGTAATGTACTAGTCTTCACAACAGACTCTTCATGAAAAGAAAAAGGCCGTGACTTTGTCAGGAAGAGTAGGGGAGTAGGATCCAGCCAGGAGCTAGGGCAGTTGAGACCTGACCTTGCTCTGATTCCACTGAGAGATAGTCCCCAAGGAGATGAAGGCCCCCTAAGGGGAATCAGAAAAGGGAAGCCTGGGGAGATTAAATTTCGGAGACATTTAAATTAGAAAGGGACTCATTGTCAGAGGAAACAGGCTGAGGCCTTAGGGTTAGTGAGAAAATAAAACAAAGGAGCAAGATGACAGCTAGAAGCCAAACAACAACATTCTAGGGTCTCACAGACAGACCCAGTGTAGAGAGATTCCTGCTGATGGGGTCAAATCTTTGATGCCTGAGTTAAGTACCCATGTGGACAAGGATAATGGCGTACACTAGGGTTTCTCAACCCTTTTCCCACTGGGATCTTCTTCAAGCCTTATTTCCTATAGCCCCTCACCCTGTCCTAACAATTGAAACCCTTGTCCTTTACTCTGGTCCCCCATTGATGTGATTTTCATCTTTGATCCCCTGGGAGTTTCCTGGGTCCCCTTTGAAAGGCTGTTTGGGAAATGCTGATCTGGCTGAAAGGAAGCTGGACTCAAATAACTCTCCCGCCTGGGGTCAGAAGCATCCCAGTGTGACCTCCTGCTCGTCAGTCTCTTCATCCAGGGCTGCTCAACATCCTTGACCTTCCTGCACTGAGAAGTCTTGAGCCACAAAAATATCCTACGGCGCCTGATAGTCTGAAAAACTCTGGACCCCACCATACTATATCTTCGATTCCTAGCTCCTCAAAGATCTTTGGAAACAATCCTCTCTAAAAAATACCCACCCCCTCCCCTTGCACTAGCTTTGTCTATTTACCTTAAAATGTTTCTCAGTTTGGGGATGTGATTCAGTGGGAGAGCAAATGTTGCAAGTGTGAGCCCTGGATTTGATCCCTGGTGCCAGAAAATGGTGATAATGATGATACTTTTACCATAATTCAGAATTATCCTAAAATTTGATGCATGCAACTATTGTCTGTTGCATCTACTAGAATGTGTAGCCAATGAGGTTGGGTATGTGCCAGAGCAGTATTTTCATAAGATAATATTTCTACAGGGGCTGGAGTGATAGCACAGTGGGTAGGGCGTTTGCCTTGCATGCAGCCAAACTGGGTTCGATTCCTCGGCCCCTCTTGGAGAGCCCGGCAAGCTACCGAGAGTATCTGGTCCTCACGGCAGAGCCTGGCAAGCTACCCGTGGCGTATCTTATATGCCAAAAACAGTAACAAAAGTGTCACATGGAGACGTTACTGGTGCCCGCTCAAGCAAATCGATGAGCAACAGGATGACAGTGACAGTGAATATTTCTACAGGGACTTCGGTTCTAACTGCTCCTTCCTGATCCTGGCATAGTGGAATCCTTCTACTCTCTAAATGTCAGCTCGTCAGCTGTATTATTCTGCTTTTGAAACATGGCCAATTAATCCCTTCCACCTCACCCTACTTGAGTAGAGCACACATTATCTAGAATTGCCTTGTGGATTTTTATTTTGTTTGTTGTCCGTCTCTCCTTCTGTACCATCATGTCATTGGCATGCAAACAAAAAACAAAGGCCTTTCTTTTTCTTTTGGCTCAAGAGCTAACACAGAGTAGGTGCTTCACCACTATGGAATGAATGAAGGAACACACCATTAAGTCAAGCTTCACAGAGGAAAACCTGATTGTAAGTGGGAGCTAGACATTGTTGTTACATTTCCTGTGAGTTTTGCTCCCCTTAGTGAAGAAGGTCTATCAGCTTAAGAAGAATTTCCCCAGAGTACTAGGTTTTTCAGAGTCCATGGGCAAACCATATGTTTATGGTTTTAGGTTTTCGGTGAGAGAAATGACAGTATCTCTACTACATGGATGAGCATGGAAGAAAAGGGGAGAAGAATTTGAAAACTGAAATAAGGAGAGGAAATATCTTCACCGCATGGATGAGCATAGAAGAAAAGGGAAGAAGAATTTGAAAACTGAAGTAGAGAGTGGAAATACCTCTTAGCTCTTACTCTTCAAAATACCCCATGGATAATATTGTGATTCATTATTACAAAGCCCATAGACATGAGTCCCTTTATAATCCAATCCCTTCTTCTAACTATAAGGAAATGCAGCCACACGAAGGTTAAATAACTTGCCTGGATACAGCTTGAAAACGATGACACTGAATATGAAATCAGACCTTGGCTGATGGGTGTACTTTCCCCTGCCCTGTTTTACCCTTCTTGAAGCAAGCTTGCTGTTTCTCTGTGAGAGACATCAAAGACAAATAGAAATGTACACAGCGAAAAGTGACATCAGCAAAATAGCAGAGAAGACAGTGCCATGCGCTCGTGTTCCAACACAAATATCAAAAAACAAACAAAAGCTGTCAGAACAAGAGCTCTGGAAGACAGTCAAAAGTTAGGGGAAGCTGGTGAATATTAAATCAAGAAAAGGTGAGCCTTTTCGAAAGAGTAGGAAACTCTTTTGGTGTTTCCATTTGCCTTCACACCACACCTTCTCTGTGACTGGAAAGGTTGGCACCCATCTTGGAAATAGAAGTTCTACGTTCCCTGTGGAATTTGGGTCCCTGAGATCAGACTGAGGGGGCTGAACCAGTCTTCTGGGCATATTGCTGTATACTAAGCCATTTAGATGCTGCTAGACTATAATGCCCAAAAGTAGAGAGAGAGTATGGAGAATACTGTCTGCCATAGAGGCAGGGGGAGGGAGGGAAAGGGGGGGGCAAACCCGGGATAATGGTGGTGGGGAATGTGCACTGGTGGAGGGATGGGTGGTTGATCATTTTGAGATTGTAACCCAAACCTGAAAGCTTATAACTATTTTACGGTAATTCAATAAAATTTAAAAAAAAATTTTTTTTTTTTTAAAAGATGCTTCTTGGGGCTGGAGTGATAGCACAGCGGGCAGGGCATTTGCCTTGCACGCGGCAGACCCAGGTTCGATTCCCAGCATCCCGTATGGTCCGCTGGACACACCGCCAGGAGTGATTCCTGAGTTCAGAGCCAGGAGTAACCCCTGTGCAGCACCGGGTGTGACCCAAAAAGCAAAAATAAATATATTTTTTTAAAAAAAGATGCTGCTTGAAGAACTGATAAGGCTTTCATCACTGTTTTACCTAACTTGAAACATACAGATGGAAAACTGGTGGTGATGTCCTGGACACATCACAAGACAAATGACCTGAAGAAAACGGAAATGAAATATTAGTTGAGATAGACAATAAACTATTTAGGTCTGGGAGGAAAAGCAGAGGAAGGATTTTTTTTTTTGGGGGGGGGGAATGAGAACAATCAAAAAGTCTCTGAGCATGAGGAGGATTTAAAACTAAAGCTAAAACTAGTCAAACTGAAAAGTCACATGATGCTCAGCGTAAGATCTTTGCTCAGAAAGGGCCAGGGAGGAGCATGAACTTGCACCTTGCCGGGAAGTGAAACTGGATCTCGAGTAAAGAGCTTAAAGCCAAATAAAAACACAGGCTTAGCCCCTGTTATTAAAGAATGTCTCTGCCACTACAGACTATGTGAACTTTCATGTTAAAATGATCCCACCTGAGGAGCATAAAGGAAATACTAAAGGAAGGTGATTAAGAGGCCTGTGGGACATCAGGAGAAGGTCATGCTATGTGGGTCTCAAAAGGTGAAGAGGCAGAGAGAAAAAAACGACCATTTAAAAATATTGAGGGGTTGGAGCCAGGGTAGGGTGTTTGTCTTGCACACGGCCAAGCCAGGTTCTGTTCCCAGCATCCCATATGGTCCCCTGAGCACTGCCAAGAGTAATTCCTGAGTGCAGAGCCAGGAGTAACCTCTGTGCACTGCTGGGTGTGACCCAAAAAGAAACAAAAAATTAAGAGCTGGAGTGGTAATGTTATCAACAGAAGAAATATTTTAATACTTCAATAAAATCCCAAAGAATTGACAATGAAACTTCTAGAGCACATAAACAAAGTCAGCAAGATCAACACACAAAAGTCAGTTATTTCTATCTAGCAGTGATGAACAACCTAAAAAAGGAAATCATCAAGGCAATGTCACTTATAATAGTATGTGAAAAATAAAATATCCAGAAATAAATTTTACCATTGGACTATATACAGAAAACTACATAACATTTCTGACGAACTTTGCAAAATGAAAAGACATATGTTTATGCATTAAAATATATTTTTAAGAGACAACTATGACCTAAAGCAACCTACACATTTCATTAAATCTCTATACAAAATTCACGATTATTTTTGGATTATGGAAAGTCAGTTCTTAAATTCATATGGAATTAGGTGTTATGAATAGCCAATGCAATGTGGGGGGAAAATGTATAAATTCAGAGGACTCCCATTTACTGCTTTCAAAACTTACTACTAAGCTGCTGTGTTCAAATATGCAATTTGCCATAAGATACACACTTAGAAATGGAACAGAAGTTCACACATCTGTGGTCAAAATTGCTCTATCAAGTCAGGGGCTACGAGTCTCTTCAGCCAAATGAAGTGAATGGAACTGAATTTTCACATGCTAAAAACTGAAGTCAAACTGCATCATAAGGAAAGACCTCAAAAATTCATCTGAGACCCCAATGCAATTTTTTTTTAATTATAAAGTATTTGAAGAAGACAGAGAGATAAATGTTTATGGCCTTGGGTTTGGTGTTAGATTCTTAAATATGATACTAGAGAGAAAGGAAGAAAGGAAGGAAGAAAAGAAGGAAGAAAGGAAGGAAGGAAGGAAGGAAGGAAGGAAGGAAGGAAGGAAGGAAGGAAGGAAGGAAGGAAGGAAGGAAGGAAGGAAGGAAGGAAGGAAGGAAGGAAGGAAGGAAGGAAGAAAAATAAAAGGAAGGAAGGAAGGAAGGAAGGAAGGAAGGAAGGAAGGAAGGAAGGAAGGAAGGAAGGAAGGAAGGAAGGAAGGAAGGAAGGGAGGGAGGAAGGAAGGAAGGAAAGGAAGGAAAATAAAAGGAAGGAAGGAAGGAAGGAAGGAAGGAAGGAAGGGAGGGAGGGAGGGAGGGAGGGAGGGAGGGAGGGAGGGAGAGAGAGAGAAAGAGAGAAAGAAAGAAAGAAAGAAAGAAAGAAAGAAAGAAAGAAAGAAAGAAAGGAAGGAAGGAAGGAAGGAAGGAAGGAAGGAAGGAAGGAAGGAAGGAAGGAAGGAAGGAAGGAAGAGAAAAAAGAAAGAAGGGAAAAGACAAAATTAATTTCACATCATCGAAATTTAAATCTTTTTTACATCAAAGAACACTACTAAAACAAATAAAAAATGAACTACAGAAAGGGAGAAAATATTTGCAAGCAATATATCTGAAAATGGTTTAATATCCAGAATATGTGAAGAACTCCTAAAACTCAACAACAAAGAGACAAAGAACTCAAATGGGCTAAAAGCTTAGAAATTTTTCAAAAGAGGACATAAAACATCCCCATAAACACATTAAAAGGCACTCAATATCTTGTTCAGTAGGGAATTGCAAAGCAAACCCACAATAAAATACTGTATCATAATCATTAGCATGCCTACAATTTAAAAAAATAGAAAAGATGAATTTTGAAAAACATATGGAAACTGGAGCCCTGTGCGTGTTTGGTGGGTAGGTACAGTACTCACTCCAGAACCATGTTGGGGCCCGTGTGGACTGCACTGCACACGGGCAGAAACAAGGGCTCCTATGAAAATGGGCGAGATTAACTTGTGTGTCCTGACTGGTTTGGATGAGCCTGAACATCTTTCTCCAAGCTGCGTGCAGTCAGTAACCAATTTCAGTCTATGGAAAGAGTCGGCTTTCCTCTTCTCACAGAAGCCTGGACGCAGCTTGTCCTTGATATAGAGATCCCAGGTGCTGGCCCATCCTGGTCCTTGACATGCAGATCCAAGGTGCTAGCCCAGCTTGTCTGTGGAAGGCAAACCCCGGGTACTTGTAGCCCAGGAAAGCTTTGGGCTTTGTATTTCTTTCTGGAGGCCCAAACCCACTGACATGCACACATAAAGGAACAATGTATGCCTTGCTGCTTCAATGTTCTTCCGGTAACTTCTTTATTGATGACGTCACTGTATAGAGCCCTTTAGAGGTATGTGCTGTAGGATGGTAATAAAAGGAGCTCTCGGGACGCTCTACCCTTTATCACAGGATCTGAGCGAATGTGGGTCCTTCGTGAAAAATAATTTCTCCCCCATTCCTTGTCTCAGCACCTTCCACTAAATGAATATTCATGCAACAGAACCATTCACAGTAGCCCTGAGGTGAAAATGACCAGGAGCCCATCAATAGCTGGAGGATAAACACAACATGGCTTAAAAAGTATAAAAAATATAGCTGAATATCAGCTATAAAAAATAACAGTACTGTACTAGAACATGTAACAAGTCTCATGATGGAGACATTACTGGTGCCCGCTGGAGCAAATCGATGAACAACGGGACTGGACGACAGTGCTACTAGAACATGCCATGCCTTATTTGAAACTTGGAAAGATTATGTTAACTAAAATAAATAGGACGTAAAAGGACTAGTACTATGTGATTCTACTTCTTTGAAATAGCTAGAATGGGTAACTTCATTGACATGTGAGCTTAATAGAGGTTTTAGTATCATCCTGAGAGGTTCTCAGGGACGGGTGGGGTAAGAGGAGAGGAAAATTACTGATTAATCAGTATAAAGTTTCTGTTTGTGCTTAAGGAGATATTTTGGAAATAGCAGTAATGGTCGCACACTTTAGCTGTTGTGATTATCACACTTAAAATGGGTCAAGTGGAGTGTTTCGTGTTGCACGTGCTCTACCACATAAATTGTTTTGAAAGAACAGGATTAAGAAAGGGCTTTCCCAGGAGGGCCATCTTGAAACCTGGCTTCCTGGGTTCCAAAAGCTCTCCCTGTAGAACTTTTAGAGCCACACAAGAAACCTTATGTAGAGCTTTTGGGATTATATGAGAAAGTACATACCACAACCACACCTGTATTTTTATACTACTCCTGTGGTTTTGCCCAAATTGACCATGGTGGCTGTCCTGTGGGACCACGGGGACAGAGAGAGAGAGAGAGAGACAGAGAGAAACAAAGAGAGACAGAGACAGAGACAGAGACAGAGAGAGAGGGGAGATGCTCCAGTCCTCACCCTTCTTTCCTGGTCTGCACCCTTCAGACCTTGGGTAAGCCATTGCTTTCTTCATGAAGCTCTCTCTAGTGCTCCTAAAGCTGAATTAGGAAGCCCTGCTTGGTGGTCCACCATTACTGTGATGGTCTCAAACCTTCAGGAGGACGGGACACAGATCTGGATTTCTCATTTAGTTCAACTTTCTCTTCAGAAGTCCCCTCCTCAGAGATACCTTCCAACTCCTCTCTCACCAAGGATGTCCCTTTCCAACCCCCACCTCTTTGTCCACTTTGCTTTTCTTCCAGCGCTCTTTTGTGTTTTTTATACCAAAATACACATGTATTGTTTTTTCATTTGTTGACTTGCTCTTTATGTGTTTTGTTAACTATTCCCTCTCCACTGGAAGGAAGCTCCCTGAGGCCAGAAAATTGATTAGTCTCATTTATCATAGTATCTGTAGCCCCTAGAGTTAGTTGTTCCTAGCTCAAACAAGTTAAAACATATTTATTGAATTGTTGTTGTTGCTTAATGAATGAGTCATGGCCTGCCTGATTAGAAACGGTGCCTCGGCCTTACAGAGGTACTTGACAGCCTATTATCACATCCACATCATAGAAAGAGTTGATGTAATGGGAAGAGACAGCGGTGCCATTCTAATCATTATTTCTTAAGTCATTTCTTGATTTCACTGTGGTTTCTCATCTCCATCAAGTCCTCAATTCCCCTTTATGATTAAGCAGGCACCGGTCATTGCTCCAGCAACTGAGATAAGTGAACGCTTTACTTTGTTGACCAAGAATCTAAAGACTGGGGCCGAAGAGGTGATACAGTAGGTAAGACATTTACCTTGCATGTGACCAACCCGAGTTCTATCCCTGGCACCCCAGTTGGTCCCCTGGTCTGAAGACTGCTCATTGTTACTGCCCACATGCTCATAATTTTCAGACATTTATTTGGAGCTTTGGAACAAGAGACTCAAGAAGCACAGACTTATGTTAGAGCTATGTTTTCAAATTCCTTGATCTTGTCAAGGGGCTGGAAGGAAGCAGAGAAGTGTTAGACAGGTGCTATTGACATAACTCCAAGAGGTTGAGTTAGTCCCCCATTCTGACCCTCTCTATGCAAATGAGATTTTGGCCAGTACAGTTGTGATTGGTGCAAAGTGATCTGGTGGTGATTGGTAGAATTGTACTCCTGGGTGGGACTTGAGTGGTTTCCTCTCCTTCTGAGCTCATCTTCACCTGAACATGTCTGTTGGACCAGTTCATGCCTCAGACCCCCACCCCAGGCAGGCTCTGGTTCTTTGGTTTGACCCAGTCTTGGATGGCTCCCACTGTATTATACAAATGTATGATTTTTATAAATTGATTACCGACATGTATCTCACCTATGGGTAAATTGATCTTCAATGCACCTAAGTGACTTTTCCGTAGTTTCTAAGTGAACCCAGGACTGAAAAGCAGCTGTCTGACATGAGAACTAATAACCTTTGGCAGAAAGTCCAGCAGCTCCCTTATAAATCTTGAGCAATGGTGCTTCGTGCAAATAGACTGTGCCGAATGCAAATAGAGTGTTTCCTGAGAACCCTGAAGCCAGTGGAACATGACAACGTTTATTTATGGAACCAAGAATAAGACCGTTTCCACATAGGCATCTTTTATTTCCTCCATTTGTTCTTTCGTCTTCTCACAAAGAAATAAAATGATTCAACTCTTACAGAGACACAACATTAAAGAGCTTTTTTCAAAATCCACTGTTGTTCAAACAACAGCAAGTTTAGTGGTTCTCAGCTTCTCAAACTTGTTAGCCTTCCTGTGACCTGCCCTGGGCTCTCCACTGGGGCTACTGGGGTTAAGCCCCCTCCTCACTACCATCCTGCTCAAACGCATCGGACTCAGGGCACGTTTCTAAAACATTGAGAACAACGCTTTCTCATCTCACATATTTATTCACCCAATGCTGACAGCTGAGTCTGTTCGACTTTGGGTGAGTGCCGTCATTGGCAGGCAGCTGTGCTGCGCATAGGGGATGAAGGAGAAACGATGGGGGTTGTTTGAGGGGAGGAAGGATCTGAAAGAGTCGCTGCACTGATTCTGCTGCTACCCTTCCCCTGCATGCTGCCTTTTTCATGGCATGATCTTACTCACCAACAGAGTGGTTCAGTAGCCCCCAGATACTGGCCTGGCCCGTGACTGTACCATCTCCGAGTCCTTCTCCCTGGCTCTCAATCCTGGTTCCACCCTCCAGCAGGGTCTCTGATCCTTGGAAAGTTAGAAAATTTCCCTAGGGCTCCTTTCTCTGTAGAATGAGGGCTTTAATAACAACAGCTCCTTTCTATTTTATAAAGTTGCTTTGGAAAAAAATAATGAGTCCATTCATACAAACCACTTAACCTGTCTGTTGAGAGTTGCTTCATTGTCAGACCCCAAGGACACATCAACATGCACAGTCTATTTAATTTCATGATAATCACACTAAAAATATATTTGGGGCAGAGGCCAGAGCAATATAACACAAGATATAGGGTGTTTGCCTTACAAGCAGTCCATGTGGGTTCAATCGTGTCATCCCATATTGTCCCCCGATATGACCAGGAAGTAATTCCTAAGTGCAGAGTCAGGACTAACCTATGAGCATCACTGAGTGTGGCCCCAAAATAAAAAATAAGTTTAAAATGTGAATATATATATATATGTATATATATGTATATATATATATATATATCTTTATTTCCCACATAGTAAGAGTTTAAATCCCGGTGAGGTGAAACCCCTACTAATAGATGTAAATTAAGACCTATTGGGGCTGGAGTGACAGCACAGTGCGTAGGGCATTTGCCTTGCATGTGGCTCACCCAAGTTTGATTCCCAGTATCCCCCGAGCATCATCAGGAGTAATTCCTGAGTGCATGAGCTAGGAGTAACCCCCTGAGCATCAGCGGTGTGACCCAAAAAGCAAAATCACTGTCACTGTCATCCCTTTGCTCATTGGTTTGTTCGAGCGGACACCAGTAATGTCTCTCATTGAGAGACTTGTTGTTACTGTCTTTGGCATATCCAATACGCACGGGTAGCTTGCCAGGCTCTGCCATGTGGGTTTGATAATCTCAGTAGCTTGCCGGACTCTCGAGAGGGGCGGAGGAATCGAACTCGGGTCGGCCGCGTGAAAGGCGAACACCCAACTGCCATGCTATAGCAAAAAAAGATTTTTTTAAGACCTACGGATAGACATAAGACCTTTGTGCTACTACGTCTAAACTATTGGCTTGGGTCAGGAGATAGCTCAGTGGTCCAGGGAGCATGCTTTGCATCTGTGAGGACCTGAGTTTGATCCCCATCACCACAAGTTCCACCATTACTTACTCCAGTACCACTGGTTGTAACCCTAGAGGTCCCCAAGCCCTGACAAAGAGTATGGCCTTGGTGCTTGGTGGTCACCAATCCTGTATGGCTGGAGCACCACTGCATCCTCAGGCCCTAGAATTGGACCATCTGGGTCAGATAGTTGATTACCACAGAATGGCCTCAAGTCCCCTGGGTACTACTTGGGAGGCACACATGTACACGCACACACATACACACACACATACCCACACAAGCTTACACAGACATACACACACACAATGACAACATTGGTCCTTTGCCACATTGCCAGTAACCTGAAAGCAAAGGGACAGTTGACTGACTTCCTTTGATGTGTCACGGTGACCGTTGTTTTCCTCTAGAGTACACACTTCCTCATGGAACCTAGTCGAGGAGCAGGCCCCTGCACAAGGTCCATTTCCCAGGCTTGCTAATTCATGTAGTTTCCTTTCTAGTTCCATCAAGAGTTTCCTTATTCCACTGCATCATTAGGAGATGTGATGGTATTTATAAGCATAATTGTGACTGCAATATATGTCTCAAAGTTTTTCTCACCTCCCCATCTCTTTCATTCTTTCCTTAAATATCTCATCTTGCTGTACCTTATTTCCCAAGGCTTCCCATGCCTCAATTGTAGGTCAAAACAGAGCCCTGGACAGATCTCCTGTGTCCAGGTTCTCTCCCTTCCATGTGTCCTTCGCTCTGGCTTTTGTGTAATCTTCAAACGCAGTTTGACTGGTCCATCCTAAAATGCACACTTTTCTCTGTCTTGCTATGACCTGTGACTGTCAGATTGCTCACAGTCTGTCTGTCCTTGGAGACACATAATGAAAACTGGAATTCATCCTTCTTACCAAAAAGGTCTCCTCCAAACCTATATAATGTTCGAAATGAATGCTAATTTTTGCCCTGAGCAATCATATCTATGACTTAGCCCAATTCACATTTTAAAAACTCAGAATATTCTTATAGTGGGTTCACCTTTTCTAGATGTCTTCTCTGATTACACGGGGCTGGGTATCCCTACCCCAACATGCACACCTTTTACACTCTCCCAGTGTTCTATGCTATCACTAGCCCTTTCCTTATCCTACTTACTGAGGTTTGAAAGTTCATTGCACAAAGATTCACTCTCTCCCCATCCCACTGTGGGGGGGGGAAGAGATCCTGTATCATATGCTTGGCCAAGTGACTCACTTTGGCCAGGGGGCTGTCGGTAGACACAATGCAAGCAGACACTTAACTGTATTGTTGGCCTCGACTAGGGATCAGAAGAGAATGCCATGGATAACCACTGACCTCTCAGTCTGACTCCCACTGAAGGACCTGATTGGAGACGAACAAATCCTCAGCCTAGCACAAATCTAGCAACTTGATAAGCTAAAGCCTGACAAACAATAACCTTAAGCAGACAAACTAGAATATTCTCTAAGACCGGTGAGATTAGATAAGATCTTGTCTTCCTAAGTCACTGGTCTATTTCAGAGCTTTCTGTGGCAATTGATGAGGAATATTTATTTTTTATTTGCTTTCCTCTCTTAGAAATGGAGCAACTGAAGATCCAAGACTGTCTCTCCCACATAGTTACATACCCCACACTCAGCTTAGAATTTGGTCCAGACCAGATGCCCCATGTGTGTTTGAAGAAAGCAACAAGGAGAAAAGGTAAGGATGGAGGGAGAGAAATCAACAGGAAGGAATAAAGAAGAATGGTGATATTCGCAGCAAAACACAAAAAGCCTTTGTTAAAACTGCCTGTTATTGGCACCTGAATTTAATGATCAAGTCCCATGCCAATAAAACTGTCAGGAAAGATTCTAAAAGGAAGAAATGAAATGAAAGGTTATCAAAATGGCTGTCTATCAACCTAAATTTGTTTCAGTAAGAATTAGAACCAGGATGTTGCACTATCTTTGAAAATGACCAATTCCTACAAGGATGAAATTACTCCTGATTGTGCCTGGACATTGATTGATCCAAAGCATCTCTTGAATAAGAAAATGACCAAGAAGAACTCTTCTGGGACCACATCAACAACCACCAGGGCCAGAGCTGCCTCTTGCTATCCTCCTCCTCCCACTCGCCCATTCACTATTCATATGTGATGATGAGGATATTATCCACTATCTCTCAAAGGTAACTGGAAGGTGATCAAAGGAAGTTTCTTATGACCTGGTAGCTGTGTTAGGAGGAAGTATTTCACCTGCTGATGTACTGGTCTGAGTTATCACATTTTACATTGTCACTATCACTGTCACTGTCACCGTCATCCCGTTGATCATCAATTTGCTTGTGCAGGCCCAGTAACGTCTCCATTCATCTTAGCCCTGAGATTTTAGCAGCCTCTTTTTACTCATCCTTCCCAAGGCTGACGCATTAGAGGCTCTTCAAGGTCAGGGGAATGAGACCCATCATTGTTATTGTATTTGGCATATGAATATGCCATGGGGAGCTTGCCAGGCTCTCCTGTGTGGGCAGCAAACTCTTGGTAGTTTGCCAGGTTCTCCAAGAGGGAGAACTAGGCTATTAGATGTCAGAACTAGGCTATCAGCTTCCAGGAGCTTGGTTTTATAGAGCTTGGATGTTGTCAATTGATGGGACTACACAGTGCCAGGGGCAGTTTCTGGGTGTGACCGCCAGCTACTGGAAAGTGGGGGATCTGGGTGGAAGAGGCCCAGTCCTTATCTGAGCAGCCTTGGAGATCTCGACCCCATGTCCCACACACCAGGGTTCCTCTGCCGGTTCCTTCATGTGTGAGGCTCGTCCGAACATGTGGAAAGGGGCCTTGAGCATGGCTGTGGCTGGGCTCCAGAGGTCTGTACTGTTCTGTTTCCTCCTCTGTGTATGCAAAATGCATTCCTCTGATTGACCCCAGGAAACTAAAATCTAGGAACACACCCCTCCTCCTAGAAAGTTCCCATCTTTCCATTTTCCTACCTAAGTATGGGGAAACTGGGGTGAAAGGATGGTCTTTGAATAAGAATTTTGGAGTCCTGTTTTGTGACTTCTCCATTTGAGATAAACCAAGATAATTTCACATTACTAGAAATAATTCTTATTTCCATTTGTAGAAGTAATTTTTATTTCCATCTTTTTTGACACCTCAGAGAGCACAAAGAGAAGTTCAGCTTTCAGGTTGAACAAAAAAAATTTTTAGTTCCCTAAGCTCTAGTTTCTCCAGGACAGGAAGATGAAAAACCATTTTAGTCTTCCTTAGAAATCCCCTAATGCAAGAATCCAATAATAATTACCCATCTTAAGTACTCAGGTCAGGCCTCTTACATCAATTATCTCCTCTAATCCTCACAACAATGACAGAGAAACTGGAATGAGAATCGAGGAGGGGTAAGTACAGGTATTTCAGAGATGAAGAAATCGAAGATGAGAGAGCTAAGGAACTTCACTGGATCACAGAGTCAGGCAGAGGCAAAACCAACAATTAAATGCAGAAGTGTTGAAGGCCAGGCTGTAGATCATTCCAGCAGGCTACACCTGCACATGACCCTGGCTCAATGCCCTATGACCAGGAACTGCTCTTGCCAATCTGAAGACTTGGAAAGAGAAGTCTGACACAAAAAACAAAACCAAGCAAAATAAAGCTGAGAAGTTTAGAAAGTTGTCTTCCTTACAAAAATGAGCATCACTGTCACTGTCATCCCGTTGCTCATCGATTTGCTCAAGCGGGCACCAGTAATGTCTCTCGTTGAGAGACTTATTGTTACTGTTTTTGGCATATCCAATACACAAGGGTAGCTTGCCAGGCTCTGCCGTGCAGGCTTGGTACTCTCGGTAGCTTGCCGGGCTCTCCGAGAGGGGCGGAGGAATCGAACTCGGGTCGGCCACGTGAAAGGCAAAAGCCCAACTGCTGTGCTATCGCTCCAGCCCATAAAATGAACATGCCAAAAATAAATATTTTCTTGCTACATAGGAAGCTTGGTCACCCAGGAAACAATGTTGAAGCCAGTTGCAGCGAGGGAAGCTTGAAAATAATGCACTGTAGGGTCAAGGTCTGGGCTTGGAGGGCCAAGGTCAAGGTCTAAGTCAGCACCACAAGGTGACCAGGAGCAAGTTGGTTGATGTTGCAAAATAGTCTCACTATTTCCTCCGTGGAAATCTGGGAAGGAAAATGTTCAAGCATATTCTGTAGAAATAAGGAATGGGAATTGGTGGCAAGAACTGTAGAAGACTTTCGTGCCACTCCAAGCCATGCTATCTCGTGACCCGTCTGGGGAATGTTCCATGTTCCTATTTCACACACTGTGTGTTACGTCTCTCAGATCACTGAATATCTCCCCAAATCTACAAGGTGTTTTTTTCATTTTTGATAAATATTTTTATTAAGAATATTTTATAGATGAGAAGAAGAAACTGCCCAAAGCTGAAGCTTCTAGGTGAAGAAGTCAGAATTAAAGTCAAAGGATGGTCCAGAGAGACAGTATAATGGGTAAGGTGCTTGCTTGCTTACTGATAACTTGGGTTAAATCCCTTGAACCCCATCTGGTCCCCTGAGCGCACCTGGAGTGATCCCTGAGCACCAAATCAAGAGTAAGAGATGAGTACCTCCTTGTGTGACTCAATAACAAATTTTAAATTTTTAAATTTTGAAAGAATTTAAAATAAGTTTTAAAAAACTTAAAAAAAAATTAAAGCCAAAAGAATCTGGCTTAGAACTCACTATATACCTGAGAATATAGTAATAGGTAATAGGCCTTGCTATTAAATCTTAGGCAATGAGATATAAAAACAGAACAATTTGTCGTGCAAGATCCTATGCAGACTCCCTTTCAGACCAGTCAACCACCAGTGAATCTCAAACAGAGGCTCTGAAACATTCCTCATTTTACAGAAAGAAGCAGCAGTTCCCTATATTTACCTCTGGAAATGACGTTTATGGATTCTTTCATTCCATCCTTCCTCAAATATTTGTTGAATTCTTACTAGGTGCGATGGGCTAGAGCAATAGCACAGTGGGTAGGGCGCTTGCCTTGCACACAGCCGGCCCAGGTTCGATTCCTCCGTCCCTCTCGGAGAGCCCGGCAAGCTACCGAGAATTATCTAGCCCTCACGGCAGAGCCTGGCAAGCTACCTGTGGCATATTCGATATGCCAAAACCAGTAACAACAAGTCTCACAATGGAGACGTTACTGGTTCCCGCTTGAGCAAACCAATGAACAATGGGATGACAGTAACAGTGACAGTTATTGTCATCCCGTTAGTAGGTGTCATAGTTCTACTTGTTGGGTATTCAGTAGTGAATAGAACATACAAAACACCTTTCCCTCATGAATTTGCCTTCTAGATTTCCAGATGTGTGTGTAATCAAAGGGATTTGCTTTCGCTTTCAGTTCCCAGTCTCATGCGTGTTGCCAACAGGAATTTTCTTTCCCAAGATATGGACCGACTCAGCAGACGGTGTCAATTCAGATAACGACTCCAGAGACGATAACAAGCTTGAAACCCTCTCCCTGGGGCCATAATAATTGTTCGCCATTATCCAATCTTTTCATAGTTCAGGAAAGTTGTCTGCATAATGGACAGAGATCAGAGACCACTCGGAGAGAGGAAAGCCGAAACAATGGGTGAAGAGAAGTGAGGGACACTGTCAAAACCGCAGAGATGGGCAGCAGTGAAGACGGCTGTGATGAAATTGTGGAAAGTAGAGGAACTCACTTCTTCCTCCTTCTAGTGCCATCCCTAGACCCACGGAAGCATCCGAGGAGGAAACTGGATATACAGCAGGTAAGTAGTAAGAGTGAAGGGCAGAATGACCTTGATGAATTTCCTGTGACTTACTTAGGCCCAGTTTCAGCCTTCATCCAAACTGACTTCACATTCCCTGAAGGTGCCTTTCAGAACAGCAACAGGATCTGACAAATTGTGCCTCGGAGAGTCTGGCAGATGTCAGCCGTCAGCAAAGATGAATGGATGGATAGATGGATGGGTAGATGGATGAACCATTTAATAATGTTAGTTAAGTTTTCATTCTGTATGAACATTACTTTATGTATATATACTATTTCATCTTCACAACGCCTCTTTGAAAGTAAAGAAATTAAGACACATAAAGGGTAAATAACTTTCCCAGGTTTCTACTGGATGGATGGATGGATGGATGGATGGATGGATGGGTGGATGGATGGATGGAGAAACAGTTCACAAAAAATGTATAACGATGAAAACTATAAGAAATTTTATCTAGCTAAAGGATTGCACATTCCTGCCTGCTTCAGAAAATACTGCTCTCCTGAGTTCTGAAGTACCATTTATTTTAAGATGTGCCATGGATTTATTAATAGCGTTCCAGGGGGAAAACAAACAACAGATCAACACACACACACACAAATCTCATCACATCAAATACATATATCAAACTGTTAAAGTGAGGGTCTGGTGCTAGATATATAACATACGGGTAATTTTAGATCCAGTAGTCAGGAGACTGACCCGCAGAAGCCTAAACATTGTCATCTGCTTGACGAGTATGTGTTTTGTCGTGTTCTGCTCTACACTCAGCCTAGGACCTACCTGACACTATCTCTGTCTGTCAGTCTGTCTGTCTGTCTGTCTGTCTATGTCTCTCTCCCTCCCCACCGCCCCCCCCCCCCCCCCGCCTTGCTTCCAGGCTCATCTTCTTTTCCTCTTTGTTCCCTGCTAATGCACTTAAAATGCACTGTTGAGAGCTGGAAATTTAACTTTTCTGCTGGGGCACAAATAAACAAAAATGGGGTGAGACGAGAAAGGTCGCTACATGTCCAGGGAGGAGGGGTGCAGCGCAGAGAGGAATTCTGAGGAGGGGTTTGGTCTGGAAGCAAGTGAAGGATCCCAGCCCATCTGTTTCTGATGCAAGTTGAGGAAGGTCAAAAAGGCAAGCATTTCTCTACACCTGATCCCAAACCCTCAGGAGCTTCTTCAAACCTTTCGTATAGACCTGGGAGAGGGGCGGGGTTGTTTTGAGGTCTGAGATTTGTCGAACCTTGGAATCTCTGTTACCTGCTCTACTCCTTTCCTTTGAGTGCAAGAGTCTTAGTGCTGTGGTCTCCTGAATTTCTACAGATGAATTCAATTCTTATTTCCACCCAAGGACCCCCACTCAGAATGGCCTGGAGAGAGGTTCAGAGATTGATCTCTCCTGGACCAAACCCTCACTGGGATCTGCTGAACTTGCCTCTCAATTAACCTGTCTTTGGCACTGCTGCTTTTGTTTCGACTCTAATTTTATTTTATTTTTTTATATAACGTATTTATTTATATCTAGTTAAGGGGCCACGATTTACAAAGTTATTGATAGATGAGTCTTAGGCACACACACTATTTCAACGCTAATCACACCTTCTTCCAGTGCCCCCACGCTCTCTCCTGCTCTTGTACCACCCACCGCCACCTACAACTTGATATTTACATTTTAAACCTCAAAATTTTAATGGTTATAGTCTAGGGCTCATGTTTTCCGTGTTTTTGAGTCTGTGCTATGGTTATTTTGCTGTACCACTCTGCCACATCACTGATACTCTAATTTAGCAAGACTCTTCTTAAGCCAGTGTATCCTGAAACTCTAACCCTTAATTTCTGATTGGTTGTCTGTCATCTCCCAGAATTATCTGACCCCTGTAGGTTACACTTAGCAAATATCCTGTTAGGTCACTTTAATCAGAAACCCCCTTTTTTTAAAAAATATAAGTTTTCTTCCACTGACACACACTCCCAGCCCTCCTTGTCTAGAAATTTCCCTTGTTATTTGGAGTTTAACCTAATCCCCATGCCCCAAGTAGATTGCAAGTGGTCCTTCTGATGCCAGTGAGGGTCCTGGGTGACTTATGCGAAGTAAAGAGGAGAGAGGTGGCAGCCGTGAGAAGGACACCTACCGTTTTCTCTCTCTCTATCCACCTCTGATCCCAGAGAACAGCTGGGAAAGCCTAGAACTGATAAAGTTCTTATCAAGGAGTCTTCTGTGAGCCTTGCCCTTTGCAGGCTAGAAAAGTCAGTCCTAGACCTTATCTTGTGACCTTGTAGGTCTATTATTACCTTTCTTTCAAAAAAAGAATTTCAGGGGGAGAGGAGCAGTAAAGATAATCCTTCCAGGTCAGGGGCGCTGATATTTCCAGGGCTTATCACATACCAGCTCTTTGTTGATATTTACTGATTGTCAAAAAATGAATGAAGTCAAAAAATGAATGAAGGAAGGAGCAACAAAGATGATTCAGAAGATCTGGGTAAGAGCAAACACAGTCAGGGCACCATCCTATGTAGACCGAACATTGGGAGAGGAATGGGCTAAGGGATGGGAGAGAAGAGTAGCAGGTTCTGTTGGGTATTTGTCACGTAGCCTTGTGCTCCAAGGGTCTATCCATGAGTAACTGTCTCTTGTTCCAAAAAAAAAAAAAAACAGTGAAAGGCTGAAACGATACAGCACATGCATACACACACACACCCCTTTAATCCATGTAGTTCATCCTCCAGGACTTATTATTCAATCCCTCATGGGTGACATAATGCCTTAATCCTGTAAAAGTGCACCTGCCTACAAAAGTAATTAAGTGGGAATGCTAATAGTGGATTTCGCAGCAACTCGGCCTGAAGGGACTGCCAGCGGCCCACGGACGGCTCAATACCAGGAACTGTTGGATCTTTCTGCACATCAGGCCACCCTGCTGTCAGCGTGTGGACATCTCCTCGTCCCCCACCCTCTCCCAGTCATTCACTGCTGTCCCCAGGGAGAGTGGGAAAGCAGCTCTGCTCAGCTCTGGCAGCCCAGTTGTGGCTTTCAGCAGCTGGTGGAGGCGCCATGTGACCCCCATAGTTAGCCCCCTCAAGTGGGGTTGGGGAGGGATTCTGAATGCGAGCTCTCTCTCTCTGTCTCTGTCTCTGTCTCTCTCTCTCTCTCTTTCTATTTTTGATTAGCATCAGTATGTTTCTTTCTCCATTTACTTGTTTTAAAATCAAACTTGCAAAAATGTTTCTGATTGAGTTCCAGGCGTACAATCTTCCAACATCCATCCCTTCACCTGTATCCACTACACACCCACTACCCTCCACCAACATCCCCAGTTTCCCTCCTACCCCGCAGCCTGCTTCTGTGGCAGACACTTTTGGCCTCCACCATTGTTCTAGCCTTCCCTTCTCTAACTGCTCTCCTCAATGTGCCCAACGTTCCTTTTGGCTGTCACAACAGTTAGAATGTACAGAGAGTATGGGGAAATTGTCTGCCATAGAGGCAGGAGGAGGGTTGGGATGGGGAGGAGATACTGGGGATATTGGTGATGGAAAATGTGCACTGGTGGGGGGATGGGTGTTTGATCATTGTATGACTGAAACTCAACCATGAGAGCTTTGTAAGCGTATCTCACGGTGATTTGATAAGAAAGAAAAAGAAGAAAGAAAGAAAGAAAGAAAGAAAGAAAGAAAGAAAGAAAGAAAGAAAGAAAGAAAGAAAGAAAGAAAGAAAGAAAGAAAGAAAGAAAGAAAGAAAGAAAGAAAGAAAGAAAGAAAGAAAGAAAGAAAGAAAGAAAGAAAGAAAGAAAGAAAGAAAGAAAGAAAGAAAGCGAGCCATTGGGGACTGCTCCTCTCTGTAGAAGGCTATGCTTTCTGTTGAATATACTTTTTTTTTCCCCTCCATACTTTTAAATTAAAACCTTTTGGTTTCAGGCCAGAGAAACAGCCCATAGGGTAGGGTGCTTGTCTTACACTGGATTAACCCCAGTTCTACCCTAGCACCACATATGGTCCCCCAAACACTTCCGGGAATTACACCCTTGCATGCACTGGGCTAACAAACGGTTGTACCCCTTCTAGCTTGGAGCGTGAAGGCAAATGACTTAAACTTCCTTGAAGCTCCTTGCATGTCTCAGAGGAGCTCATCTACCCAACCTCAAAGGACCTGTGAACAGTTTAAAAACCAGGCAGAGAGAACGTACCTGCCAAAAAGACCCCAGTGTACCCTTTGCAGAGAGAAATAAGGACATTCCCTGTCCTTCCCCAGTTCACACAGAGGCAGCAGGAAGTGCTTCTAAGCCTGTGTTTATTTTTTTAAATTTTTTTTTAGTGAATCACCGTGAGGTACAGTTACAAACTTATAAACTTATAAACTCTACTACTCTTGGGTGTTAGTCTCCCACTCTGTTACTTTATATTCCACAGATGAGTGCGATCTTTCTGTCTGTCTCTCTCTTTCTGACTCATTTCACTTAACATGATACTTTCCAGGTTGATCCACTTACATACAAATTTCATGACTTCTTATTTTCTAACAGCTGCATAGTATTCCATTGTGTAGCTGTACCAAAGTTTCTTGAACCAGTCATCTGTTTTGGGGCACTTCGATTTTTTTCCAGATTTTGGCTGTTGTAAACAGTGCTGCAATGAACATACAAATACAGATGTCATTTCTACTATACTTTTTTTCCTCTCCAGAACATATTCCCAGGAGTGGTATTGCTGGGTCAAATGGAAGCTCAATTTCTAATTTTTTGAGAATCATCCATATTGTTTTCCAAAAGTACAGCCTGTGTCTTTATGTCCTCACACTTGTAAGTCATTACCAACAAATCAAGATGTCACGTGACTTCTTGAACCCTCACAGAGCAGTTACCTGGGGGTACCAGAGCTACATCCCTATTTCCTCCTATGAATTTCCAAGTCCCACACTGTTCCTGAACACCCTCATTGTTCTCCAGAACCAGCAGGGGTGAGTGGTGGGTGCTCGACTTCTCTGTGGTGCTTGGTGTCCCAGGATGAAGTTTGGAGCCCATCCATTGCTCTTGCCAGGATTCTGTTAATAATTGGTCCAGCCAATGGCAAGTGCAAGTGGCATCTTGCCATTGGGAAGTGTTTGCCTTGTGGCAGGACTTGAGAATCTGCCAGAGATCTGGTCTGGTCCTCACCCCAGAGCCTGGCTCCTCACTCTGCTTAATGGTGACCTCAGTTGCAGGGCTGTAGCTGAAGGGTGAGTTGTGCTTCTTCTTGGGTGCCCCCGTCACCAGCCTTAAGGAATTTCCCACCACAGGTTGTGTCGGCCTGAGACAGAGAGAGATGGGTGGGATACACAAGTCAATGTCAGGCTTCCCCGGAAGCTCCCTCTCTTCTTCCTCTATGCCTCCCAGGGCTCCCCCCAAGGCCCAGGTTAAAAGTCTCTGGCTCAGGGGCTGGAGAGATAGCACAGCAGGTAGGGCGTTTGCCTTGCACGTGGCCGACCCAGGTTCAAATCCCAGCATCCCATATGGTCCCCTGAGCACGGCCAGGGGTAATTCCTGAGTGCAGAGCCAGGAGTAACCCCTGTGCATTGCCAGGTGTGACCCAAAAAGCAAAAAAAAAAAAAGACTCTGGCTCAGAAGTTTGCTGTAAGGAATACATAAGAAAATGCATTAAAAAAATTTTAGAAGAAATATCTTGGATCAGGGAAAGGGAGGGTTTGTACCAGGACCACACCAGGCAGTGCTCCTTGGCTCTCCCTGGGCTTATGTGCGGGGGTCATTCCTGAAGGTGCTGTGGATACAATAGCCAGTGTCTCAATATTTTCAGCAATACTTAATGTTATTAATGTTTAATGTTTAATTATTTAATGTTTTTAATTTTCAAAGAACTTCTCTGGTGTTGTTAGTTTGCATTTCCACAATTTAATGAGGGATGGACAATCTTTTATACACTTCCAGAAAGTCTTCACTTACAGAATCCAGAAGGCACTGTCCAGGGGCACAATGCATACGATCCTGCTGCCCAATAAAAAACCTTTGAAAATTGAGACGAGAAAAACTCATTCATCCATGAAAGGTATACACCTTTCCTGGGTACTCTAAAAATACAGTTGGTCTGAATAGAACAACCTATGGACCTATGACCCCTCCAAGTGTTTGCTTGGAGGGGTCATAGGTCAGGGGGGAGAGGCAGCAAAGAATGTAGAATTTAAAACCATTGGCTGATTACTCGTTGTGGACTTCAGCCAGATCTAAGCATGATCCTGGGGAGTCCTAGAGCTGGAATCAAACGTGGTTGACAAATAAGTTTTCTGACGAAGGATAATGCTGATTGTGGCTGCTAGGAACCATGGGGGAGTCTGAGTGGATCCGGGAGGGCTGCACCCCAGCACCACGGGGGGATGGCTTGTGAAATGAAGCCAGAGCAGGAGAGGGGAGCCAGGCTAGGCTGGACCAGCCACCGTCAAGACCTTCTCAACAGACAGTCATCCGGCGTCAGGAATGATTCAGCTTCGCATCTCAAAACAGCCCAATCTTTTCCTTTTACCAATGAGGAAACTGAGTTACAGGAAATACAGCAACACAGCAAAGCCAGGGCTCCTAACTCCATCCGATATCAAAGGCTGCTTCCCACCCCACCACCCAGTCTCTAAGAAGATTGGGACAGAGCATCTTCTCAACATGCCTTCCGTGTTGCCTTCAGAAATCAGCTGGCAAAGTGTCCAGCACGCCCTTGCATGCCCATCGGGCACCATTTCCATGGTCTCTGCTTCCTGTTGACATGGAAAGTTCTAGATTTCCCTCATGTTCAGCCTCCAGTTTGCATCGTTCTGGGAGATTGGTGCTTTGAAAGCTTGGAAGAAACGGAGTCAAGGTCCAGATTGAGAGAGGAGGTGCCATGGGATCCTTGTAATAAATGCACACTTGTCTCTATCCAGCCTTTCTTGATCAGAAGCAGCAAGAAAACCTGGAGAAAGGATGAGGGGAGACAAGTGGACAGAACCAGGAGTTAGGGTACGGAGGACTAAATGGACCCTAGTGGGGTTTGGATCTTGGACTCTAGGTAAAAGAGCTTCTCGGTACCTCGTTTTGGTTCCCCCACCCCCATCATATCCCAGCTCAGACCTTGCAAGATCAGGTAGAAAACACTCAATAGGAGACATACTCCTGTGTTGGGGTCTTAGCAGCTAGCCTGAGACCCTGGCCAAATCCCCTGCCCTTAGAGACAGAAACAGGCTCTCTTCAAACAGGGCCCCAAAGCCCTGTGCCAACACTCCACCCAGAAGGGCTCCCTGGTCGAGGAGATAGTGGGATGAAACTTGAAAGTCACCACTTGTCTGAGCTAAGCATACCCGGCCTGGAAGGGAGGGAACATAGATCATCAATTAACATCTGTAAAGGGCCTAGCAAAATGTTTTCTTCAGATATGATAACCAGGTGTCCATCCCACCCACTCCTCCCTAAAATTTCTTCTTTAAATATTGGTATGTGAGCTCAATAAAATGAGAGTTGTGTTGACCTCCAATTCTCCCCTCTCTGCGTGGTTCTTTCTCGGTGTTGGCGGTGCAGGTGACCGCGGTGCGCAGGGGGGCAGGGGGGCAGGGCAGAGGCTTCTCCCTCTCCCACTCCCTCTCCTATAGGGAGTATGTCCGGTGGCTGGGAGATCTTACCCCAGTTTGTAAGGGTTGAATGGCCAGGATCCTGACACCCCTGAGACAATGGAGATGCAACCCAGCAGAGAATTTGTATCCTGGCTCCCCCCAAAAGTGGCATCTGTTAGAAACAAACAACCATAAGCAGCTCCACAAAGCGTGATCTTCAATGTAGTGGGAGATTGGGGGAAGCAGGGACATTTGCAATTTTGAGGCCACTTCAGTCCCCAGGCTTTGTCTGTGGTGTCCCGGATGCAGTATCTGATGGACATCCTATGGTCCAAAAAATCAGGCCCAAGAAACATACCCACAATGGGTCATCAACACATATTGATCACCTAACTTGTATTGGGCCATGTATTGGGCACAGAAACACGGAGATGGAGAAGGGACATCATAGGGAATCTGGGTGAATACCTTTGGCAGAATCGGAGGTGATTGATTAGACTTGGCTCAGAAAGCAGGTAAGTGCATCTGTTGAGTCAGCTGTGAGTCCTGAGACTCACAGCTCAGGGGCCACTGTTTGGGAGGAGGACAGACCAGGGTGTGGCTGTGCTGCAGCAGAAATCAGGCACTGTCCCCTCCACCCTCTCCATGACTGATAGTGAAAGCACCTCCAGCTGGAATTTAATCAGCACAGGACGTTTGAAGAGACTGCTCCCCATTGGAGAAACAGGCCTCGTTTCTGAGCTCCGAGTCATTTGATGTTGAACATTTGACTCTGTTCCAAGTTCCCAGCTCGCCCTGCGGAGGGCTCGCATCCCAGGGAGCATCCTTTGAAGGAGCCAGGGCTGTCAATGCAATTGTGCTAATTAGGCAATGGGAGTGGCCACGAATGTCTCATTTGCAGTTTAGTCTCTTTAATTTGCCAAAAGGAAAAAAAAATCGCAAATTCTTTCTATAATCTAACATCTAAGCTGATGAGAGACGAACTCAACCACAACTTACGAAGTGCTCAAGGACTGGACAGTTACCAAACACCTCACGCACGCTGCTTAGATACTCACATCCTGCAGCGCACCTTCAAGCCCCATTTCACAGATAGACACCGAATCCCAAGGAGCAATGGACGCATCCACCAGGCTGTAAGGAACAAAGCCTGCGATTGCATCGTTGTATTAATAGCAGCAACTTTCATCCAGGGGGCCTTGTTCTCCAGGGGATACTGGCAAGGTCCGTGGATGCTTTGGGTCATTATCACTTCAGAGAATGGGTGTTGCTCTGGGCATCGAACACACGGAGATGTTGAGATACTCTAGTATGGAGATCAACCTCCCAACAGAAAATTTTGACCCCAGACAGCAATATTGCTGATACAAAATGGAGAACCTCTGACATGTGTGTATAGATGCAATTGATATATAATATATGTATATATAATTAGTATATAAGTCGATGCATAATTATATAATTATATATGACATATAATTTTATGGACTAGAGCGATATTACAGTGGGTAGGGTGTTTGCCTTGCATGCGGCTGACCCGGGTTTGATTCCTCCGTCCCTCTCGGAGAGCCCAGCAAGCTACCGAGAGTATCCCACTGCATGGCAGAGCCTGACAAGCTACCCGTGGCATATTCGATATACCAAAAACAGTAACAACAAGTCTCACAATGGAGACGTTACTGGTGCCCACTCGAGCAAATCAATGAACAATGGGATGACAGTGCTACAGTGCTATAATGCTATGTAATTATATACCCATTAGTTGGTATAAATACATAATTATTCAGGGCAAGAAGGTTTTTTATTTGCTAATCTTCATTAGCAAATGTGTTTGTGACTTGGTCAAAGTCACTTAACTTCTCTGAACCTCATATTGTGTCACCTCTAAAAGAGGCATAAGGAACATGAAAGGTGCCACATGTTTTTGCTTCTATACACATATATAAATAAATATGTGCATGTATGCACATATGCAGATATTTATACACTTATTAGATGTGCACCTCAAATCTATGCATATGTTGAATATATGAAAACCGTAAATACTGTCTCTCTCTCTCTCTTTCTACCTCAACCTTTACCTCTACCCTTATCTTTATATAGCTTTTCTCTCTGGATTCAAAGACGTACATGATGAGGTGTCCTTTAAGTGAAGGACCTGGGTAAGTCTGAATGAATGAGTCAACTTTACCGATCACATTTCCCGCAACCATTTCTTACGCCATGGAACCTTTTAGTATTAGGACCCTAATCTGTCAGGACCCTTTATTATCAAGACCTAAAGGCCAGCATGGGGCTAAGAGGTGGGACGGAGCACAGGTCCCAGAGGCACATCATGGATATCTGTTAGTGGCAGTTCCAGCACCTGGTCTTTCTGTTTTTGCCTCACCTGGAGTCAAACTCCTTGCATGATGGGCCTACGGATGAGTGTCCTATGAGAGTGCAGCATGTGGAAGTTTTATGATTTATGTGACTTGTCTCTCAAAGTCTGGCACCTTCCTTCCGCCATAGCCACAGGCCAGCCAGTTGCAGGACAGCAGGTGGTACCTCACCTTTCCATGGAGAAGGGTGAGCGCCACAGTGCAGGCGGATGTTCAACTGCTTCTGAACTTCACAGAAATGGAATCAGTGTTTGTCACGTGGTGGAAACATCCTTCACATCCTTCTCCAGGAGTTGTATTGATTAACTGTGGGAACTTCTATTTATTCATTTCCGGCTGGAATGGAAAAGGGAATTTTTTTTCTTTTTTGGGTCACACCCGGCGATGCACAGGGGTTACTCCTGGCTCATGCACTCAAGAATTACTCCTGGCGGTGCTCAGGGGACCATGTGGGATGCTGGGAATCGAACCTGGGTCGGCCGCATGCAAGGCAAATACCCTACCTGCTGTGCTAAAAAATTATTTGTGTTCCCTGCAATCTCGGCTAACCCCAAAGTGTGGTATTGGTGGAGTTGGAGATTGGATCTTGAAATTGGTGCTCTCAGGAATGGGAGGGGTATCTCATCTAAAGGAGAGATCCCTCTGGTTCTCTTGAGACCCTATCAATGGTGAGAGGGTGGGCATCTGTGAACCGGGAAATGAGTTCTCACCAGACATTGAACCTACCAGCACCATCAATTTCGATGTTTTGAAATTTACTATCAGAACTGTCAGAAATGTGCTTTTGGTTTAAAATCCATCCTGTCTTGGATCATTCCTGAGCAAGACTTCAGACTATGGGATTGCGTTGTGTTCTGATCTTCTGCAGAGTGACAGACACTTCTCAGTTAGGATCATTAAGTATGTGCTTCAACAGGTTGAAGAGTGAAAGCACATGTCTTGCTTATGAGAAGATCTCAGTTTGGTGCCCAGCACTGCATGCCACCCCACAGTCCCCTCTATGCCCCCAGAAGTGGCCTTTATAATGAACACCAGTATGGAGCAATGGTGCTACCGTGACAATTTCCACCTGTGTCTTGGTATTTACATGAATGAATTTTGTTGAAAACAGTAGGTCAAGGGCAAATGTCTGTGAATCTTAATAGAGCCAGACTAGTCTTTTTCTGTAGTGGTGTATATGCAAATGTACACTCCTTCTAATAGTCTTTACTGGGTCCTCACCATCACTTAGATCTGCTGTCTTTTGGTAAGTGCTTACAATTCTTTTAAACTCAGACCCTGAGATATCATTCAGCGGGTATGAGAGTCTGATGTCCTTTTCACTGTACAAGGCAATTCTATCCAACCAAGACCATGCCCAAATTTGTAGATATATACAACTTGGTGAATAAAATAATTACTGAGTTACTGAATGACTGTGACTTAGCCACCCTGATTTCTATCACTTGAACTTCTAGAACGCAAGGGCAGTCCTATTGAAGTATGTGCTCTGATTGGGAATAATGGGGTCTTGCATTTATAAAATATCTTTATTTCTTTAAAAAGTATGTTGAAGTCTCGGGTAGGGGGTGATACCGGTGCATGCTCCGCCGAGATTCAACCCGAGTGGTCACACTTGGTGCGGCCACTCTGCTGCTGATCGACCATGATCCGGAGGCCAGCTAGACTACTTTTGGTCCCAGCAACTGCTTGCAGCCATGTCTCTAGACTGTGAATTAAGCCATAGCCCCATGCTGCCCCAGGAAGGGAAATGATGCAATTTCTAACATAAATCTCCCTGGACTTAATTACTAAAATACTAAAATACAGAAATCCTAAACCGACTTCATATCTCGTCATTCTCAGCAATGGAAAACTAATTATCAAATGCTTCCTTGTCAGTAGGGCTGTTTTTTGGGGGGAGGAAACTCCAACAACAATAGTGAGTTTTGTGTTGAAATATGGAATGTAATCAAGGTAAAGAGAAAATGAAGTGAAATTTATCAGCTATGCAGGCGGAGGTGGGGGGTGGGGGGTGGGAGGTATGCTGGGGTTTTTGGTGGTAGAATATGGGCACTGGTAAAGGGACGGGTGTTCGAGCATTATATAACTGAGACATAAGCCGAGAACTTTGTAACTTTCCACATGGTGATTCAATAAAATAAATAGCTTAAAATTAAAAAAAAAGAAAGTATGTTGTTTCTGAGCCATACCTGGCAATGCTCAGGGGTTACTCCTGGCTCTGCACCAAGGAGTTCCTCCTGGTGGTGCTCAGGGGACCATGTGAGAGTCCAGGGATTGAACTTGGGTCAGAAGTGTGAAAGCAAGTGCTCAACCAATGGTGATTATCTCTATAGACCTACAAATACATTTTATGTACTTGTTTATTGTAATATTAATTATTATTTATTTCTCATGGCCTGTCATTCTTTTAAACTCAGACCATGTGACATTAATAACCACAGGAAGGGTTTTGGAGGAGAAAAGGCAGGGAAAGTTGCTTTCACAGAGTCAAAATCAAGAGTGTTAGAGCTTTGGGGAGAATTAAAATCCAAATAATTTTTCTAAACCTAAATCTCTAAGAATAATCAAGGACCTAGAGTCAAGGTGATAAGAGGAAAGACTAGATTGAGAGTATGGTCAGAAGATTAACTCCCAACTCTCAATCCCCAATACACACACACACACACACACACGAGATGTCCATGTGAATATCCCTAGAAAGTGTGAAATTGTCACCTTACCAACTCTTCTTAGCAAAAGGGACTTTGCAGAGATGAGTAAGTTAAAAATATTGACTTCATTATTATTATTATTAGAATTATCCTGGATTATATGGGTGTGTCACATGCAATCACGGGACTTGTTATAAGGAAACTGGGAGAATCAGGGAACAATTTGATGGTTAGCTTTGAAGACGGCTTGAGCCAAGGAAAAAGTTGGCCTCTGGCAGTAAGAAAAGGCAATGGAGTCTCCCCTAATCTTTAAAAAGAACACAGATTGACCCCTCTTTAGTCTTTGACTTTCAGAATGACAAGATAGGGACTTGAGAGATAATACAGCATGTAAGGCCCTTGCCTGGCATGTGGCCAAACTAGGTTTGATCTCTGGTACTGGGACCACAAGGGGTGCCAGGGATCAAAGCATTTCTGTGTGTAGAGAGAGAATAAGTCCTGAGCATCACTATGTGTGACCTCCAAACAAACAAACAAACAAACAAACAAAAACAACATCAAGATAACTAATCTGTGTTGATACCAGCCAGTACATTTGTACAAATTTGTTGTAGCTAGGGTGGAAATGGTTCAGGGAGAAAGATGAGTAGAACTTGGAAAGAAGCAAGAGATCTGAAAGTTTCCCTTGGATAGAGGAGAACCAGCATCTGATGCCACCAATCAAATTTCCAGGAAGAACTAGCCAAGGTACAGGGACTCAGTAAGGCCAAGTCTCCCCCAACTCGAGTGCCTTTGGTGTGAGCCAAATGGACCCCAGTTGGCCTCTCAATCTCAGCAGTGCAGTGTTCAATTGCCAACATTTAATGACCAGGATTCAATGACCAGCATTCAATGACTATCTTGCAGGGATGGTACCTTTCCGTGGCATTATTCCATTCATACAATATTGTCTGTTGTATTACTCTCCCAAACCCAAGAGGCTCATATGCTTTATTCCTGAGCACTAGATGGAGGCTGACACTTTCTCTGGTGGTTGGGGGCGGGGGGTGGAGGGAGGACTTAAGTTGTAAAGAATCCTGTGCAGGACCTGTATGTGTAAATAAGCCCATCTCCGTGCATCCCTTTGATGGAACAGTGGAAGTCAGTACCTCATTGCACCAGGAGGCATTGCGACCCCAAGGAGTGGGTGTGGGATTGCAAGGATTTCAGTTGGTTCTGCCCATTATGTCAAGAGAGGAAACCAACTCAACATCCTCAAGAACCACATACAATAGTAGAAACAAAACCATACAGACCTTGAGCATCTAGAGTAGGTCTGATACCCTTCCATCACACAGATGAAGAGATTGCATGGGGTTGAGGGGGGGTGGGTTACAATCTCATGGCAGGGAGTGGAATAGAAGCAGACTGGAATCTGGTTGCCTTATCATTTCGGCTAGAGAGTTTTACACCACACCATGCTTCCTGGAGTCATATTTTAAACTCACGCACAATTTGTTGTTGTTGTCGTTACCAGACTACAAGCAATGTAATATGATTATAAATCTCAGAGGCATGGACTGGCATTGCTTGGGAGCTCTGCTTTTACATCTAACTGATTTTAGCAGACCCACCGTATTTTAATATGCATTTCACCTTTATTTGATTTCATGGGCAATTGGTTCTTCCAGAAAGCCAAAGAAAATAAAAAAGAGAACTTCCCCTTCTTATTGGTATGCACATTTCCAAGTAAAGGAGGGTTCCTTGGCGGGTGGGAAGGAAAGCTGGGAGCCCATGTTCCACCCCAGACAATGCTAACACACCCTTCCTGCTCTCCAGGATGCTCTTCTCACTCTCTCAGGAATGCACTGAAGTGGCGGGCTCCCCTGGGAGTTGCAGCTGCCTGTCCTGCACAGGGTGGGAGAAACAAACTATGAAGGTTGGACAGAAGCTTCTTCACCGTATGGGGAAGTTGAGATCAAGGGAAATGTTCTCACCGGAAAAGGACGGGAGGATGTGAGCAATAACTTTCATCGACAACGTCTCCCAGGACTAGAGGAGAAATCCACATGAGACGTATGAGAGGGGTGTGTCCTTCAGGGAAGCTGGAACATTCCTGCTCTTTTCCCCCACGTGAATAGAATCCAAGCAAGATAATATCAGCAACAACAAAGCACCCACTAACATTTATCTAACATTTGCTATACTTTGGGCGCTAGACTTTGGATTCTGCTCTGAATTCTCATGCCTTATTTCACCCAATCTGCTTTGATTTGCTGTTACTCAGACCTTGCAGATGTGAAAAATCAAGACAGGGCCAAGGACACCACAGTGTTTAGGCAGGTGATCTGGGAAATGTGATTTAAGTCCAATAAGCATGGCTCCATGATTCTGATCATTACTCTAAAATGCGTCTTTTCCACAACCGGGTGAAGGAGTTACTGTGTTTTTCATTTTAAAGAGGAAGAATCAGATCATTTGAGTGAGAGTCAGTGGAATTCAGACCCCCTCTCTCCACTCGGGTTAAGAAGTGGGTTGAATATAGGTTAGTGCCTGGGTATGCAGACTTCTTAGAGACGTCTTGAGAAATCTAACCATTTCTTAGGAAAGCAGCGCTAGGAGGGGCTTTGAAATCAGTCTCCTCCGAAGCCAGCTGCACTCCCATACGTTGATGGAATCACTCTTTGGTTGAATTCGATTTGGGCTGGCAGGTTGCTTCTCTCTGTTGTGTTTGCCATCTGGAGCCACACGCGTCCCCCCCTCCCACCTGGGCTCTGCTCTGGGATGCTGACCTCTGTGCGCTCCTTTTTCACGTTTCCAATACGATTTGCCCAACCTTGCAAACAGGCAGGAGGCTGGAGGGAAACTGGAGAGAGAGGCCAGCGAAGCACCAATCTGATGCCCGGGCTACAGCACTGAGGATGAGCAGGGTCGCCCCAAACACTGGTTATAGACATCCTTTGCTCACTCCCCCCTCCCCCATGAGCAAAACAGTGCTGTTTACTGTTACTATCACCAACAAAAGAGCTTTGTTAGAAGACAGCCAGCATGTTAGAAGACGTGGACTTCTATCCTAGAGGAACCATCATTCTTGAACTCGCACAAGAAGTTGCTCACATAGAAAGCCAGAAAGGGGCAGATCGCAAAGGACCAGGCCAGGGGCATCAAGCAATTCCTCTGTGGGCTGGTGTCTGAAGTACTCCCCAGTGTTTTGAACCTGTCACTGTCACTGTCATCCCGTTGCTCATCGATTTGTTCGAGCGGGCGCCAGTAACATCTCTCATTGAGAGACTTATTGTTACTGGTTTTGGCATATCCAATACGCACAGGTAGCTTGCCAGGCTCTGCCGCGCGGGCTCGGTACTCTCGGTAGCTTGCCGGGCTCTCCGGGAGGGGCGGAGGAATGGAACTCGGGTCGGCCGCGTGAAAGGCGAAAGCCCAACCGCTGTGCTATCGCTCCAGCCGTTTTGAATCTAAAGGAAGGGGTCAGCCAACCTATCACCTTCCTTCACTAGGTTTTGGGGGAAATAGCAAGAGTGAGCAAACGCTCTTGTCATTCCTGGGGTCCCCAGAAGAGGGGGCCAGTGCTGAATTCCATGCTCGATTGCTTTCAGGTGGGTTCTGCTCCCGTGCCCTGGAGGGGTGACCTGCTCCTTTAGAGCCGAGTCACACTTTTGCAAAAGTTCCTTTTTTTAAAATCTACTCTTATTACCCAAATTGAGTGCTCCATCTGCTTCCAGCTGAGGCCCTGACTGGTACAGATGGCTTTCTGTCGCTTACAACCAATAATCCCAATTATTATAGGAAATAAAATATTTCAGGCACCTACTTTATGGCAAGTGTTGTGTTAAGTCCTTCACTTACATTATCTCATTCGCTTCTCAAGGGGAACAGAAAGTGTCACCCCCAAAATAAGCCTCTTTGCATGAGGAATATTTCAACAGGGTTATTTTTTTAAGAGAGGAGAGATCAATTTTTTTTTAGACTGGAGCAATAACACAGTGGATTGGGCATTTGCCCACCCGGGTTTGATTCCTCTGTCCTTATTGGAGAGCCCGGCAAGCTACCGAGAGTATCCCGCCCACATAGCAGAGCCTGGCAAGCTACCCGTGGCATATTTGATATGCCAAAAACAGTAACAAGTCTCACAGTGGAGACATTACTGGTGCCCGCTCGAACAAATTGATGAACAACAGGAAGACAGTGCTACAGTTCTAATTTTTTAAGGACCAGCAAAGGAGAAACTCTAGAATTTGTGGGAAAGTCACTCTTTTGTAATCCACTGACACTCTCAGTGCAAATTCCAGCCTAATGTCTCTTTCTGCACCAAGAAGAATGGGTGATTGGATCTTCAGAAACTCCCCTTTCTGGTTGGAACTGAAGTCTGGGAGAAGAGACACACCTTGGTTTACATGCCTTTTCTGGAACCTTCCATTACTGCCCCTCCCTTTCCCCAGCAACAACTTTTGTCTTTAGCTGAAGGCGATGCTTAAGGTGACGGCTTAGGCCTCAGTGTTCCTGGCCTCTCATATATGCATATTATTAAAATTTTTGTATTTTCTCCTGTTATTCTGACTTTTAGTGCAGGGTGGTCTCAGTAAAGCACCTTGAGAGGGTAGTGGGAGAATCATTTCTCCTGCCCTGCTTTTCTCCCAGTCATGTCCTTCCCTTGTCCTTTGGGTTTATGCAAAAGAGTTGCCCCCCCGTGGAACCCAAGGCTTTGTCTGTTATTTATTAGTTTCCCCTTCTCTTTCCCCTTCCCTTCCCTTTGCTCTCGGGTTAGCTGTGGTGCTAAGGTACCAGATGTTACGTTTTTCATTGTGGGGCTGATATGCATGCCCCAGGGACTGTACTCAATTTAGTTGAGTTGCTCACACACATATCCTGATTGCAGAGCTCTCTGGGGGAACATTTTGGTGCTCATACAAGAGCCTAGCAAGCATCACACACTTTACTTGCAATAATCACACATGCCAGGCTTGGTGCCAACAATCACACTCTGTGATGTTGCCAGGAATCCCGAACAGGAGAGTGTCTTGGACTGTACTTGGGACTCACAGGCAGCACTGGGAATTGAACTCAGTGACTCATGTTTGCAAGGCAGGTGTTTTTGCCATTTTGCCAGTGAGCCATCCCCGGGGGACCTAAAAACCTACCTGCCAATTTAAATCCCATGTTAGTCTGTTTTTTTGTTTGTTTGTTTGTTTTTTGGTATGGGTGATTCCTACCATCTCTACCACCACACCACCTTTCTTAATATAGTCCTGTCTTTCCTCAAGACTCTGCTCAGAAACCATCTCTTCCTTGAAGCCCTCCTTGATGTTCAGCGTAAGTGAGGTCTGGAAACATGACCTGAATCACCCTTCAAAGCGCATTGAGCAGTGGACTATAGAGCAATATTCGGCTCCTTGAATGCTCAGTCTGAGAAGGGCCGAGAAGGCTCTTCATGCTGGCTCTGTATTTAGCAAAGTGTCTGGCCGTGTCAGCCATGTGGTGGCACGCATATCAGGCAAACAGGAAACGAGGAAGAAAGAAAAGAATAAAAAGGTAGGAAGAATGGCTAGGCAAGAGAAAGACATGTGATGGGTGGGATCAGAGGTCATGCTAAATTGCAGCCTTGTTTAATACATACAAGAAGGTGGCTGCAAACAAAAACTTCCTTGCATAAACTATTGCCTATACCCGGCACCTTGCTGAAATTCCTTCTCCCAGGGGTCACCCTCTATCTAGGAATTATTCCAATAGACTGACCACTGAGGCCAGTTTCCAAGTCGATACTCAGGGCCTGACCCGGTAGGTAGAAAGGGTTGGTTGCCTCCTGGTATTTCCCAGATGGGATCAGCACCCCTAATTTCACTTGCCCTTCCAGCCATGCAGCTGAACCAAAGACAAAGGACCCTGACCAGAGCTGGTGCATCCATTAGCCTGTTCCACTAAGGCCCACGGTCTCCAGACACCACATGCCAGGCCACTGAGTGATGCCGCGGTGGTCTGTTTCTACCCAGCAGGGAACCTGGCATCTGTCAATAAGTATTTTCCACCCCAGACCACTTTCTGAAGATAAATGCACTCATTGAGAAAAGGAACAGATTAACCTTTCTGCACAGTAGCAGGCAGCAACTAGAAAAAAAGATGGTTCAATTCTGTTGGGAGGAGAGGACGGCGCTGCTTCCTGAGTCCCTAGGCTCAGACTTCAGCTGCATAGCAAGGAGAAACAAGGGGAAGTCAGCAGCTAGTGAGAAGAATCAAAGATCCAGCAAAGAGAAGGTTTGTTACAAAAGAACCTGGGAACCTCCCATCACCAAAGCCAAGTGGAAGGTGCATCTTCCTCATAACTGCTCCCCGTTTCTGGCTCAAATACCCAAGTGACAGAGCAGGAAGATTAGAGGTGCACTCAGCATGCTGATGGGGACAGGGAACAGGAGATGCAGGTGACATGGGCAAGATGAGATGAAACTCTCCAGAGAAGTTTTCCCTGCCCCTGTCCCCACCATAAGTTCTTCTCCATGGCAAACAATGAAGGAATGAGGTAATTTCCCATGGTGGGTAATAAAATGGATGACATTGAAGCTCTTAAGATCATACCTTAGACAAAGGGACATCTGGAGAACAAGAGAAAGTGGGTCAGGGATGAGAAAGGGTGCCGAGGTCCCCAGGAGAGAAGATTCCAGATCCAGGGTTTCAGGGGCAGTGAAACACCCAGATGGGCATCTCAATGGCACATCCCTCATCATCCTTCACCCATATATCCATACTCTCACCCACCCATCATATATACACTCACCATCCATCCATCATCGATCATTCATCCATTTATCCATGCATCTATCTTTAAATCAATCCATCTGTTAATCCACCCATCCATCATTCATCCATCCATCCATCATCCATCCTTCCATCATTCGTCCATCCATCAATGCTTTAATCAATCTATTCATCCGTCCATCCTTCCATCTACACATCCTTCTTTCCATCCATCCTTCCTCCCTTCCACCCATCATCCATACATTTAAAAATTTTTTATTTAGGGGTCAGGAGTATGTCTTAGTGGTAGAGCACATTTCTGGCATGAGTGAGGCCCCACGTCTGATTCTCCACACAAAAATCACCTAAGGAAATAGTTTCATAATAAGCCTATGCTCCTTACTGGAGGTAGGAAAGAAACAGATTTAGAGAATGTCAAATAGCTGAAATTAAACTTGTTTGAATGACTGGCGGTGGCTAAGCATTTTCTATTGGCCGCTGATGCAGCTTCTGTGCAAAATAGCATTTTGCCCCATAATGTCCCTAACCTTCTGTTACTGATGAGGAAAGCTACACAGAGAAGACAGAGAGGATCAGGGCAGGGCTGGCAAAGCTTCCCAGGCAGTCTCCATTGAAGGCACCACTTTCCATGACACATAAAAGTGGAAACAGGCATCAGGTGTGGTCCAGATAATGACCTCACAAAGATGTCTACCTTCTGATTTGTGGCTTCTAAATCCAATGGGTGCAGGGAAGTAAGGGTTAGTGAAGGAGCAGATGGAATTCAGGTTACTGACTAGTTTAACTTGAGATAGGGAGGGCCCCCATCTACCTCCCAGTCAATCTACCTCCCATTAACCAGAATGGGCCCCCATCAGATCTGAGGTGTCTCCTTGCAGGAGGAGGGCAGGCTGGCTGGAAGAACACACTCAATGGCAGAGGCAGACAAACCCGTGTGAAAGCGACTCTCTGAGAGTTTTCTATTGCTGCGAGCTGTCTAGGGCTGTGACAAATGACCAAACTTAGCTTTAAGCACAATCACCAATATATAAATTAAATGTCTTGAGAGAGAAAGGCCTGACATGTTCTCCCTGGGATCAGAGAAAAGCTGGGGACAGCAGGGCTGAGTGTCTTCTTGGAGGCTCCAAGACCAACCTGTCTCACCTCTTCCTCCAGCTTCCAAAGGCTGCTACACGCCTGGCCCATTCTCCATCTCTAAGAGCGCAACCTCCGGTCATGTCTTTCTCAGGCTGCTGGTCTCACTCTGTGCTTTCCTTGGCCCTCCCTGCATGCTCCCACCTGGAAGGATCTTTGATATCTTCCCTATCACAACAATCTTCCCGGAGGGCCCTCCCTATCTCAAGTTAAACTAGTCAGTAACCTGAATTCCATCTGCTCCTTCACTAACCCTTATTTCCCTACATCCATTGGACTTAGAAGCCACAAATCAGAAGGCGGACATCTTTGTGAGGTCATTATCTGGACCACTAAGTGGCCATTTTACCTCTTCTGCCACTCCCTTTCCCAGATTGATGATGGGTAAAATAGAGGCTCAGGGAACCTTTCTGGGGATCATGACTAACAAAGCAGAAGGAAGTGATTCTCTGGACAGAAATGACCCCACTGTTTTTGCAGCTCAGAACACAGATGCATTTACTCATTTACAAAGTGGGCACCACAACCAACCCCATGGAGAGGGTGTGACATTTAGCTCCTCGTTGACTTCCCATCCCTATGCTTATTTTAAGCTCTCTGCACAGCCTTGCTGCATTTTCCAGCCCTTCTTTTCCATAAGCTGCTGAAAGCAAAATAATCACTTCTGTCTTTAGTTCCAGAACATTCATTGCCTTGTATACTCCATGCAATTTTCCAAATCACAAGCTAATTAAATACTCCAGCAAAAGGGCTAAAAGTAGATTAAACATTGATGTGGGCATCTATCGATTGGCACATTTCCTTGACTCTTGGTACAGCATATCAATAACTTTAAATAATCCCTTAATAAAATTTCCTCATCATGCTATCACCCACCCCCCACCCTTTGTTCACTCAAAAATACGATTGTATAGGAAATAAACATTCTTTATAAGTGGCTATCAATAAATGCCAAATAGGATGAAAAGTACAGAGAATGGGAGAAACCTCTGCAGCTCTGTTTTGTGGCCGCTTGATTGTATTACCATCAAACTAAATTCAGACAAACTAAGTGAGACAGCACTAATTCAGGATGTGTGGCTATCTGCAGGTTATATATTTTTTTGTTTTACTTTGAACGGGACCTGGTTGTTCAGTTCAGCGGGCATTCAAAAACATTTACTCACGGCCTAATTGCAAGAGCTCACATTTATCAAGCACTTGCTCTGTGTCAGGCTCTGCGCTAAGCCATGTTGGCACCCACTGTCTCCGGCAGCTCTTCCAGCAACCCTGGGACTCAGGCCTCACATGATGCGGCATTATAATAAAGAAACTCACTGGGGGCAATGAAGACACGGGCTCATGAGCAGTGAGGAGGCGCTTAATCTGGTCTTGTCTGTTGTTTCCAGAGCTCCATCTCTCATGCCCAGACTCCATGTAGGGTGTCTAAGAGGCAATCACCAACAGTAGGAAGTTCTCACCCTCAAAAATGCTGAAAGTGGGCTGGAGCAATAGCACAGAGGGTAGGGCGTTTGCCTTGCACGAGGTTAGCCATGATTCGATTCCCAGCATTCCATATGGTCCCTTGAGCATTGCCAGGAGTAATTCCTGAGTGCAAAGCCAGGAGTAAGTCCTGTGCATCGCCGGGTGTGACCCAAAAAGCAAAAAAAAAAAACCAAAAAACAAACCAAAAAAAATGCTGAAAGTATAATGAGCTGAGATGGATAGTTGTACTTAAAAATTTGTTTTTTGAAAGGGTTTTTAGGGTTTATATATATGTATGTATATATATATCTACATATATATGTATACATATATACATATATACATATATGTATACATATATATACATATATATATCTATATATACATATATATGTAGATATATATATGTATATATATATATATCACAGCAGAGTCTGGCAAGCTCCCAGACTCTGCTGTGGTGTATTTGGTGGTGTATTTGACATGCCAAAAGCAGTAACTATAATAGGTCTCATTCCCCTGACCTGGAAAGAAGCCTCCAATCGTTGGGAAAGACGCATGAGAAGAGCCTGCTAAAATCTCAGGGCTGGGACGAATGGAGATGTTATTGGCACCCGCTCGAGTAAATCGATGAACAATGGGATAACAGTGATGCAGTGATACAGTGATATAAAAGGCAATAGAGTAGAGAACAAGTTTTCCCTTTTTCTTGGCCTAGTGCTCCTTCCCATTAAGGAGTAGCAAAGTGCTCTATCTGTTCTTTCTAGAACAATAAATAGGTTCCAAATGGAACTTGGAAATAAGATTGAAAGTTGGCATCCAAGATCTTGTCTTCACGGTGTCCTTCGAACATGGGATGGAGCAAGAATGCATTGAAGGCCAGAAGCTGTAAGATCAGACCAAAACACTGATGGCCGAGCACCGACTCCAGCCAAGGGAGCAGATGTGGGCGCTGGTCTGGGAAAACTGACAGCAGCAAGAAGCAGTAGCAGCAACACAGCAGCTACCAGCAAGAGAGCTCCTTTCTCATCTAACACATGGGTAGCACTGTAGCAGTGTCAGCCTGTTGTTCACCTATTTGCTCAAGCAGGCACCAGTAACATCTCCATTGTGAGACTTGTTGTTACTGTTTTGGCATACGCCCTACCCGCTGTGCTACAGATCCAGCCCAACACATGGGTAGGTGGAAGCATCTACTCCCCGTGATTAGCATTTCTACTCAGGCCTCTTTTATCCTGTAGATCCTTCGAATCCTCCCACTATTGAAGGAGCCAGTTTGGTTTCCCAGAGGATGTTGGGGGTGGGGAGGATTGTATGGATTTGTCAGAGCACAGCATGCATCACTTCTGCCCACATTTGCTGGGACAGCCCCAAGTCTCCTGGTCCTAAGAACGGTTGGAGGGGCTGGAACAATAGCACAGGGGGTAGGGCATTTGCCTTGCACGTGGCTGACCCAGGTTCGATTCCCAGCATCCCATATGGTCTCCTGAGCACAGCCAGCGGTAATTCCTGAGTGCAGAGCCAGGAGTAATCCATGAGCATCGCTACATGTGACCAAAAAAGAAAAAAAAAACGGTTGGAAAGTGGAATCTTACTGTGTCCTCAGGAGGAAAAGGAAATCAAGTGAAATCAGAACAGCCACCACTACTTTGTGGGTCCTGCTCGGAGCCAGATCCTGTAGGTACAAGTAAGAGGTGAAAAACCTGTGTGATCTATCAGCAAGGCTACCACATGGTAGCCCAAGGCCCTGAGCAAGGGTCCAGAGTTAGACGCCAGGTGGGAAATGACACAGACAAATACAACCTCAGGAATGTCTTTCTCATGACCACCCTTACTCTAAAGTGATGTATTTCAGCTCAAAATGCTCCAATCAGTGTCATTTCTTAAATTGGCATTGACCCAATGCTTAAATTTAGGGTACACACACAAAAAAAATCAAACTATTCCTTAAAAGTAGGAAACCTTTATGTGTCTATGTGTCCATGAATAAAGCAATGTCTTAGATCAGAGAGAGAGAATGAGAGTCATGATTTTTATATTTTATAATTATGCCTCAAATTCAGAGCCTATACATCCTCATCTGATTATTAAAATTGTCTGAGGGGACAGTACTGTCGAATCAAGGTGACTTGAACTCTCAAGACAGGCAAGGGTGGGCTTACTCTTGATTGCTCTGCTTACTAGTTGTGCTACTTTAGATGAATTTCTTGACTTTGTGTGTTCATGACCCATAGAAGAGCTTAATAGTCTTCTCCAAGCTCATCCTATCGAAATTTCACAATTTTCATCCCTGGTCCTGCACAGTCAACTCTGCACATAGCTGCAGCGATATTTTTAAAATTTAAGTATCATCATCTAAGTATCATATTTGTTTCTCAGGTTAGCACCTAGCTCCATAGTCCCGTGTTTATAATTTGCTGGTGCACAAAGCGCTTTGAAATTTGGTTTGCCTATGTGCTTTGGAACTCAATTTGGCAATTTCTTCTACGTGAAACCCACACTTTCCATATGGCTAAGCAATTCCACTCCTAGGTGCTTACCTAAGAGAAATGCAAACATATGTTCATTAAAAGATCTATCCATGAAAGTTCAGAGCAGCATTATTCATAAAGTCCCAAAGCCAGGAACAACCCCGATATCTATCAACAGATGCACAGAAAAACATATTACAGTATATCTACACAACAAAAAACCCAGGCAATAAAAACAATGTACAAAGCCCTGACATCCACCACATAGATGAATTTCAAAAGCATTAGCTTGAGTGAAGGAATCCAGATCCAAACAACTCCAAACTATGTAAACCTATTTATCTGAAGATCTAAGGACTGAAAATGAATCTGTGCTTTCGGAAGCAGATCAGTGGTTGCCTGGAGAGCGGGGGAAATTAGATGCAACCTAGTATGCGGGAACTTTCTAGGATGGTGGAAATGCTGTCCGGACTTGAGAGGGAGCAACAGAGATAACAACATTGTCCAAAACTCATTCGAGTGTATAATGAAAGTGGGAGCTTTTGATTGCTGTGCCAATTATATCTCAGTAAAGCTCTTTAAAAATAGTTTTAAACCCCCTCCTATGCATTTCTTATCCTGTCTAGGTGAATACTAGAGTCTTCTCCATAGCCCTGAAGCTCTGAATTCTGTTTCTGTCCTGATGCTATTCCTTGTCCCTTTTGTCCAGACACACAAGACTTTGTGGTCAAGCCTCCCAAACACGCACCTTACAGCCTGGGTGTTGCCAACTCTCTCCATTCCGACACTTCTTTTTCTGGGAATTCTCCCTGGACCCAGGTCTCAGCTTCGATTTCATCTGTTCTGAGAATCTGACTCCCCCTTCTCAAATTTACCATATCTTGGCAGCATTAAAAAATTTTTTTTTCATGCTTCCTGAGAGTAGGTCCCAATTGATTTGGTATCTGCTATTCTGGAAATAGAATGAAAGTTTTGTGAGGTTGCAAACTTCATCCATTTATTTCCATAACCTCGACAAGTATTACAGTGCCTGCCTGATGTACAATGGCATCTCAACAAACATATATTTACTTGATAAGAATGTATCCATATGGGTCTTGATAAAAATGGGCATCTCTCTCTATATATAAGTATATATATGGATCTTGATAAAAATGGGTATCCATATATATATACATATATATATATAAAACTGTCACTGTCACTGTCATCCCATTGCTCACCAATTTGTTTGAGTGGGCACCAGTAATGTCTCCATTGTGAGACTTGTTGTGACTGTTTTTGGTATATCAAATATGCCACAGGTAACTTGCCAGGCTCTGCCGTGAAGGCGGGATACTCTCAGTAGCTTGCCAGGCTCTCTGAGAGGGGTGGAGGAAGCAAACTTGGTCGGCCGTGTGCAAGGCAAATGCCCTACCCTCTGTGCTATCACTCCAGCATATATATATATATATATACATATATACACATACATATATGCACTCTGGATAATTATGAATACCCATTCTTACTAACGTATATATGCATTTTGGATATGTATATCCACATATACATTATAAAAAGTAGAAAGCACTATGTTCTATGACCAAAGATGAACACAACGGGAGATATTTGGGGTAGTATCACTGAAATTAAAAAAAAAAAAAACCTCCTCTGAGAAGATGGTGCTTTTGAGCAAAGATATAACTATCATATAGGTGTGAATTGTGCAGATACCAAATGCTCAGGACAGAGGGTGGAGCCCGGGCCCTTGCCTGTAGTTGGAAGGGGTTCAGGAGCAGCAGTGAGGCCGGTGAAGCTGAAAATAAAAACAGAACTAAGAGGCACCATTGGCCCCACGCCCCCACTGATATTCCTTACCAATGTATATTCCCTTAGTCCCACTTTTGATCATTTTAATTATCTACTTCCTAAATGGCACGCCTTACTGGTCTCTTCTGTAAGACCACGAGTTCCATGAAGGAAAGGCCACATCTGTTCTGCACAATCATAAATACCGACACTGGACCCATGGAGATGCTCACACCAGCTTGTGTGAAGCGTGATTGCTGAGTGGCGTGGGAGAGAGGAGTGAAAACCAACTGGGCCTGCGCAATGAGCTCCCGGCGTCCGGGATCTATCTCAGGCTGAGTGCTGGGAAACGCTGGAGGCAGGGCCTTCTTGAAATCCCGTCTGGGTGGGGCTGGAGCCATAGCACAGCGGGTAGGGCGTTTGCCTTGCACCTAGCCAGCCCGGGTTCCTTTCCCAGCATCCCATAGGGTCCCCCAAGCACCGCCAGGAGGAATTCCTGTGTGCATGAGCCAGGAGTAACTCCTGTGCATCACCGGGTATGATTCAGGGGGAGAGAAAAAAAATCCTGTCCCGGAGGAATCAAGAAACCGCCTGGTTTTGAGTCAGATGGTTTGGCTAGAAGACAAACAAGCCCACCTTCTCAACAGCGAGGCCTCTGTGGGCACAGCAACATCCCCCATTCCCTTGGTTATACAAGGAGATCTGAAAAGATATTTTAGCAATTTATTAATCCTTGATGCGTTACATGCCACCCTATTCTGACCCTCCTTCCTAATTCTAGTACTTGCTTTATCTTAATATCTAGTACTTTCTTTATCTTTTTCTTAATTTGAGGAAATTTGATTTACAACACTGCTCAGGATTTTTATACATATGATTTTTATATATGCAATGTCCCAACACCCTACCCCCTCCCCACTGTCCCACGTCTCCCTGCCCTTCACCACCTCAATCCATCTTGATAAACTCAGTTCTGTAGACTAGTTGTCAGGTTCTGTTCTCTTTAACCATTTATTTTTCTCTTAATACATTTTTATACACACATATAAGAAAGATAATTCTGTATCTGACCTTCTCCCAGCTGACTGCACTCAGCATGATACTCTTATGTAAGAAAGCACCAGAACTTTCTTATCTGAAGAATTTTCTTTATGGTAAAAAGTAGCTGTCTGTGACTGCTTTTAAATTAAATACACACAAGCATAGCTACAAAGACAAGTAATTATATGTACAATTCATCACATGAAAGATAACCACTATTTACATTTTTTATTGTAATAAAAATGTTGCTTTCCATTCCAGTGTTCTGAACTATGACTGTTTTTCTAAAAACAGTATCATGTGCCAACAAAATATCATAGACAAAAACATATTGTTAAGGTAAATATGAAATCAATTAAAATAAAAACTTTAGATTAATGATTTCTCAAGTCATCAAGGAGTTTTTAAGATACTAATTTCAATGTTGCATCACGGAGGTGCTGTAAGTTTATCTAAAGAATGGTCTGGCAATGAGAATTGAAGTTCATTGTTATTATGCTTACAACCAGCTGCAGAGGAAATAACTGTGTATCTCTCTTCTTCACCATATGTTTCTCACCTGAGGATGCCTTCTGAGCATTTTACTGGGGTTGGGAAGAGAGAACACATTTTTGGATTTTGGTGTACTGCCAGGTTTTTCTCTGGAAATGCTGAATTCTCCTTCCGGTGAGAGTCTATACCTTTTTCTTTCCCCCAAACTTTCCTCCATGTGTTGCCATTTTACTTTTTAATTACTCATACCGGAACGATGGTTGAATAATGCATCCTTTGCTAGACAACCAACATTGTGATTTTTATCAATGTTGAACATGAAAGAGAAAACAGTTCAGAACAATGAACAAGAGACCAAAAATCTTCCACCCTGAACTTCTCCACCCCAATTCAGATACCAGTTGATACCTTTTTCCTAACAAGCTTTTATTTGTTTAGTGCAATTCAGGTCACATATTTATAATAGAGCTCACATTTATGGTTTTATGGTTACTACATATTGCCAGATGCCTACCACCAATATCCTAATGCTAATTCTAGGCTACACTACCTCTTAGTTCTATCTTCTCACTCTTGCTTCATAATCTCAGTCAGGTAAGCCTGGGCTGAGTTCTATTCTGTCTTTTACCTCATTTTCTTTTCCTGTACACCACAGATGAGTTAGAGCATATAGTATTTGGTTTTCTCTTATTTCTCTTCACATAATACTCTACAGATCCATCCAAGTTGCAGCAAACTGCAAGATTTCATCTTTTACATCACTGCACAGAATTCCACTCTGTGTGGTGGATGCCACAGCTTCTTACTTTATTCATTCATCAGTCATTGGACACTTGGGTTGTATACACACCCTACTATTGTACTAGTTGTACTAATTATACTAATTGTACTAATTATTGTGCTATGGTATTAATCATACTATTGGTTAGTAATTGTACTACCAATTGAAATGCACATGTGTGCACACATCTTCTTGCACTAATATTTTTGTGATCTTGGGATGCCAGGAAGTAGATTCCCTGGGTCATAGGGAATCCTCTTCTTAGTGTTTCGAAAAATCATTGTACTGTTTTCCATAGAGACTGGACCAGATGATAGACCCACCAGCAGTGGATAGGGCTTCCTTTTGTGCCACATCCCTACCAACACCAGCTGTTTCCAGTTTTTTGGATACATGCCATTCTCACCAGCATCAGATAATATCTCACTGTCATTTCCCTGATCATAATTTATAATGAACATTTCATCTGTGACAAAGGAGCTGGGCACAGCAAGTGGAGCAAACAAAGCTTCAACAAATTGTGTCAGGAAAACTGGTTAGCCATGTGCTTTTGCATGAATCTGGAACCATACCTTATCCCAATCGCAAATACTGATTTGAAGTGGATTAAATACCTCCATAACCTCAAGGTTAGACCAGCATGTATAAAATAATGTTCTTGAGGACAACAGAAGCTGAACCTCTAGGATATGGACTTTGGAGTAGTCTTTAATGATCTGACTTCATTGGCAAAAAAAATTTTTTTAAACCTAAATTAAGAAACAAGAATGACTACATTATATTAAAAGACTTTTACATGACAAAAGAAACTTGATACTAAAATTAAAATATTCCCTAGTGATGGAGAGAAAATATTAATATACCATACGTCCAATAAAGGGCTAATATCCAAGATATATAAAACCCTCACAAACAACCAACGATCCCATCAAAAACTGGAGAAAGGAAATGAACAGACACTTCCTCAAGGATAAATAAGAATGGCAAGTAGGCATATGTAAAGTGTCTGATTATCAGGGAAATGTGAATCAGTATGGCAGACTTTAATTTCTTCTCATGATTGTTCCCCCGAAAAATGGTATAAGACAAACACTTCCAGGGGCTGGAGCGATAGCACAGCGGGTAGGGCATTTGCCTTGCATGCGGCCAAGCCAGGTTCGATTCCCAACATCCCATATGGTCCCCTGAGCACCGCCAGGAGTAATTCCTGAGTGCAGAGCCAGGAATAATCCCTTTGTACCGCCAGGTGTGACCCAAAATGAAAAAAAAAACACTTGGAAATATAATATTAAATACTTCTGCTTTGGTCCAAATGTTTAGTTTTCTTCTATTTTTTTTCTCTTTTCTTTCTAGGCCTCACTGGACAGTGATCATGGGCTACTTACTCCCAGTTCAGTGCTCAGGGATTGCTCCCTGGCCGTGTTCAAGAGACCATGTGTTGCCAGGGATTGAGCCTAGAGCTTCATCATGCAAAACATGTGCCCACTACATTGAGTCATCTTCCCTGGCCTCCCTCAAAATTTTTACGTTGGAACCCTAAGGCTTGAGGAATGGTATCAGGAGGCGGGACACTGGGGAGATGCTGGATCTCAGAGCTAGAACCCTTGGGTTAATGCCCTTATCTTATTATTAAATGCCTGGAAGAACACTTGCTCTTTGAGGATACAGAGATGATAATTGGTCTGCAACTGAGAAAAGGATCCTTAGCAGACATCAGCTAAGCTAGTAACCGGAATCTTGGACTCGAAGCCTTTACACGTGTGAACAACACATTTCTGACAATCAGTCAGTCTACACTATTTTATTCTTGAGGCCTGAGCAGGTCAAGACACCTTCCAAATATGTGCATGAATTTTCCAGACACCAGAACTTTACCTTATCTAACATAGCATGAGGATGAAAGCCACAAAACTGCACTGGTGGCAATATTCGTCCCTAAATAGTATTCAGATTTCACCAATTGTCCCCTACCATTCTTTAGCCCAGTTTCTTAAAGCTGTGGGACACGACATCACTGAACACACGTCTCATGATAATTTGTTTTATTTTATTTTATTTTAATTAATTTTTTAATTTTTTAATTTTTTTTTGCTTTTGAGGTCACACTTGGTGATGCACAGGGGTTAGTCCTGGCTCTGCACTTAGAAATTACTCCTAGAGGTGCTCAGGGGACCATATGGGATACTGGGAATAGAATCCGGGTCGGTCGAATGCAAGGTAAACACCCTACCCACTGTGCTATCACTCCAGCCTGATAATTTGTTTTAAAATAAATCGATAATTTATTATCTGTAAAAACAAATCAGATTTGTATGTATATCCATTATATATACATGTGTATATATATATACATATATATTATGGTATACACCTGGGTTTATGTGAAAATTTCTTAAGTGAAAAGGCATCCCAAATGGGAAACATAATCAAGAATAATTGACTGCCTTTTAAACTTCAAATAATATGTATATAGTTTTCTATCTCATTTCCTCTGCCTTACTCGTGTTATCTTGAACATCCATTGGTAAGTGTAATGGTTTTCTTCTTGTGCGCATGTGCCGTGCTAGTTAAGTATATTCCTGGGTATTTACATTTTTCTTTGTTTCTATTATTGTGAGTAAAATCCATTAATCTATTATATTGCATCTTGCTGAACGGTTACATTAGTTCAGAATGTATTTTACCCCATTTTCAAATTAGAGAGCCATATTACCTGCAAATAATGATGATTGCATTCTTCCCTTCTGAAATTTTAGCTCATTTTAAAATTCTTGTTCTTTAGCACTAGAAACAAAAAAATTAAAACATGAGTTGTTGCAATTAATTTTCTGAACTTTTTATTTAGCATAAATTATGGAGTCATTGGAAATTGTAAACAAATGTCTTTGGAGGTCTTGTGTGCACAGGGCTCTCTTGCCCTTCCTTGCTATTTTCAACCGCAGGAAAAAACCCAAACCAGTGAAATGTCATCGTGCGATTCATGGGTATTCACCTATCATTATGTGTACATTCACTTGTGTGAACTTGTGTGTGTGTGTGTGTGTGTGTGTGTGTGTGTGTGTAAGTGAGGAATGGGGCCTGTGTAGTCATGTGAAGTTTCGTCTGATGGGTAGTTTATATCACTAATATGATTAATCCTTTCACTTTTTAAAAGAAGTAAAAGGAAACAAAAATTAAGTCTGAGTGAGGGCTGGAGCGATAGCACAGCGGCTAGGGCGTTTGCCTTGCATGTGGCCGACCCGGGTTCTATTCCCAGCATCCCATATGGTCCCCTGAGCACTGCCAGGTGTGACCCCCCCAAAAAGCAAAATAAAATAAAATAAAATAAAATTAAGTCTGAGCGTCTTCAAAGATATGTTGAAACATTTTATGGAGATTTTTTTTTAAACCTTATCCTAGAAAATAGTCTTAAGTCAAACTCAAGCAACTTTTCCAATTCTGCCCAAAGGAATGATCCAGTAAACTGAACTGTTCAGTCTTAGACAAACAAAAATAAACTAGCACAGACTTCTCATGTTCCAAATGAACATTCATAATCAGGCCAGTTTTATTATGTCAAGTTCAAGGAAATTAAAGTGTGATCGAGGGGGCCGAGAGATAGAACGGGTGAGGCATTTGCCTTGCACTTGGCCGACACAGGTTTGATCCCCAGAATCACACGTGGTCCCTGAGCACTTTCAAAAGTAATTCCTGAGTGCAGAGCCAGGAGTAACCCCTGAGCATCACCAGGTGTGATACAAAAAGACAAAAAAAAAAACCTAAAAAGAAAAACAATAGAAGGAGAGCAATTGCTCCTAGACGGTGGGAGAGGAGGTTTGATTTTTCATTCCTTCATCTCATTCTTGGCAGCTCTGTGCCCCTCCCCCCCTGCCGTCACTTCCATCCTGATGGTTCCCCATCTGAGACACCACCTCATCTGAGATCTTCTAAGCTGAAACATTTCACCTACATCTAATCATCAAGCCTGGAATCCAAACTTCCAATTTTGGAGAAGCACAGGGGAAAGAGGAACAAGTAAGAGAGAATGTAAGGGAAAAAACATCCGCCAAGAGAAAGCCAAGCTGTGGGGCACAAGAGAACAGATCCGAGTGCTGTTCCCCAGAGCCAAGAGCAGAAACTGTGGGAGCACTGTTTCCAAGCAGAGATGCTAAGACACTCAAGGACTCTGTACTGAGTGACGCTGCATGAGACTGTGGGGCAGGAAAAGACACGGGGTAAACGCTAGCAAAACATCGGAATTGACTATAGACTTCAGCCAACAAGATTTCATCAATATCGGTTCATCAATTTGACAAAAGTTCCGCACTAATGAAGACATTCACAATAGGGGAAGTTAGATAAAGCTAGATGCACGCTTTCTTCACTAGCTTCCTAGTTTTTCTTTAACTCTATTCTAAAACATTACTTTTTATTTTTATTAATAGTGAATCACCATGAGGTACAGTTACAGACTTACAAACTTTTGTGTTTGCATTTCAGTCATACGAGATCGAGTACCTATCCCTCCACCAGTGCCCATTCTCCACCAGCATTGATCCCAGTATCCCTCCCACCGCCCCCACCCTGTCCCCCTCCACCTCACCCCACCTCTGTGGCAGGACATTCCATTTTGTTTTCTCTCCCTTTGGGTGTTGTAGTTTTCAATCAAGGCATTGAGTGGCCATTGTGTTCAATCTATAGTCTACTTTCGACACTCATCTCCCAACCCTAGCGGGTCCTCCAAACACCCTTTACTTGGTGTTCCCTTCTCTATCTGAGCTGCCTTTTCCCCCAGCATATGAGGCCAGCTTCCAAGCTGTGGGGCTGACCTCCTGGTCCTTATCTCTACTACTCTTGGGTGTTAGTCTCCTATTCTGTTACTTTATATTCCACAGATGAGTGCAATCTTTCTATGTCTATCCCTCTCTTTCTGACTCATTTCGCTTAACATGATACTTTCCATGTTGATCCACTTATATGCAAAGTTCATTACTTCATCTTTTCTAACAGCTGCATAGTATTCCATTGTGTAGATGTACCAAAGTTTCTTTAACCAGTCATCTGTTCTTGGGCATTCGGTTTTTTCCAGATTTTGGCTATTGTATACAGTGCAGCAATGAACATACAAGTACAGATGTCATTTCTACTATACTTTTTTGCCTCTTTGGGATATATTCCCAGAAGTGGTACTGCTGAGTCAAATGGGAGCTCAATTTCTAATTTTTTGAGAATAACAAGTATTGTTTTCCAAAAGGGCTGAACCAGTCGGCATTCCCACCAGCAGTGAAGGAGAGTCCCTTTCTCCCAACATCTGCAGCAACACCAGTTGCTTTTGTTCTTTTGGATGTGGGCCAGTCTCTGTGGTGTGAGATGATATCTCATTGTTGTTTTGATCTGCATCTCCCTGATGATTAGTGATGAAGAGAATTCTTTGATGTGCCTTTTGGCCATTCGGATATCTTCTTTGAGAAAGCTAAAACAATTTTTTAATGGAGATGATTGGAAAATTTTCCTTGATGTCGCATAATAAATAATATCTAGAGAATAATTAGTCATTTTCTTTGGTGAGGTTCTCGGGTTGAGTTATGTGAGAAAATTGTCTTCCCTCTCTTTTTTTTTCTTTTTCTTTTGACCATGAGTGCTGTGAGGATCTAGAGACTAAATCTTTTGGTGTCAGAATTTACCTGAAGATGATGCGGCCAACTCTTCCAGAATAATAGACATTAGCCGTGAAACATATGAGGTGAGAAGCAGTTGGGAACACACTAATGAGTAGATTACATAACTTCGAAACCTGCTCAATGGCACAGAAAGAGACAAGCAGATATCTCCCAACTCCTGTAGAGGCCCACCTACACTATCTGGCAATACACTTGCAAAAAAGCTTGCTTGGATTTGATCCAGCTTCGGCTGCAAACCCCAAGCACATATAAAAGCAGAAGAAGAGGAAGTGAAATGACTCCACAGAGCTGACTTAGCAAACTCGGGAAAGCAGAAAACCCAGAGAGAAACAGACTGACATTTTCAGAAAATTAAGTATATAAAGGAAAACAAAGATAAATCCAAAAGAAACAGGGAGAAGACACCCAGAAAATGACATTATCAGTCACATACACTTTAGAGCACTCGCCTGAATCCCTAAAGATAGCTCCTGAGAGTCAGATAAGAGTGGGGTGGGGACAGCGAACAGCAGGAAATACTGATTCAAGCTCCGGCTGCTTTAGCACATGTCCATCAAGCATCAAGCGCTTGGCTTGTTACTTGGCATGCAATAGTGGCATTATGATGATATATTTTGGGATCTGGGAGCCACTCCTGGGAATAAGCTTGATGGTGTCTGGGTCCACTGGGGCGAGGGGAGCAGTGGGTGTGAACACTGAGTCTGGAATTGAACTGAAACCTTCAGCCCTTTGAGCCATCTCCCAAGCCCCTGGAATAATATTTTCAAGAGAAAGAGAGATAATATCATTTTCTTTTTTGTTGTTGTTACTGTTATGTTATTTTTTTATTTTATAAGGTGGTTCACAATAGTTGATTACATTTCATATTCAAACACCAATCCCGCCACCATGACACCTTCCCGCCATCAGATTTGGGATGTTTTCATCCCAACCCCCAAGCCCTGTCACAAAGCAGAACCGAAATAATATATTTTATATTGTTTATTATGAAAAACCGCTGAAAATCCTAAAAATAATATCCATAGAGGAAAGAGTGTGAAGATTGTTCTATTTTCGTGGGGACCTTCTATAAGATATCACTAACATGTTGTCAAAGGTTGAGGCTTGTGAACTTTTGTATATATATATATATCTGTAAATATATACACATATATACATATATATTTCTATCACTGTATCACTATATCACTGTCATCCCGTTATTCATCAATTTGCTCAAGTGGGTGCCAGTAACGTCTCCATTCATCCCTGTCACATGCAAGCGTAGCCCAATGGCATCTGCTCGCTCTAGGAATATGAAGAGCCTCAAGCCGTTTATTCAGGACTCCAGTGAAGAAATCTGACCATCTTGTAGATAGGCGGCCACATGGTCTTTTGATGTCCCGTAGAATCCAGTCAGTAATAGCTCTAGTCCAGCGGTCATCTCTGAGTCTCATTATGTGTCTGGCCCATCTGATTTTTGACACCTTGGCAAATGAGACAGCATCCCTGATTATAAGGGCTGGAGCAATAGCACAGTGGGTAGCCTTGCATGTGGCCGACCCAGGTTCAATTCCTCCACCCCTCTCGTAGAGCCCGGCAAGCTACCGGGAGTATCTTGCCCACACGGCAGAGCCTGGCAAGCTCCCCGTGGCGTATTCGATATGCCAAAAACAGTAACAACAAGTCTCACAATGGAGATGTTACTGGTGCCCGCTCAAGCAAATCAATGAGCAACAGGATGACAGTGATATATAAATATATACTTCTCTCTATGATTAGTTGCCTACTATTTGGACCCCATCCAATGTGGTGTGGTACTCTTGGAGAATGGGTAGGGTGTGTCTAATGATGTGTCGAGGACACATGGCCCATGGATAGTTCACCTGTTCATGAGGGTCAGCACGAGCCTGTGGGGAGTGGCCATGAACATGGCAGCAGTGGGTTCTGGAGGTTTTTGGCTTCCGGGGCTGGGTCCCTGGGGGCAGAGAGGGCTCTCACCCACCCCCCTCTGGGGCACCTTAAGTGAAACAGCCTGGTGCGGGGCCCTGTGGCATAGTTATGGCGAGCATCATGTTATCACGATGTCATTTTCTTTCAGATGAACTGTCAACTAGTTACAGATAAAATTATGTCCTGCTTTAAAATGAGCCAACACTGTTGGGGGTGGGGGTTGTTGGGACGAGGAACACAGAGTCTGGGGGAGAAGTGGGATGGGGTCATCCACGTGTTGAAAATGATCTGGACCAGGAAGCTTTGCAAAATGAAGCCCTGAAATGACCGCTTGGCAAGTAGAAAGGCAAGACCAAAGTAATAATATTATTAAAGGCCAAATGTTAAAGTTCTGTTAAATCTAGTGGTAGGTGCAATAGTGCCAATTGTACTCTCCCATCTAATTTTATGCCTCTTTGCTCATTTTCATAATAAAAGACCAAAAGCAGATGACCAAAGGAACAGCCACAAAGAATAACAACTGCAACTCCAGAAAAATCAACAACCTTACAGTAACGGGAGAAATGAGTCCGTGGAGCTCACAGCAGTGAGAGCATTACGATGAAATTTCTGGTGGGGTATCGTTCACAGGTGTACATTTTATTCAGGGCCCAAACACCACTCATGATTATGATGCCACATTTTTAAAATATTTTTTCTCTCCTTCCTTCCCTCCTTCCTTTCCTCTCTCCTTCCTTTCCTTTTCCCCTTCCTTCCTTCCTTCACTCCCTTCTTCCTTCCCTCTTTCCCAAAACTTGATAGGTGGGGAAAGAGATTCAATCTATAATTTGGGGGTGTCACAGCTAAGGGGGTCACCTTGTTCTGGGGGCCCAGGCCTGTCTTCCTTTCTCATTTTATTTCCCTTCTTGCTTTCTCCTGGAAACCTCTCTCATGGCTACTGCTGCCTGACCAAATTTTGCTCTCTTTAAGGTTACTATTAAATGTTCTTTTTCAAAAAGAAAATTTTAAAAAAAAATTTTTTCTTTTTCTCCCCCCCCCACTTTTTTCTAATTTGTTTTAGTGAAAATTGAGGCACATATTGCACATTTCCACCACTTGTAAGAACAACACTCGAGCTTAATTCACTTCATCATGTTATCACTTGATAATACCCTCTTGTTTTTAAGTGGGAATTAAAGAGTCTTGATGTTAGGGAGTTTTGAGGACAAGAACCTCAGTCTGTGCAAATGGTGACAGCATCTCCTTCTCCCGAGTACATTCGGGGCCTGTGCTCTTTGGGGACACTTGGCAGAGATGTGCCCTGTCACCACGCTCAGTCCTCCCAGATCTCTGCAAATCACTCCCCCAGCCTCCCTAAAGCGAGCAGAAGCCTTCCAAGAGTCACCTTGAGTTTAACCCCTAATCCTGCACTTGCACAGGTGGGATCTGATCGGAAGGATATGACGGCATGTGTGTCTCAGGAAGGGCATCGGCATTATCTGTGGGAATGAAAAGAGCCACATCCCACCCAACAAAGGGAGATTGCGGCTAACGAGCCAAGGGTGACCCGGGGTTTCTGACAGCTTTCGGGGTCAAGTGGCAAAGCCAGATCAGGTCCTCCAAGACAAGTGTTGGTCATCACCTGATTCTGCCTGCTTTCATTGCTATCCTTTCTCGGCAGAAAGATGATCATTGTTTGGGGGCTAGAAAACAAATAAACAATAACCGGAGATGCCAGGCGAGCTAGCAGAACCTTTTACAGAAAGCAGAGCCGTGAACTCCTCAGCAAGCACTTCTCAAGACTCATCATCCTGCTTCTAAACACTCCGAGGAAGGCCAGGCTGAGATTGGACACACGACTGACCCGGAGAATTCTTTATGCCTCTGGCTGTGCATATATGCACAGGTGCATGCATGTGCAACTATGTGTGTGAATGTGCATGCAAGCACACTAGCTTGTGTGTGCTTTGTGGCCTTTCAGTGGGAGCAGAGATTCAGACTTGTTTATGTGCACGCTGTGCGGGGCCCGAAGCACACGGCCTGCATCTATTTGCAGAGATTGATTTGCATGCCATCAAAAGAGTGGAGAAGCCAGGCTGGACAGGAGAGTCTATTTCCCTGCATTCCTGATTGATTTGGCTGGACAGCGTGAGTCCCCCTGAGATTCCAGCGAGTTCCAGGAATGAGATCCTCTTTCTTCACATTTCCAAGGCCAGTAGGATATAAGCTGAGAGATTCTGGTGCCTCTTGGTCAGCAATAACTGAAGAGTTATTCTGAGAAGGAAGCCAGCACGGGAAAGTGGAGAAAAGATGGAGAATGCCTGGTTCTCCGTCACTCTGTGTCAGCTCAGCTGGCAACCCCAGGTGCATACAAGGCGCTCAGGTCCAGGGCCAGCTTACTCCTTTGTGGGTTCAGTGGAGTCAAAAATAAATATATTATTTGTGACTTTGTGGAGCCTGAAATGAGGCCCCCATGACCATACCACCAGACTCCAAGCTAGGGGCACCGCAGAGGGGGGTGGGTGAGAGCCCTCCCCACCCCAAGAGACCCAGTCCCGGCAGCTGACCTCCACTATCCAACCGCCCCACGCTCCAAGCCACTTTCCACATGCTCAGGCCAAGCCTCATGCATGAGTGAATGTATTCCTGGACCATGTGGCCACTTTGTGGCTATGGGATGCATCATCATAAAGGGAAATACATATATATATATTTATATATATACATATATACATATATATGTATATATATGTGTGTGTATTTATATATATATATAAAACAACAAGTCTCACAATGGAGACTTTACTGGTGCCCGCTCGAGCAAATCAATGAGCAATGGGATGACAGTGACAGTGACATATATATATGTGTATATATATGTATATATATATATATATATGCCTCTAGGAGAGCCCGGCAAGCTACTGAGAGTATCCTGCCCACACGGAAGAGCCTGGCAAGCTCCCTGTGGCGTATTTGATATGCCAAATACACTAACAATAACAGTCTCATTTCCCTGACCCTTAAAAGAGCCTCCAATCATTGGGAAGGACGAGTAAGGAGAGGCTGCTAAAATCTCAGGGCTGGCACGAATGGAGACATTACTGGTGTCCACTCCAGTAAATCGATGAACAACAGGATGGCAGTGATACTGTGATACAGTGGCTACTTAACTCACATTATCACAGGTTACCCAAGCCCCCATCACAGCCAGCCACACCTCACACCCGCCTCCAGGAAGCCTGATGCTCTGCTTTCTGGGTCCCCTACAGTCCTCTTGGCAGCTCTGACTCAGTCACGCCTCGTGTCCTTACCTCTCCAGGCCCAGGGCCCAAAAGCTCTTCAGAGGGGCTTCTCTCATGGCTGTCCAAGTCTTATACCCAAACAATGGTGCCAGGGATCTAGGTCACCCCATACTCGTGCTTCATAGCCTCAAAGCCAAAATAGCCATAAGAGTTTTCCCCTTAAGACCACTAAATGAATGAAGGTTGGAGGGATCATTCAGGCTGGGCGATGTGTGGTGAAAGTAGATAAGGACCAATAGTGATAACCTCTCAGTATCTATATTGCAAACCATAACGCCCAAAAGGAGAGAGAGAGCATGGGGGAAATTGACTTAGAAGGGGGTGGGAGGGGAAGAAGTAATACTGGGGACATTGGGAGTGGAGAATGTGCACTGGTAGAGGGAAGGGTGTTTGATCATTGTATGACTGAAACTCAAACATGAAATGTTTTGTAACTATCTCACGGTGATTCACTGTCACTGTCACTGTCATCCCATTGCTCATCGATTTGCTTGAGTGGGCACCAGTAACATCTCTCATTAGGAGACTTATTGTTACTGTTTTTGGCATATCCAATATGCATGGATAGCTTGCCAGGCTCTGCCGTGCGGGCGCGATACTCTGGGTAGCTTGCCGGGCTCTCCGAGAGGGGCGGAGGAATCGAACACAGGTCGGCCGCATGAAAGGCGAATGCCCTACTGCTGTGCTATCTATCACTCCAGCCCACGGTGATTCAGTTGAAAAATACAAAAATCAAAAAAAAATCCCACACCCTCATTCCCGCAACCAGAAATTCCAAGGATTTATCTCAGAGTGAGCATGAATTTCCCCCCTTTGGTCAGAATGCTAAAGCAGAGCAGAAGGATCTGGAATTTGTTATCTAGATTTAAGCACTTGCTGGAAGGTGGAGGAGAAGCTGCAGGGAGTTTGATGCCCCCCCAGCACCACAAGGTCCCTGGAGCACCCTGGAGCACCTGTGTCCCTAGCGGATCCTGAGCTCTATGGCCCGAGTCCCACATCACAAACCCAAGGCAGGAATCCCCAGGACTGCACTCATTCAGATTCACTTGCCTTGGCCCTGGTGATCGCCTAGTGACCAACAGACACGCATTGATGCAGACCCCTTTCATTTGCGACTTCCAAATCACACACTCTTCAGCTTCCTAGCTCTCGTGGCAAATGCCCTCTGAGCACCTAAGCACCTTCTTTCATTCAAACTTGAAGCAAACAATAAAGCCTGTCTCACGACAGGTCCACTCTTCACTTATTAATGCTCTCTCTCGTTTTTTAGTATACCAGCTGGTTTTGTTGAGCATCTATTTTAGTTCCCATTTTAGAAAAACTAAGTAAGATTCTAGAAAAGACGTTGCAAAGTCCTTCCTCATTAAACCACAGAAGGTGGAATTCACCGTTGCCTTCACCTTCACATGCCTTTGCCTAACTTTTCCATTTACATATCTTTTCTCTGTCTCACTTTAAAGACGTTCTCTTAAGAAATCTTACTCTTTTTTCTTTTATTTTTCGAACTAAGTTATGCTGATTGGTGGCTACAAATAGTAGAAACCTAACTTGCACTAAGCAATTTTTTTTTCAGAGTTTTATAAATCCTGTTACACGAAGTCCCAGAGGTACCATCTGCTTTAGATGAGCCCGACCCAGCTGAGTGCTAACAAGACCAAACCACAGCTCCTGCCCTTACGGCTTGCCAGCATCACTGTCTATTCCACACATACAGTTTTTCTCTCTGGGTGGTAAGAGGACTGCCAGCAGGTTCCAGAGATACACACCTCCAGGTTCAAATCCAGACACACTTTCCGCTTTCCCCATAGTCTCCAGTTACTTGGACAGATGGGACAGATGCCTCCACGAATCTGTCTGGACCATCGTGGCAGGACTCAGATTTGCTGTACGTTCACCTCTGCTCCAGCTCCCATTGCTGTAGAAGTCAGAGCTCACCTCTGAGTTGCAGAGGGGATCAACCCACTCGAAAGCAGGCTGGAAAGATCTAGGCAAACATAGAGGGAGATGAAATGATACCTTGGACAGGTCACCCCACTCCGGTCTCATTCCTTGAAATAATGTTCCAGGTCCCCATGTTTCCTGTCTCACTTGTGATTTGTCTCCTTAATGGGGCTGTGTTGGGGATCCTCCCCCTGAATGCTAGACATGTGAACTCAAGAAGTATGTTTCTCTTGGGGCTGGAGTGATAGTACAACTAGTAGGGCATTTGCCTTGCCCACGGCTGATGTGTGTTCAACTCCAGCATCCCATATGGTCCCCTGAGCAGCACCAGGAGAAATTCCTAAGTGCAGAGACAGGAGTAACCCGTGAGTGTCGTGTGACCCCCAAATCTCCTCCCCCCAAAATAAGTATATTTCTCTCAAGCATAACTCTGTTCCATATGCCTTATACAGTATCACTTGTATCACTTGTCATCCCGTTGATCTTTGATTTGCTTAAGCGGGCGCCAGTAATGTCTCCATTTGTCCCTGTCGCATGCTAGTGTAGCCCAGTGATATCTGCTTGCTCCAGGAACAGGAAGAGCCTTAAATCAGTCATTCAGGGTTTTGATGAAGAAGCCTGACAATCTTGTTGGTGGGCATCCATGCGGTCTTTTGATGCCCCATGGAATCCAGATGGTAACAGCTCTAGTCTAGAGGTCTATATACTGCCTTATACAGTGCCTGGCAAAATAGATTTGTCAGGAACAGAGCAATGATGCAGTGGTCAGGGAGTTTGCCTTGCATGTGGTCAACCTGGGTTCAATCCCCAACATCCCATATAGTCCCTTGAGCACTGCCAGGATTAATTCCTAATGCAGAGCCAGGAGTTAGCCCTGAGCACTGCTGGGTATGGCCCCCAAACCAAAAACTAAAACTAAAAATATCACTGCATCACAGTCATCCCGTTGTTCATCGATTGGCTTGAGCGGGCACCAGTCATGTCTCCTTTCATCCTAGCCCTGAGATTTTAGCAGCTTTGAAACTAAAAATAAATTTTTAAAAAGTTTTCAAGGGACCAGAGAGACAGTACAGTGGGTAAGACTCTTGCCTACCACACAGCTGACCCCAGCTTCAGCCCCTGAGCACTGCCAGGAGTGACTCATGAGCTCAGAGCCAGGAATCAGCCCTGAGGAGAGCCAAGTGGGGTCTAATGCCCATCCTCCAAAACAAACGATCAACGAAGGTGTGAACAGACAAGTCAGCCCCCTCCTGTGGAGACTCACTGAGGAGCAGGAGACAAGGCACAGTTGGCAGAGTCCCCAGTGCTCCAGCCTCTCTTAATCCACATCAGCGCATCTCCTCTCAGTTTCGCACTGGGGAGAGGAGCTTCAGAGACATTTCGTTGCATGAAAGGTTTCGACTGCTTTGAAAACACACTTTTGAAAACCACTGGAGTGATAGGAAACATCAAGGCTTTGAAATATTGAAGACCTGGGGTGAAATCCCATGCACGTTCATCTTTGTTTTTTCCCAAATTAAACCCAAACTTGCATTTGTCGACAAGGACCTGCTGGCTTGGAGCTTCCTCCCCAGCCTCTCTCCTTGGTCCAGGATCGAGAGCCACATGGACCTTCTCGCAGGCCTGTGGGCTTCTGCAGGTCTCTGCTGCCTCAGAACCTGAGTGCACACTGTTCATCCACCAGAACCGGTCCATCACATATATGCACATATGGACATATATGTGCATGCATATGCATGCACATATATACACATACATTCCTTCTCTGAGGGCGAAACTAATGCCATGACAGGCTGCAGCTAACATGAAGTCTCAACTAGGCCTCAGTTTCTGTTTCCCCCCCGGAGCAGGACTTGCAGTCTCTGGTAAAGTCCCAGTTGAGTAATTTGTCAAGATAAAGGAATTGAGGGGGCTGGAGCCATAGCACAGCGGGTAGGGCGTTTGCCTTGCACGCTGCAGACCCAGGTTCGATTCCCAGCATCCCATATGGTCCCCTGAGCACCACCAGGAGTAATTCCTGAGTGCAGAGCCAGGAGTAACTCCTGTGCATAGCCTAGTGTGACCCCCCCAAAAAAATAAGGAATTGGGCAGTTGGGTCTGGCCGGTCATGAGGGGTCACTGTCCCCTCCTTAGAACCTGTTGCTAAACATTGCCTAATTGCTGACCACCGTTGTAAGAGGGCCAATGCTAAAAATAGACGAGTATATAAATGGCTTCTTAACTCTGAACCCTATATAAACTGCTTGTGATTTGGAGTCGGGGTCCTTGTCAAGACTCCGCTGCGTTGGATGAGACTTGGACCCTAGCTCGGGCTATGCTGGGTCAGGGTAGTAATAACATTCCTTTGCTTTCGCATTATCATGTGTGGACTTGGTCTCTCCGCAATTGGGGATCTGAAACACGGGCACAACAATTTGTTTAATGACTGGCTGATTTTCAGCTTCCCCTGACTGCTCACTCACTTTTCAGGCATGCCGTGAGTGCATTTCGGTAGAAATAAATTCCTATGTAACATCCTTCTCTGCCCTCATGATGCTAACTAGAAATTTTGCTAAACTTGCCCGTGGCTTATCACTGTATCGCTGTCACTGTCATCACTGTCATCCCGTTGCTCATCAACTCACTCGAGCGGGCACCAGTAATGTCTCCATTGTGAGACTTGTTACTGTTTTTGGCATATCGAATACGCCACGGGGACCTTGCCAGGCTCTGCCATGCGGGCGGGATATTCTGAGTAGCTTGCCAGGCTCTCTAGGAAGGATGGAGGAATCAAACCTGAGTCAGCCACGTGCAAGGCAAACGCCCTACCCGCTGTGCTATCGCTCCAGCCTGTGGCTCATAGTCTGCCTAATTCTGCCCAAAGGGCGGAGATGGTTGGGTCCTTCCTAAGTCTCCAAGGGACAGAGACTTCATCCACCAACTCATATCAAGTGTTTATTGAGTGAGTGAGCACGTGATCTATCCCTCAGAACACGGCAGAGAGGAACTAAATGAGATCCTGTCCCCTGGGCGTCACAGTCATGCCAACTGCCTGCCCTGCCCAGCCAGGTAAGCCCCATCTAGTACAAAATGCTTCTTGGGAGGCGTCTCCTTCTTCTGCTCCTGCCTTTCCGCTGAGGCCGCAAGGGGCACGCGACCCTGCCCGGCCGCCTGAAGCTGCTACGCCTCCAGATGCACGAAGTGAATAATGGATGTCCCCAGCAGGCACCGTCTCCCTCCTCAGAGACGCCGCTGACCTTCTTGCTCACCTGCCCAGCAGTGGAGCCCCGAGCGCAGGCTTTGCTGTCTCCGCGCGGGTCTGGGGCCGCGGGGCTGACAGGAGAGAGGAGCGGCCGTCATCCTCTTTGCATCTGCGGGCAGTGGCGGGACCCGCGTCCGGCTAGGAATCTCATTAACTCGTGTGGGAACCAGAGGCCGAGTCACGGGCGGGAGCAAAGGTCCAGGTGGTCTCCGCACGCAGCACACGCGCCTCGGAGCCTCCCGGGGCCAGCAGGAGACAGGAGCCAGACAGGGGTGGCCTGGGGGGGACCTGCAGAGGCTGGAGAGGTGTGCGGGGTGAGGATGAAGAGAGCACTGTGAGACCCTGACCGTGAGCCCTCGATTCTTAGGAGTTGCAGGTCTTTCTTTGGCGGGTCTTCGCAAGCAGGAAATATCACTGCAATGTTCCAAGGCTTCAGGGAACTTAGCACAGCTGCCCTGGACCCAAACGCTCCCTGGAACCTTGAATCACGGTGAACCTGCCTTCAAAGACGGTGTTTTCACTGGCTGCCCTGGGGGTGGGTGCTTGGACCCACACTATCTTCAGCATCGCCTGGAAGCTAGTGAGAAAATCAGATACACACATACACACACTCACACACACACTCACACACACACATACACACACTCACACACACACACTCACACACACACATACACACACTCACACACACACTCACACACACTCACACACACTCACACATACTCACACACACATACACACTCACACACACACTCACACACACATACACACACATACACTCTAATACACACACACATACACACACTCACACATACACACACACACACACACACACACACACACACACACACACACACCGCCTACCAGACCTATAACCCAGACTCTCCACTTCTGCAGGTGGCTCCCTGCTATGTTGGTGTGGGACCCCTGCCACAGTCTCATAGAGAGGAACTAAATAGGTGACTTACTACACACGCAAGCGCCATAGCTAATTACATGCGTCACTGTGGTGGGGCCACAGGATACCCAGATGGAAGTTTTGGCGTCATTGTTCCTTGGGGCTGTGGTCTGAGGGAATGTTTCCGGAAGGGACTGGGACTTGAAGGGGGAACCTGAGCACGCCCGATGGTCTGACCCCCGATGGGTGAGCACCGACCAATCCGCGGAGGGCATGAAGAGCACCAGACGTGGCGTTAGCTCTTTCCTCAATGATCTCTGAGGTCTCCTTGTCAGGATTTCAGACTGGAATCGACACTCTCACTCGCCCTCTTGTGAACGGTCCCACCAACTTCCCTAGGTCTTTAGCTTACAGAGAGCAGGTAGATGCCTCAGCCTCCAGGAGTCATGGGATAGAATACTTTGTCTTACAGAAATCTCTTTTTCACTTTGGACAAGAACTGAGAGCTGAAAATAGGTAGAGGGACAGACGTGATAACCTTTCAGTACCCGTATTACAAACCATAACATCTAAAGGAGACAGATAGACAGACAGACAGACAGACAGACAGACAGAAGAAAAGTGCCTGCCATAGAGGTAGGCTGGGAAGACGGGGTGGGAGGAATAATGGGGACATTGGTGATGGGAAATGCACACTGGTGAAAGAATGGATGTTGGAACGTTGTATTACTTAAACCAAATCATAGACAATGTTGTAACTGTGTATCACCTGGTGATTCAATAATAATTAAGAAAAAGAGTCACTGTCACTGTCACTGTTATCCCGTTGCTCATCAATTTGTTCGAGCAGGCACCAGTAACGTCTCTCATTGAGTGACAACGGGATGACAGTGACAGTAATAAAAAAAAGTCATAAAATATTCTCTTTCTATAAGAAAAACTGTCTATGTTGTAGTATCTGATTTATTGTGTCTATATCTGTATCTATACCTAGATTAATGTAGCAATGTAGCAATCTAGGTACCTTAATCTCCGCTTATGCCTGGGCAACCTCCATTGATCCGTCTTTGCGTCCCTATCTCCATCTAACCCTGTCGGTTCTGTGTCTCCCACTCTACCTGGATCACCATGTCCATCTCTAGCTGGGTTCTCGGGGCAGGCCCTCTGGACGCCCCCTGACGGACACAACAGTGCTTTCTTCACAGTGTGGGAGCCTCCTTTCTCACACGGCACATGAGTAGTGCAGTGGTTGTGAGTTTGAGATTTAGTTGTTGAAATATAAGCGTTTGGATCCTAGCTCCATCTTGGTCCGCCTATGAGACAGTGACCTCTCTCTCTTCTCTCTCTCTCTCTCTCTCTCTCTCTCTCTCTCTCTCTCTCTCTGTCTCTCTCTCTCTCTCCTCCTCCTCCTCCTCCTCCTCCTCCTCCTCCTCCTCCTCTGTGACTATGAGGGGTCAGAGCACCCCTCATAAGTGCTCGGGGGGAAAAAGATGAAAGTGTAGTATTTTAGTTTTTCCTCCTGGGTGTCCAATATTTCAAAGCCTTGATGTTTCCTATCACCCCTCGAGGGGGCTGTGGGAAATGAAATGTGCCCCTCCCCCCACTATGACTAGAGTGGTCCCCACCGGACCTGCCGCCTGGTACCTACCGTGTGCCAAGAGCCTGGCACACACCCACTGCTCTTGCAGGAGGAGCTGCAAGTAATTAAAAACCCAACAAGTGTGGGAATTGGTTCCCTTCACAGGAGGGATGCCTAGATCAGCCTGGGCCCCGGAAGATAGAGAGAGGGAAAGAAATAGAGCAATGTGGGAGGAGACAAGCGACAGATGAGGAGCAGCAGGCGGGGGGCGAGAGGAGTCAGGTAACTGGGGTGGTGTGGTGGAGCCAATATCCAAACCACAGACTCCGCAGCACGGAAGTCACGAGGCCCAAACTTTAATTACTAAACGCAAAAGATGCCTGTCGCAGGGGCAGGCTGGGCCGGGGCGGGGTTAGAGGCAGAAACCTGGGAACACGGGTGGAGGGAAGAGGACATCAGGACACCGGTGGAGGGGTCAGTGATGGAGCATTATGTGTCGAAAACCCAACGGTGAATAATTTTGTAACTCACAGTAACACAGTAGCACTGTTGTCCCGTTGCTCATCGATTTGCTCGAGCGGGCACCAGTCACGTCTCCATTGTGAGACTTGTTGTTGCTGTCTGTGGCATATCGGATACGCCACGGGGGGCCTGCCAGGCTCTGCCGTGGGGGCATAACTCACAGTACTTTGATAAAATAGTTTTGTTTGTTTGTTTGTTTGTTTGTTTTTAAAAAATCAAATAACAAATAAGCTCTCTTGAACCTCAAGCTTTGGGTCACCCTCAAGCACCTATACAGTGGGGACTTTGTCCTGTGGAAGGGTTGGACTCAGAGCAGGGAAGGGCAAGGGCCCGCTCAGGTTTAAGCTGATGCTCAGAGACTTCACACCATGGTGATGTTTTTATCCTTTGCCGATTAATCAGTCTCCCCACCCCCCAACCCCCCAGGACAGAAAGTCGGCGGCTAAAAGCTCTGCCCTGGGTGGCTGGAGAAACAGGCAGACTCAGCTGAGCGGCCCTAGAGGCAAAGAGAGGATGGTGAAGTGTGGGGCAAGGCGGGGAGGAAAGGAATAGAGGGGTGGAAGGAGGCACAGGACACAGGGAGAGAGCGGGAGGGCAGGGTCGGGTCGAGGGGCCGTGGGGATCTAGCCAGGCAGCTTGGAGCCAGGCTGGCTTTAAAGCAGTGACTTGTGGGTGGCACCACCAGCAGCTGCGATATTTGCAAATGCCAGTTCCCGGATGATGCCTCAGCTGGTGGCCTCCGGGACAGACCCTTCAAAGGCATGCAGGGCTGAGGCCCCAGGAAGGAGGGACATCGACATCACTTCTCTGCCTCGTCCAGAGTCAGCTTTTAGCCTCAGAGTCTTGGAGGCCCCAAGTGGATTCCCAGAGAATGCAGCGATAAACCAGTAAATGGGCTGAGTAGGAGCTGAAATCCCTTTTGATTTCTTTTGTCAGGTCCCTCAAAGAACCAGGGGGGGGGCCCTGGGTGTCACTCCGAGAGGCTCCTCGTCTGCCCCCCCCCAACCCCTGTTCAGAGGAGGCGGCTCCTGGGACACGGGGCTCCTGTCAGACCGGGACTGGACATTGATTTCTCTCTCTCTCTCTCTCTCTCTCTCTCTCTCTCTCTCTCTCTCTCTCTCTCTCTCTCTCTCTCTCTGTGTGTGTGTGTGTGTGTGTGTGTGTGTGTGTGTGTGTGTGTCTCAGTCCCTCCAGATGCGGCTATCAGGATGGACGACGGGCCCTGCTTTGACCGGCCTCTGTGTCCAGCGGGGACACGGCTCTGAAAAGACAGGCTCCCCCTTAGAGGCGATCTTCAGCCCTCAGTAAAATAAAGTTCCTCTCTGGTGCGCAAACGGGTCAGAACGGTTCCCCTGACGGACAGCCCAGACTGACAGACATTGCACAGTGCAGGATCCCCTTTCCCATAAGGGGCACCAGGGATGTGCAGAGCAGAGGTCGCAAGTTTGGGATTTGTTAAACCTGCATGTGGACACTCATAAGTAGAGCTATGTGTATATACACACGAGTATGTATGTATATGTATGTGTGTGTGAATATAACAATTTCTTTCACTGTTTGGATTTTGAGCCACACGCACCTGTTGGTGCTCATGGCTTATTCCTGGCTCCGTGCTCAGGGATTAGAGGGGAGCAGGGCACAGAATAAAGTGCCAGGGATTGAACACAGATCTGCCACAGGCAAGGCAAGTACCCAGCCCGCAGCACTATCGCTCCATCCCAAATACGAGGCCTCGAAAGGTCAGCAGGAACCAGCAGTCCTGCACTGCAGTGGTCCCACCGGGGAACTGAGTCACTGAATCATGTTCAACTGATGTCCAGCTCTGAAAATTCTGCCTCCGCCTTGGAGCAAAAGCTTACTTCATGATCAGGAACAGGTCCGCATTGCCGGGAGTATAATAGGGGAAAGTATGTTTTATTTTTCTATCTCCTTCGTCAGCTCTCTAACGGGCACAGGTGGCAATCAAGGTCACAGAAGCAGGGGAGGAGAGAATTGTGACAGGAAAAAGGTGCTTGCCTGGCACATGGCTGACCTGGGTTTAATCTCTGGCACCACAGAGATTAAACACGTCTAAGAGTGATTCCTGAGCACAGAGTTGGGAGTAAGCCCTGAGTACTGTTGGATGTGACCCCCCCCCCACACACACCCCAAACAAAAATCTGATCAGAGAAGCAAATACAAGGACGTTGTTTGGCCCCTGTACACAACTACCTCACCAAGCAAAGAGGTTCCCCATGACCTGTGCCAGGTGCCACAGGAGTCTGCCATTACTTCTTAATTCATCTACCCAGCAGTTATTTATCATCGGGCAGTTTTCTGGGAACTGGTTTACATGATTCCCCAGACTCTCATGTAGAAATGCCTCAAGGTAAGAGTCCCATTGGTGGAGCTTAACATGAAGCCTGCCATAGCCATGCCACCGGACTCCGCACCAGGCTGTTTCACTCGGGGCACCCCAGAGGGGGGCGGGTGAGAGCCCTCTCCACCCCCAGGGACCCAGCCCCAGCAGCTGAAAACCTCCAGAACCCAACTGCCGCCACGCTCAAGGCTGCTCCCCACACGCCTGGGCCATGAGTGAACGTGCTCTTGAACCATGTGGCGGCGCAACACATCATAATACACTCCCTGCCCATTGTCTATAAGTAACACACCACATTAGATGCGGTTCAGATAGTAGGCAACAAATCATCGAGGGAAGCATATATATATATATATATATATGCATATAAACATATTTTCATATATATACACGAAAGCTCACATCACTCAGCCTTTACCAACATGTTAGTGATATCCTAAAGAATATCTTAATGGCCCCTGCCAAAATAGAACAATCTTCACACGGTTTCCTATATGAATACTTTTTTGTAGCATTTTCAACGGTTCTTCATACAATACAACAGACAATATAAAATATATTATTTTGGTTGTGCTTTGGGACAGCGATTGGGGCTTGATGGAAACATCCCAAATTTGGTGGTGGGAAGGTGTCATGGTGGTGGGATTGGTGTTTGAATATTAAATGTAATAAATATTGTGAACTATCTTATAATTTTTTTAAATTTTAATTAAAAAATAAATAAAGAGTCGAATTGGCCCCATCTGGCAGGGGGGCAGACCCTCACGGAGGATGTGAGCTCTAAGAGGCAGAATAGGAGGAAGCAGAGTCAGATCTCAGTGCCCTCTGTCTCCTTCCTCCCACCTTAAAAACAAAATTACCTGGACTCGTCTCAGACCTCTGGCGAAGACCACGCTTGCCTCCTTGGGCTGTGAGCTCACCTCACAAGGGCCCAGAAGCCTCTCAGACTGCGACAGTCAGGCCACCCGGGTGATTCATACCCCAGTCCTAGGAAACCCAGAGGTGCCTGCAGGTGGAGAAGGGACAAGACCTCACGCACATTGTCTAGCAAGAAGCTACTCCCATCCGGCAGTGACAACAATAGAGAGCGAAAGAAGGAGGAGAGAAGAAAGCGGGGGGAAAAAACAAAGGGAGAAGGACTGAGGAAGAAGTTAAAGTTAAGTGATGAAAGAGAGCAAAGAGGGCTGGGAAAGGAGAGGAAGAAGAGAGAGACACTGGGGGGGGGGAAGAAAAGGAAAAGACAGAAATAGAAAACCAGAAAGAGTGAGAGGCTGAGAGAGAGAGAGAGAGAGAGAGAGAAAGAGAGAGAGAGGGAGAGAGAGAGAGAGAGAGAGAGAGAGGAGAGAGAGAGAGAAGAGAGAGAGTTGAATATCTGAGGAGAGAAGAAAAGGAAAAGGAAAGTCACAGAAGGAGGCAGACAGCAAGAGATGGGAGAGGAAATTGAAACTAAAAGGCCACTCTTTAACCACAGGCCACACACACACACACACACACACACACTCCTGCAGTTTGATTTGTTTTGTGCTGTTTCCCTGAAAGGATCCTGCGAGCAGCCCCCTCAAGCCCGCCGGGGAGCGAGCAGGCAGGCGGAGATGACTCTCAGAGCTCTGTGAAGAAGCGCGTTCCCAAGGTAAAAATCGATTTTGTCTTGTTTGTTTGTTCTGACCTTGATTTTTCCTCCCGTGCAACACCTGAGACTCAGCATTGGATGTGCAAGGAGAGATGGCCGCGTCTGGGCTGGAGCAGCCGCGCGCCTGAGTGCCTCACCCGGGCGGCCAGGCAAGCCCCAGGACTATGGGATGGCAGGGTCACGTGCTCTGAGTGAGAAGTAACAGTCCGGGGAAGAGGGGATGGGCCTCAGACATGGCAGAAGAGAAAACCAGCACATGGGGTCCAGAGGCTGGTCAAAGGTCAAAGGAGACTGGTTACCTCTGAGAGCACCATCAGCACCACCATAATTATCACCAACATGGTCACCGCCACGACCGTGGTCACCACCACCACCACCATTGTCATCACCAATGCCACCATCATTCGCATCACCATTATCAGATATCATCATTGCCATCTCGCTTTTGAGTCTCTTCCTTAATGCTGGTCACTGTCCTCAGGGTGTCCTACATTTATTTATTTATTTATTGCTTTTTGGGTCGCACCCAGCAATGCACAGGGGTTACTCCTGGCTCTGCACTCAGAAACCACCCCTGGCGGTTCTCAGGGGACCATATGGGATGCTGGGAATCGAACCCGGGTTGGCCACGTGCAAGGCAAACACCCTACCCGCTGTGCTATCACTCCAGCCCCGGGTGTCCTACATTGAAAAGGTCATCCTTACTTCAAAACTGTGAGGTCTTGCAGCTGCTGGAATTTGAGGTTTCAAAGCTTTCACCTGACCCCACACTAGTACATATGACATTGGATCTTGAGTCCAGGCTTCCCTGATGCCCACGTCCAGACTTCCCACAGCTCCTCCTCGGATCTCCTCTTATTGACAAAATGCCTAGTCTGGGGGCACCAAGGTTGCTTCGAGAAAGCAGAGCCTGGCTCACATGTTGTGGGCATCGAAGGTTGCATACAAGTGGATGATGAGGTCAGAGGTCAGGTCTAAGGGGATTTCCAAAGTCAGGGGAAGAAGGATTGTGATTTGGGAAGGTCCAAGCATCCTTAGGAGACCTCAGGCAATGGTTTGAGAAGTTGCCTGCAGGGATGGATCTAAAGAGGGATTGTGTGAGGGCAACAGATGAGAGAGAGAGAGAGAGAGAGAGAGAGAGAGAGAGAGAGAGAAGAGAGCACCAGGAGCAGGAGTGCAGTAGAGGGGTTGGAGCGATAGCACAGCGGCGGGGAGGGCATTTGCCTTGCATGCAGCCGACCCAGGTTCTATTCCCAGCATCCCATATGGTCCCCTGAGCACCACCAGGGGTAGTTCCTGAATGCAGAGCCAGGAGTAACCCCTGTGCATCGCCGGGTGTGACCCAAAAAGCCAAAACAAAAAACAAACAAAAAAAAGGAGTGCAGTAGAGTCGTAGAGTCAAAAATAAAGGCTGTGCTGGGCACATAGACGCCCAAGGCTTCCAGACCATTTCTCTGTGATTAGAAAGACTCCCTCTAGTGGTCTCTCTCCTCCCCAACTCCCCAGCCTGATCCAACTAGCAGAGGAGCTAAAGAGACACAGAGGCCCCTCTACAGGAGAAGGTCCTAGGGACTTTGGTTAATGGGAACTTGGGGACTGTAGATGATAAGAGATCAAGCCAGCCAACCCCTGTGGGTAATGGCTCCTTGGGGTCCATACCCAGACCTGCAGGTTCATACCTCACTTGCAGGGTAGCAACCAACAGGTCATCATAATCTAGCAAAGATCAGCTAGCCTTCCTGAACGCGGAATAGGCACTGAATAAACGCTGACTTGGGCTGGAGCGATAGCACAGTGGGTAGGGCGTTTGCTTTGCACGCGGCCGACCCAGGTTCGATTCCTCAGCTCTCTCAGAGAGCCCGGCAAGCTACGGAGAGTATTTCACCCGCACGGCAGAGCCTGGCAAGCTACCCTTGGCATATTCGATATGCCAAAAACAGTAACAACAAGTCTCACAATGAAGACGCTACTGGTGCCCGCTCGAGCAAATGGATGAGCAGTGGACCGACAGTGACAGTGACAGTGACAGGCACCAAGAAAGGACACAAGCTGGAGAAGTGGGAGTGAGACCCCTACTGGTGAGTGTGATTTTGCAAGGTGGAGATGTGAAGACCCAGGACAAAGGATGCACCCGGAGACTAAATGGATGTTGGATTTCAGGAAAGTTGCACATAGATGCATCTCAGGATGTGTTTTTGTGTGTTTCATTTTAGAGGAGAGGATGGGGTCGCACTCAGCTGGACTCAGGGTTTACTCCTAGCTCTGTGCTCAGGAGCACTTCTGGAAGTGTCCAGGCAACATATGTAGTACCAGGGATGAACCAGACTTGATCGACCTCATGCACGGGTGTCTCATGCACGAGTGTCTTTTTTTTTCTTTTTGCCTCACACCCAGAGCTGCTCAGGGGTTACTTCTGGCTCATGCACTCAGGAATTACTCCTGGCGGTGCTCGGGGGACCATATGTGATGCTGGGAATTGAACCCGGATCGGCTGCGTGCAAGGCAAACTCCCTACACACTGTGCCATGGCTCTAGCCCCAGGAAAGTGTCTTGACCCCTGTACCATCTCCCCACTCCCTATATGGATGAAGAGAGAACAGATAAAGAAAGGAGGAAAAAGCTAGAAACAGATCACTTTGGCTAATTTCTACCATTATGGGATCTTCGGGGATTGTTTTGGAAGCTTTGCACTCATACATAGACACATACAGAAGTGGTTGGCATTTGACTTTCTAAAATCTAGGTAGATTTCAGCCCTCTTTAACTACAGAGATTGTCATAAAATTGTCATATTGCAGCAAGTCATGTGAAACTTAAAGAGAGGGGACTTATTGTTTATGCAACTTGGTCCTTTGTTTTACAGTCTCAAATTCTCACCTTTTAAGACTTTGTGATATGGGTTACTGTAGGATGACATTGATTTGTCCTTTCTGCCTTGCCTCAGGGAGCTTAGGTTTACTGGGCTACTCCCAACACAGTGCTCCCAAAAAATTCCTCTGTGTTTATTTGTAACTTCTTTCCTTGTGCTCTGTTGACTTGTAAATATTGTTTTTCTCTTCTCCGTGAGTCCTTTGAACAGTTAATTCAGAGTAATGTCCTTTTGATGTCGGTGGGCCCCACGGGTGACTTTTGTGAAGCAGGGAGGAGAAAGACGGTCACTTTTTCCCCAACCGCCTCTACCACCTGGGACCGAGGGTTACTGGGTTCTTGTCTTGCTCGCGGAAAAGAATTTCAGGAGTAGACAAGCAGTGAAGTAAACAGATTTTATTTAGAGGTTTCTGAGGGAAAGAGGAAGGGATAAGTGGGAGAGAGAATAGTAAGAATAACGCGCTCAAGAGAGAACGCGGGCTTCTCCAAGGGTGAAGAGAGAGCTCTACACACATCCTAGCACTGGACATGAAAGCATAAAAGTACACATCTCAAGAGGGAGATGCGGGCGACACATGTGCTCAGGCACCGCATGTGCTCGGCCACGTGGGCACAAGCAAAACATGGGTTCAGGCAGCATATGCGCACACTTCCTTTGTTCAAGGTGGCCTTTATAGGGTTTCTTCAACCTGCCCCCACATGGGGGCTTCTTCCCAGGTAAAAGTCCGTTGCTAAGGATGTTACCAGGGAGGTTGGGAGTGGTGATGGTCTTCTTTAGGCTGGATCACAATTTTAATCAGATTAAGGGAGAGGTCCAGGGAATTCAAGAAACTTCATGGGGAGGGGTCCAACCTCCTCAGGGTCTGCTGAAGGTCTTATCAGGTCCGTTTTCTGTATCCACAGGGTGGGCCAGTCTCAGGATTCTCTTTCCCAGAGACTTTGTTAATCTAAGTTTCATTGTCAAGGGCCTTTCCCTATATACCTGCCTACATCACTTTTTTGTATGGGCGCAAAAGGAGAATTAATGCTATGCTTTCATAACATGGGAGTTAATGGACTCTCAGTGATATTTACTTCCTGAGCATCTGTTCTCTCAACTTAAGCCTCAGTTGCCCTAACTTCCTAGTACCCCCAAAATCAGGGTCCCGACGAGGGACTGGATGGACCCAGGGCAAACAGTGAGCTATGTGCTACCCTGGCATCGAGATGGGTCTGGCCAAAGTGCCATAATGCTTAACTGTAAGTTAAGAGCATGGTCATGGACAAATTCTGTCATGATCTGAAATGTTCAGACCCTGCTAGGGTTAGGAATTATTAATCTGGCCTGAGCACTGTGGCCTGAGTCTGTGGCAAGATGTTCCCAGGAGAGCCACCCTGCAAGCTCAATGTATCTCCTACTGTGTCCATACAAAATAACTAATATTAAGAGGTAGAATTAAGATGTTAATCAGAATGTTAATTAAGTTATTGGACTAAGGAGAGGAGGAACACCCCTAGGTGATGTTTTGGCCCTTAAGCCTGATGGGCAGTCAGGAAGGGCTTCCTTATGTTGATTTTGCACCTGACTGGATGTAGCCTTGGCCCAGAGTGCTAGGCGTGGAGAGTCGAGAAGTTGGGAGAGAGAGCCGGGAGCGAGATGGAGCACAGAGAGATGAGTGGGAGAGACAGGAGGAGACGGGAATGAGGGGCAGTGTGAGGCTAGGATGGGGGGCTCAGAGAATCTCATGGAACAGGCGCGTGGGGAGAATGGAATAAATGGCAACTGATCAACCAACCGGTTTGGTCCTTGTTTTCTCTTCCATCTGCCCCCATGTCACAGACCTCTCCGGCTGGGCGAATGGCCTGAGACCACCCAACCCGAGTGTTGGGGGGGTACAGCCGTCGGGGCCTTCCCTGGCTGCCCCTGAGATTAAACAGGTTACTTCTTCTCAAGATCCTCTAGAACACTGCACTTTTTTTTTTTTCTTTTTGGGTCACACCCGGCGATGCACAGATGCACTCCTGGCTGTGCACTCAGGAACCACCCCTGGCAGTGCTCGGTGGACCATATGGGATGCTGGGATTCGAACCTGGGTCGGCCGCGTGCAAGGCAAACGCCCTACCCGTTGTGTAGAACACTGCACTTCTATCTCATGTGTAAATCCAAATGAATTTAGGAGTGAAACATTAGGAATGGAGCTTATATTTTGGGAACTTTTAAGAGGATTTTGGACTCCCCTCCACCCCTGCCCCACCACCAATGTATCCGTGCAGTCAAAGAGAAGGAATTGAAGAGAAAAAGATATCTTTGGTATAAGAGCAACAGCCAAGATCCCACCTAACATCAGGTAGCTCAAAAGATAAAGCAAGGAAGTCTTTAAAATTTATCAAGGCATTCTCTGAATAGAAAAGGACAAGAAGCAGATGGTAGGGGAACGCTTAATCTTCTTTTGTAAACTTTCCCTCATTGGTGACCTTAAGAACATTTGAGACTGTATGGGAAGAACAAGGAAGTTGTTAGAGACAGTTCCTGCTGCGTCATCTCTGGGGGCACATGGATGTGAAGCACTAGATTTAATTTTAAGGAATGTACAAACGAGATAGAGATCAATTGCAGGCCTGGACGGCATCCAGCCAAGTGTTTTGAAAGGATGAAATTGGGGAAATGTTGGCCCAAATGGGGAATGGATCTTTACAAATAGCTGCTTTGCTGAGAACTGGACCAGAGATAAACTCTTCTAACACACACACACACACACACACACACACACACAACACACCAGCAACAATAGTACCTGAGAGTCGGAGATCTGGAACCCACCCTTCCCTGCCAGATTATTTTATCATTAGAGGAGAGAGAACTCAACAGACTTCCATGGTATGATACTATGAAACAATACTATCCCTCCTTTCAGGGTGAACCCACCCTGATTAATTTATTCATGTGAAATGGGTTTTGTTGAGGGCAGTTGGCCAGGGTATACCACCAAAGGCTCTGGAGCCAGAGAAACTAGTTTGGGGGTGAAAGAAACATTTTAACAAGTGTCTGAAACTAGCTTGAAGACAGTAGAAGCAAATAACTATGCTTTTAGCTCTAAAAATAGAAAATAATTCTTTTAAGTTAATTGTAAGTAATAAGGTCACTGTAATCCATTAGCAGAATCTAAGGAAATACAACCTTTCCCTCCTTTATATATCCCTCCTAGAGCCTGCAAATATCTAGCCCCGATCTGGGCATTTTCTCTCAATTCCTCCAAAGGACTGTTGCGGTGAAACTTCCTGGCATTGATAAGTATTTCTAGAATTTCCCTGTTTGCAGCCACTTGTTTCACATTGACATCCATCTCTTCTATCTCATCTCTCTAATAAGAATCTCTCAGCTGATTGTCTAGTTATTATTATCAGGCTGTTTGTATTATATCCTTCTGGTTCTAGACACATACTAAAGATGGAGTGTTGAGAAAATTGATATATCCAGGAAGATATAGCCAGTGTATACCTTGGGAAGTTAGCACATATCTCACACTGACAACATAAATGACATTTATATTTGCAGAGAATATAATTTGGAAATGATGCAAAATGGAGGCACCCAAATTCATTCATCCTTCAACTTTCTGTTTCAACATGATTTTCCTGAGCACTGAAATGTTCCTATGCTCTCTCAAATACTAAAGAAACAGCAGTAAATCAAAGAGCAAGGACCCAACCCTTGTAGAATAGCCATTCCAGTGAAAATTCCAGTGAAACAGGCAAATGAATTAATAGAAGCCATAAATATTTATAGGTAAGCAATTAGTATCATCAAAGAGGGCAAGTGATCAAAAGCTGGAAAACTAAAGCAATCTACTACAAGATGTTACCTCTTTATGAAGAGTTTGATGTAGCCAAGAGTAGGTTCTTGAGACTTAAGATTCAGACAATCTTCAAAAATAGGACTTTGGTCAAAGAGAAATGCTGAAGTTTAGTGCTTCTTGTGATCCATGTGAACATGAGAAAACCCAAGACATGGGCCTATGGCTTTAATTTAATTAACCAAAAATCATTTGGTGACAAGCTAAAATTATATGGCTACCATTTCTTTGGAGAAAACATATCACGTGCCCTTGGGATTTCTGGTTGTCATTTGAAATAACTGTCTTCTTCCTAGGGAAAAAAACTAATGCTGACAATTTTTATTATGCTCTGTTTTCCCTATGCAAGCTATACCAATATCTCTGTCTTCCTTCCAAAATATAGGCTGAATACCCAACGAAGGAAAAACTCAGCCATTTCTACATTCCATGTAAGAGTTCTTTTCCTTGCAAGATTTATTCGTGAAGAATAGTCACAAATAGCCTCAGTGTGATTGTGTTATTCACAAATAAATACAGATGTGATTGGATGCCAGCGGGGGGCGGGGGGGCGTCACAATTTCAGTCCTGAGAGAAGAAAAGAAAGGAATCAAAACATACCTGCTCACACTTTAGGTCTTCTCAACCCACTCATCATACCCAGTCAGACAGGCTAAGATGGGGTTTCAGTTACTCTACAGGGATTTGTCCCCTCACCAGGTGCATCCTGGATCTGCAGTGGAAGAATCCACTTTCAAGAAGGAGCAATGAAGAAAGCAACATGGTACTGCAGCAGATAAAGGAGGAGATAGAGGAGCCAGAGCGATAGCACAGCGGGTAGGGCAT